>NC_139726.1:10515419-10564170 GCF_964211835.1 Anser anser
CCCCCGGCTCGCGGCCCGGTGCCACTCACCCCTGGTAGATGTCCACGGAGACGGTGGCGTTGTTGACGGGGAAGATGCCGGCGTAGCGGCTGACGCTGCTGTTGAGGCACTTGGCGTGCTGCAAGGCGCGGCGGGCACACGCGTGGCACCCCCCCACGTCCAAGGGGTGAGGACACCAACCCTCCGCCCGCCCGCCCGCCCGCCCACCCACGCCACGGGGCGCCCGCCCAGCCCCTCACCACGTCCTCGTTGCGCTGGCGGTAGAAAGCCTCGCGAAGACGGCCATGACGAAGAGGTTGATGAGGAAGGAGACGAAGAGCGCCAGGCAGGACTCGGTCAGGAAATACGCGTTGGCCTCCTGCACCTCCTCCTTCTTGGACCGGTCGATGGCCCGGGTCTGGGCACCGCGGGGGACACCGTGGGGTCCCACCGCCGCCCCGTGGCTTCGTGCGCCCCCCCCCGTGGATGCTGGCCCTGAGACACGGGACGTGCCCCCCCCCCCAACCCCGGCCCCTGCTCACCTTGACCAAGGAGGAGTGGAGGAAGATGTTATGGGGCATGATGATGGCCCCGACGATGCCCACGGCCTGCAGCAGCTCCTCCCGCCCGCAGCCCGGGCAGTAGGGCAGGAAAATGCCCCGCAGCACCTCCAGCTGCGCCGGCCTCACCACCACGTACTGGGGGGGGGTGGGAGCCCCGTGAGCGGCCCCCGCCCGGCAGCACCAGGCTGGGATTGGGGTGTCCTGAGCCTCCCCCCCCCCCCCCCCCCAAGCCTTTACCTCGTAGCCGAAGGTCAGGGCCATGATGGTGATGAGGAGGCCGAAGAAAGCCTCCAGCTTGCGGAGCCCTGCGGGGGGTGGAAGGCTGGGCTGGGGGGGGGCACCAATGCCAGCCCCCCCCCGGGGGAAACCCACACCTCGGTGCCTGAGCAAGTGGCCCCCCCCTCGTCCCTACACCCCGTCACTCACCGTACTTGTCGAGGAAGAGGAAGAAGAGGGTGTCCACGATGGTGATGAGGACCCCGCCCCAGAGCGGGATGCTGCAGGATGGGGGACAACGGAAGGGGTGTGGGGGGGGCCACCTCTGTCCCCTGGGCCACCCCCGTGGGGTGAGGGCGGCAGCCCCCCGAGAGGGACCCCGCGGGGGGGGGGGGTGTTACCGGCCGGCCGAGAGCAGGCTGAAGGCGATGGCCGTCCCGATCACCTCCTGCATGTCCGAGCCGATGATGGCGACCTCGATCGTGAGCCACAGCAGCACGCGGGGCACCTGGAGGGGACGGGGCCGGCACACGGGGACGTGTCCCAGCCCCACGGGGACCCGGCCCCGGGACGCTTCGGGCTTGGGGCGGGGGGGGGGGACACGCTGCGTTTGGCAGCCCGGGGTGGGGGCACCCTGCTCCGGGACGGGGACAGGTCGCAGCTTGGGCCGGGCAGGATCCGACCCGCTGCGGCTGCTGACGCTGGGACGCGCTGGGATGTCCCCGGACGGGACAGGGACGCTCGTGCTGTGCCCCCCCCCCGGGGGCCGCTCACCTTGGGGTAATAGAGGTAGCAGATCTCGCCCAGGTCCTTGCCCGTCACGACGCCCAGCCGGATGGCCAGGCGCTGGCACAGCAGCCCCAGGACGGTGGCCCACAGCAGCACCCACAGCAGCTGGAGGGGGGGGGAAGCAGGAGAAGGGCAGCAGGGGCTGGGCACCGGGCAGGATCCGGCCCCCGGGGCTCACCTTGAAGCCAGCCACGGCCCCGCACTGCAGGTCCGACTCCACGTTGCCCGGGTCCAGGTAGGCGATGCTCATCAGGAAGCCGGGACCCGTGAAAGCCCAGAGCTTCCTGAGGCTGAAGCCAGGCTGCAAGGGGAACGACACCCCTGCTCTGGCTCGGCCCGTTTAAAACCAGTGGCTCCCAGTTGGGCCACCGGCCGCGTCCGCCTGGCGCTGGGGAGCCCCGCGCTGCCCCGCGCGGGCGCATTTAGGCACGGAGGGCGTTCCTCCCCCCCCCGGTCCCTTTCCATCAACACGGGCAGCAGGACCCAAATCCCATTCGGGGACCGGGTGGTGAGAAACGTGTCGCAGCCTGGAAGGGGGTGCCCCCCCCCTCCCCGTGAGGGTCCCGGGGCTGCCGTTAACGGCGGCCCACGCAATCCTGCTCCCGAGCCCTGCTTTCACAACCCCATCCCTTCCCCTTCTCCTTTCCGCTCTTGGAGAGGGGCCGGGGGGGGGGGGGGGGGGCAGGCAGCTGGGGGGGGGCTCCCACGGGGCTTGGCCACCCCTGGGGATGGGGACCCTGGGAGGTGGGCATCGCCTCCCCCTGCCTCAGTTTCCCCCATCAGGGAAGCTTTAACGCTCAGCCAGGGGTCGGGGCTGCGATCGGGGGACACCGAGGTCCCCAGGGTGCGTCCCCCACCCCATCATGTCACCCCCCGGTACCCAAGCCGACGTCCCCAGGCGCACCTACCCCGCTGCCCTTGGGGATGCCGATGAGCTCGTCCAGATAGGTCTGAGCCGGGCGGCCGGGGGGCTGCGGGGGGCCGGGGGCATCGCCAGGATCGGCTGGGCCCCGGTTCAGGGACCCGTCGAGGCCTGGGAGGGGAGGAAGAGGAGGAGGAGGAGGAGACGTGGCAGCCCGCTGGGGATGAGGACGCCGCTGGTTCCCGGCTTCATCCCAGAGCCACCCGCCCTGGGGTCTGCCCAAAGCAGGACGACCCCGCTGCTCCGGAGGGGTGGCGGCAATTGGGGCCACCAGTGGTGGACCAAAGGAGGCAGCTGCCCCCCACCCCAGTACCCCCATCCCCACCAGTCCCGAAGCCACGTACATCTCCGGGCAGGAGGGACAGGACGGTGGGGACAACACGGGGCTGGCTCCGTCCCCGGTCCCTGCCCTGGGGAGGGGATAGGGCACAGCGGGGGGGGCACCCCGGGCAGGTCGGGGTGGGCTGGGTGCTCACCTGGCTCCAGCGATGCCATGGTGGGGTCCGATCCGGCCATGGTGCTGGGTCCCTGACCTCGACACTGGGCTCAGCTCCCGCCTCCCAGCTCTTAAAGCCCCCCCCCCGCCCCAAGGAGGAGGAGGAGGAGGAGGAGGAGGAAGAAGAGGAGGAAGTGTGTCCCCCCCCAACTGCTGACCTGGGCTGGGAAAGGGGGCCCTGGGCAGGGCTGGGTGCTGCGGGTGCGCGCGGTCTCGGTTCCCCACCCCACACACGGGGGGGGTTTGGGGGGGGGGCACCAACCCTGCGCACACCCTCGTGCAAACACGGGACGCCCAGGGGTGGGAGCGTGCCCACGTGCAGCCCCCCCCGCGCGTGCTGGGGGTCCTGCTGCTGCTTGGTGCCTGGGGGGGGGGACACACACAGGGACGGCGTCCCACGGCTGGGGGAGGGCGCGGGGGGGGGACTGTCCCTGCTGGAGTAGGGGAAAGGCCGGAGGAGCGGGAGCGAGGAGGAAGCAGGAGTGCGTTGCACAAGCACGTGAGCAGGTCAAAAACGCACCCTGGGGTGGGGATCTGCTGGGTGCTGGGGGGGGGGGGGGAAGTGGGAGCAGGGTGCCCCAAACTGCCACGGGGAGGGGGGGGGGAGGGAAGGGAGGTTGGACGCCCCGTGCCTCAGTTTCCCCCAAAGCACACGAGACCATGGCAGGGGCAGCGCCGACAGCTTTAATCCTGGGGAGCCGGGGGGCTGCGGGAGGAGGCGGAGGGGGGGCCGGGGGGCTGCCGGCGGGCGAAGGGGGCGAAGAACTCGGCGGCGAAGAGGACAGGGTCGGGGGGCTGCCGGAGCAGCAGGGCCTGCAGGAAATGGGCCAGGAGGGCGGCGAGCTCGGGGTGCTGCCGCGTGTAGGTGCTGTGCGACGCCCGCAGCTCCTCCTGCGTGGGGGGGGGGACAGGGTGGGCACCCAGCCCCCTGTCCCCGTGCCGGGCGGGGGTCCTTTCCCAGCCTCGAGGAGGTTCGGGGGGGGTGTCCTGCCACCCCCACGCCCCCCGGACCCCCCCCCCGCTCACCTTCCTGTCCAGGAACCAGGAGCGCAGCTGGGCGTCCTCCTCCCAGTCCAGGGGCTGCTTGGGGAACGCGGGCTGGGGCCCGTCCTCGGCTGCAGGCAGGGCGCCCTGCGTCACCCCCGGCCCCCCCCCCCACACCCCCAAAGCCCCCCCCCCGCCCCGCTCCGTACCCCTCTCGCTGAGGACGGACGCATCCTGCAGCACCGCCAGCACCGGGCACCCGACCTGCAGCTGCCGAGCCAAACGCCTGCGGGACGGGGACCCCGCTCGGTGCCAACACCGCGGCTGTGCCCCCCCCCCCCGCCCCAAAAGCTTGTCTCCCCCCCCAAAGCCGTACCCGCTGGGGAGGAAGCTGCTCTGCCAGACCGCAGGGACGCCCTCCTTGGCGCGCACGGCTCGCTCCATCACCCACACCTCCGCCTCCGCCGAGCCCACCGGCTGCCGCTGCACGCCCAGGGCCCGCTGCAGGGACACCCCTTGGGGTCACCCCCCAAAATCGATCCCCCCCCCCTCCCCGCGCTGCCCCCTGCCCAGGTGGGCTCACGTAGGTGGCGGTGCCGAGGTGCCCCTCGCCGTCGATGGCCGGGAAGACGAGGCCGGGGGGCACGGCGCGGCGGCGGGCCAGCACCCGCAGCAGCAGGAGGCTGGCGGCCTCCCCCAGCAGCCCCCCCGGCGAGGCCCAGCCGTAGGAGAAGTCTCGGGACTGGGGCTCTGCCTGCGGAGACACCGGGGAACCCCCGTGGGATACCCGGCCTCCCAAAGGGTGGGCACCCCCCCTGCCCGGGATACATCCCCAGGCAAGGGGGGGGGCAAAGAAGGGGGAGACCCCGCTCCCCCCCCCAGCCTCACCTTCCCCTCCCGGGTGCTCACGGTGACGGTCATCCCCCGGGGGTGCTGCACCATGTGGGTCCTCCTCTCTACGGGGTGTGCTCCGAACTGGGGGGTCGCCCCGCTGAGCTCGGTGCTCCCCGGCCACCCCAAAACGCCCCCCTCTCAATGGGGCCCCCCCCACCCCAGCCCACTGTGCCCCGAGGCTCCCCGAGGTCCCGAGGCCGGGTGGGTTTCGGGGAGCTCCGTGCCGCCCCCGCGGCCACCCCGCTCACCTCCAGGCTCTCGTGCTGCTCCTGCTCCAGGGTCTCCAGCCGCATGGACACGTACCCTGGGGGGGCAGAGCCCCGCTGCCACCAGGACACCGCCGTCCCCCCCCCCCCGGGGGGACCAGGACGGCCCAGGTTTGGGGCTGCCACCCCCCCCCCAACCCCGGTCTCACCTCTGAGGGTGCTGCGGAAGGGCACGGCGCCCAGCACCCCGCGGCACTCGGCCCGCACCAGGAGGCAGCTGCGCACCCGCTGCCCCCCCCGCTTGTAGGGCGCGGGCCTGGCGCCCACCCAGAGGTGCCCCCCCGCAGGGCCCCCCACCAGCGCCAGCGTCTCGGCGAACAGGCAGCGCTCCAGCTCCTCGGGGCCTGTCCCGACGCACGGTCACCGAGCGGCCCCGAATCCCCCCCCCCCCCTCCGGACCCCTTCCCCGGGACCCCCGACCCCATATGGGGTCACGGCGTGGGGTCACGGCCCCGGGGAGGGCTGGGGGGGGGGGGGGGTCGGGGCGGGGGGGGGCCGGGGAGACGCGGTGCCGCGGGCACCCACCGATGCGCTTCAGGAACTTGGCGGCCGCCTCCATGGGGCCGGGGTCTTCTGCGGGGACACGGGGGGGGGGGGGTCCCGATGCCAGACCCACGTTGGGGGGGGGCACAGGGACCCCCCCAGCCCCCCCCACTTCCCACCCCCCCAGGGTCCCAGCCGTGCAACCCTATGCAGGAGCAGAGCCCCCCACCCCATGCCCCACCACCGCCCCCCGGTGCGCCCCCAGATCCCCCCCCCAAATCCCAGATCCCCCCCAAATTCCCCCCCCCCCGGACCCCAAACCTGGCCCCTCCAGCCCGAGGTGCCCCCCCACGACGCCTCCGGCCGTCGCTATAGCAACCCCCCGGCCCTGCCTCTTAAAGGGGCAGCGACCCCTCAGAAAATTTGGGAGCCCCCCCCCCAACCCCTTCCCCCCAGACACAGAGGAAGGGGCTGAGCAGGTACAAATCCGATCCGGGGGTTTATTTGTGGGGTGACGGGGGGGGGGGGCTGACCGGTCCTCAGCACGGCAGCACCCCCCAGCACGGTGCCCCCAATGCCAGTGTACGGCGGGGGGGTCCCTCCCAGCCCCCCCACCCCAAAAAGGGGGCGCACGGTGCTGGGGGCTGCCTGGGGAACGGGGGGTCCCTGAGCGCTGGTGTGCTGTTAACTGGGGACTCCCCAAAAAAAACGGGGGGGGGGAAATAGGAAAAGCCCTTGGTGCTGTCCCTACAGTGCCAGCACTGGGGGGGGGGGGGCTGTGGCCCCCCAGAAAGGGGCCCGAGGCGCTTCCAGGTGACCCCAACGTGCGGGTAAACGGGGGGGGGAGTGGGGGGAGACCGCTTATGGGGCACACACTTATGGGGTTGGTGTGTGGGGGGCTCCATCCTCTCCCCCCCGCCCCCGCCTCGCAGCGGGGCCACGAAGGAGGGGGGAAATTCACAGCAACAATCACACAGTCCTGGCTGGGGGGGGGGTCCCCACGTCCCGGGGTTGGGGGGGGTGACCCTAGGTGGCTTTGTAGAGGTCCTTGCGCCTCCGCAGCTCCTTGAGGACGCGGGCTCGGAAGGCGTCGGGGGGCTCCCCGCCGCCCCGCCGCAGCCCCAGGGCCTCCTGCAGCTCCCGGCGGTGGGTGCGCAGGAAGGGGTTGTAGGTCTGCTCCTCGCCCAGCGTGGAGGGGCACTGGGGGGGGGGGACACATGAAGGGGGGGGGGGGGTCAGGCACTCCGCCCCGAGCCCCCCCCGGCACCCCCATCCCCAATCACAAAAGGGCTGCGGGGCGCAGCCGCCCGCGAGCGGAATTCGGGGGGTGGGGGTACCACGGAGGGATAAGGAGGGGATGGGGGGGGGGTCAGGGTGTGTGCCCCCCCCGTGCTCACCGTGCTCCTCTTCTCCTGCCGCTGCTGCGTCGCCCACAGCAGCTTCTGCTCCAGCGCGGGGTTGTCCAGCTCCAGCAGGCTGGCGAAGCTCAGGCACTCCAGCGCGTACTCGTGCCCTGGGGGGGGGGGCACCCTCAGCATCGCCCCCCCCCCACTCCCAGGGATGGGAACGGGCAGGGTATGGGGGCTAGGAGGGGATTTCTTGGGGGGGGGCTGACGCTCACCGGGCCATAGCAGCGTGTCCTGTCCCAAGCCCACGGCCGCATCCAGCGAGGCCAGCATGGTTTCGGGGGAGCCCTCGAACAGCCTGCCTGGACCCACGCGCACACCTGCCCATCACCAGGGGTGTCCCCCCAAACCCCCCCAAAAAAAAAACACCCCACCTTCCTCCCTCCCCAGCCCCCCAGCGTGCCCAAACCCTGGCCGATTTCACGCTTTGCCTTGCCTCGGGGGGGGGGGCGCGAGGGGCCGCACTCACCGCAGCCGGCGAGGAAGAGCAGGTCCCCGGAGAAGAGGCAGGGGGGGCCCCCGAAGGGCCCCGCGTCCAGCACGTACGCCGTGTGGCCCACCGTGTGGCCGGGCGTCGCCAGCGCCTCGAAGGTCAGGCAGCCCACCGTCACCTTTTCCTTGTCACCAAGGGGGCTGCGCCAGCCGGGGGGGGCACCGTCAGGGCACCCCAAAATGCCGAACACCCCAAAACACCCCCCCCCAGAGCATCCCCAGCCTCTGGGAACGGGTGCGCGAGAGGTGGAGCAGGGACCGGCGTGCACCACCCGAATTTGTGGGGTGTTGTGGGGGGGGGGGGTCACGGACGCAGGCGTGGGGCCGGGACTTACTTGGTGAGCTCGGGGATGGCGTCGAGGGCGCTGCCGTACACCCTGCAGGAGCCGTGCCGCCGGCGCAGCTCCGCGTTCCCCCCGCTGTGGTCCCTGCGGGCACAGAGGTCGGCGCCCCCCCCACGTGGGGTAGGTATAGGGGCACCCCCAGCAGCAAACGCCATGCTCCTGGGCACCCCCGCTTGCCCCCCAAGTCCCCAGGTAGCCTTTGTTCGGGGGTCCCCACCCCACCCCGATGGGTACCCCAGGCCCCCGGCACCCTTTTGGCACACGGAGAGCCCCCCCGTAACCCCTCCTTACCCCTTACCAGTGCTTGTGGGTGCAGAGTATGGCCTCCAGCATCACCCCCTCCTCCTCAATGGCAGCCTGGCAGGGCAGAGATTTGGGGGAAACGTTGGGGGGCACCTCCACGCACCCCAATCCCCCTCCCCTCGCCCTGCCCCGTGCACTGAGGAGACCGCGGGTTAGGGGTAGATTTGCCCCCTCTCCGTCCCCAAAAAGCCAGCGATGCCCCTCCCCGAGGACACCCAAACCCCATGGCCGGGGGTGGGGGGGGTCTCACCTGCACGGCCAGCGGGTCGGAGGGGTCGACCACGGCGGCGCGGCTGGAGCCCGTGTCGATGACCAGGTAGCTGTAGTTGTTGGACAGCACGGGGATGGGCACGATTTTCACCCCTGGGAGGGACAGACGGACAGACAGACATCACGGCAAAGCCCCCTCGCTGCCTTTCCACCAGGGGAAAAAGGGGGGCGAGGCCAAGCCCCCCCCCTCTCCCCAGCCCCAAATTAGGGTCGCAACTCACCGCGGAAGCCCAGGGGCCGGGACACAGAGTGGCCGTGGGGGAAGCGCTCGCGAGCCTTCTTCACCTGCCGCTTGTAGAAGAGGAAGCCGAGCCGCGTGCGGGCGTACAGGCTGTACCTGGGGGCGGGGGGGGGGCACCCGGTGAGCCCCACTGGGAACCCACCGGGCCCCCACCCCACCGGGGAAGCGCTGGAGCACGGCCAGGCGCTCGCAGCGAGGACGGGGGGGTTCCCGATGCAGTCCTGCTGCTTGCCACCCCCGTTATCAGGGTGCGCGCACGGGGCGGGGGGGTTATCGCAGCAGCCAGCTGCAGCCTCCCAGTGTCAGCCCCAGCCCCCCCAGCGCTCCCCAAAGCCACCCAGGAGGCAGAGCTGGGGGACACGGCCTCGCGACCCCCAGCTGTGCGCGCACTGGGGGGGGGGGGGGGGGGGGGCGATGGGGCCACCCAGAGCCCCCAGCCCCCTTCCTGGGCTCCCCGGGGAGGGGTCAGGGTCCTGCCTCATACCCACAGCGAGGGCAGAACCGATTGCCCAGGCAGGGAGGCAGCCCCTGGGGTACCGCAGCACGGCGGGACACCCTGGGGGTGGCATCTCCTTGGCGGTCACCGAGTGTCCCCCGCTGCCTGAGGCTGACCCTGTGGTGCCGCCGGGTCCCTGAGGGAAAAGCGGGGAGCACGGGGTGCTGCGCGCCCCCGCGGAGCGACGGGGAGGGCAGAGCAGCAGGGCTGCGGAAAGGGAAAGCGAGAAACGCTCCCGTGGCACGTGCCACGCCGAGCTTCCACAGACGCTGCCCGCGGGTGCCCGGACACCCTATTTATAGGGCACCTTTGGGGCTGGGGGCAGCACTGGTGCCGTGAAGGACGTGCAACTCTCGGGGTTGCGCCAGGCTCCGTCCCCAGCCCGAGGCCACCTCCCCGGACGCCAAGTCCCCCTCGCTTGGCCACCGGCCACCACCTCGTGGCCCTGGCAGCGGCAGAAGGGAGAAACGAAACCCCGGGGTAAGGGCGGTCCCCGCGGCCCCAAGGCCGTTTCTGCCCCGTGGCGGCAGCAGGACATGCCTGCCTCTCCTCTGGGCTCCCCCAAACCCCCCCGGGCAGGCAGCAAGCACCCCCCGGCAGGAAGGTGCTCTGGGAGAGGCACGAGGCTCAAACCTCGTACCCCAGCTGCAGGGGGCTGGGGCAGGAGGGGGAGGCCAGGTGCAATTAGCGATTGCAGCGTTAATGATTGCAATTAACGATTGCAATGAGCCCACCACCAGGGGCCGAGGGTGCCGGTCACCACCCTGGGGCACCGGGGAACGTGGCCGGGTCCCAGCCCCGCAGCCGGGGGCACAGAGCCTCCCCTCGTCCCCCTGGCCCGGGGGGCTGCGCCCCAAAGTCCGGTGTCTGGAGGGGGGGCCGCGGGGGGGGGGGCTGCAGGAGGGCCCCGCGGCACCGGGGGGCGGGTTCGCCGTTCCCTCGGCCGGAGGCAGAACAAAGGCGGCTGCAGCCGTGACCTCACCTCCCCCGCTCCCCCTGGACGGCGGCCAGGGCTCTCCGGGAGCGGGGGGGGGGGGCACAGGCAGGAAGGTCTCACACCCCCCCCCCCCTCCCCCACCTCCCACCCCGCAGCTCCTCACCGGCGCCCGGCGGGCGGCACGGAGCCCCCGGCGGATACCCCCGAACCCCGCTGCGGTGCGCGGCGGGGGGTTACCGGGGGGCACGAGCCGAGGGCCGGCGGGGCTGAGCCGGCACCGGCACGGAGCGGCACCGGCACGGAGCGGCCCCGGCACCTCCCCTCCCGGCTCCCCCCCCGGTGCCGGTACCGGCTCCCCCACGCTCACTCACCCCACGCGGAAGAGCAGCGGCCCGGCGAGGGCCATGAGGGCGGCGGCGAAGCGGCGCAGGGCCGGGCTGAGCCAGGCGGCGGCCCCCAGCCCGCACGCCCCGGCCCCGGCCGCCACCGCCGCCCGCCAGCGCGCCCCCGCCATGCCCGGGGCCCCGCCCACCCCCCGCCGGGGCCACGCCCACCCCCGGCGCGCCACGCCCCCCCCGGCGGCCAATAGGAGAGCGCCGCGGCTTCCGGCCACGCCCCCTGCCCCGCCGCGCGTTTCCCGCCAGCTCCGCGCGCCCCCTGCTGGGGCCGTGCCCCCACCCCCCGGTGAGTGACGCGCTATGGGGGTCCCCTAAATGACGTCACAGCCGGGAAAGGGGGTTCCCCCCGGTGCCCCCCCCCCCTTCCCCTTTCCCTGCCCGCCCCCCGTGCCCCCTCCGGGTCCCGTCCCCGTCCCCGGGGGGGGTCCCCGCGGTGCCGCCCCTGCCCCGGGGGAGCTCCGGGACCCGGGCACCGGCACCGGGCGCCGCGGTGCGGAGCCGCCGCCAGGGGGAGCGGGGAGGAACGGGGGGGGGGGGGGGGGGGGGGGGGGGGGCCCGGGGCGGGCCCCGGGGGAGGGGGGGGGCGGGCAGCGACCGTCCCCGCCCCGTCCCGGCTGGTCGCGGCCCGCCCCGGCGGAGCGGCCCCAGCCCGGCGGAGCAGCGCGCAGCAGGTAGGGGAGTGCCGGGCCCGCCGGTACCGGGGACCGCCCCCCCCAGCCCACCCCCTCCCCAGCCCCGTCCTACACCGCCGGTACAGGGGGGGAGCGGGGGAAGGGGCACGGAGCCTCCCCGGTCCTCCCCCGGGGCCCCCCCGGCTTGGGCGGAGCCCCCCGGCTGTCCCAGCGCACTTTGGGGTCCCCCCCCCGGTCCCAGCCTGCCCCCCCAAGCCTAACCCCCGCCAGCGCCCCGTTAACCCCACTCACCCCCCCCGGGGTCCCTCCCAGCCCCCCCTCCCAGCTCGGTTCCCCCCCTGCCCCCCCCATCCTTGCCCCCCCGCCCCCCCCTCCGGGCCCTCCCCGCTCTCCCCGGTGCCCGTTTGGGGTGACGCAGCCCAAGGGGGTTGGGGGGGTCCCGGCACCGCACCGGGTGTCCTGGGGGGGGGTTGGCGGGGGGGTCCCCTCCCTGAGCCACAGGCACACGCAGATCCCGTGGGATTTGGCCCTGCGAGGTGTGGCCCCAGGCTGGCGCCTTCCTCTGCGCTCGCTGGAGCGGATGGGGGGCAGCTTGGGGGGGGGGGGGCGGGATGGGGGAGCGGGGGGGGCTTCCCTGTGTGTCCCCCGTCCCTTTGTCCCCAGGGGGGTCAAGGCTCTGCCTGGGGACCCCGCGTCAAGGCGTCCCCTTGGTGGTGACCCGGCCCCGTGGGAAGGGGGCTGCCAGCCGGTTGCGAAGCAACCTGTGGATCCGGATGGCCAGGGCAAAGTCCTGCCGAGCGTGCCCGCTTGGCACGGGGGGGGACAGCGGGGTCCTGGGGGCAGGGACCCGCCGAGGTGGGGGCTCCTGGGGAAGGGACCCCGCAGCAGGGCCCGTGCTGCCGTAGGGACCCCCCCCGGATCTGTCCCTGCTGCCCACCGAGCGTGGGGGGAATGGGGCGAGGTTTGGGGTGAGCCAGGCGGGGGACGCCGCGCTGTGACACCTCGGTGGCCTCCTCGGCACTGCGCGGGGCGTCCCCTGGGGGCCCCCCCAGCAGGGGGGCACTGGGCCTTACGGGGTGGCACTGGGCACTGTGGGGTGCTGGGGACCAGCTCTGCGCTGCGCAGGGGCGCGCGGCTCCCCGCGGCTCGGGGACAGGAGGTCACATCCGTCACGCGCGCCCGGCGCCCCCCCCCGAGACGGGGCTGTGTGGGGGCAGAGAGGGCAGCTGCGGTGCTGAGACCCTACAGACTCGTGGCTGGGGTGAGCTGGGTGGGGGGCGGCGAGCCTGGGTGCGCGGCCCTGTGATCTGGGCCGTGCCGTACCGAGCTGTGCCGTGCCGTGCCGTGCCATGCTGTACCGAGCCGTGCCATGCTGTACCGAGCCGTGCCGTGCCGTGCCAAGCTGGTGTCAATTCCCAGGCTCTTCTGGGAGGGCAGAGCCCTTCCAGACCCTGGGCAGCCACGGGGACGTGGGGACCCCACCCTGAAGCCCCGCTCCCCGCTCCCTGCCGGGCACCCCGCGGGGTCCCCGCCGAGCTGGTGGCAGGGCCTTGAGCCGGGTGGGCGTGGGGGGGAGCCGGGCTGGGGGCCCAAATCTGCCCCCCCCCGGCGCGTGCTGCTTATCGGTGCTGAGTCACGGTGCCCGGCACGGCCCCGTCGGTGGGGACCGGGTGTCTGAGGGCCCCCCCGGGGTCTCGGCGCTCCGCGGTGGCAGCGAGAGGAAGAGGAAAAGGGGCGCGGGTCCTGTGGCAAAGGCCACGGGGAGGCGACCCCCGGGGTGGTGACTCGGGGGGGGGGGCCCTGGAGGTGCGCGTGTCCCACGCTGCGGGGCTGCCGGGGGGGGGCTGCGGGGCTGGGCGGGACGCAGGGGGGTTTGCGTGCGGCTGGGTGCGGCCGGGACCCGTTGGGCTGGTTCCCTCGCCTCTGCCCCGGGTTTTTCCTGGGCCGGGCTCGGGTTTGAGGTTCTGGCCCCGTTTCAGGCTCCTGGCTTCGCGGTCGTGGCCCCCCGCTGAAACCCAGGAGGGGACCCGGGGGGGGAAGGGGGAGGCACTGTGGGGTGCGGGGGTGTCAGCCGGGAGGTGCCAGCTGCTTTCGGGGAAACTGCCGGGCAGCGAAACCAAAAGTTTGGGGTCACCACGCGCGTGGGTTATTTTCGGCACCGCCGTCATCGCGGTGGCAAACGTGACGGTGCGGCCGTGGGCCGGGTGGCCGCCCCCGCCGGGACGGAGGGACGGAGGGACGGACACCGGGTGCTCGCCCCTCGCGCCCCTCCCCGGTCCCGTTCTGCCCGGGAAGTGGTGGCGTAACGCTGCGGGAAGCGCCCGCTCCCGCTGCCCTCCCCAGCCTCACGTCACCGCCGGCGCCGGGGGGGGGCTGGCACGGGGTCAGGGTGGGGGCTCGCTGCCGGCTCTCCAGCACGTTGGGCGGGCGGGGGCCTGGCGGCGGCTCCTGGCAGCGCTGTTGTTTTCCTGGCCTTGGAGATTCTGCCTTCCTCCTCCTCCTCCTCCTCCTCCTTGTCCGGGCCTGGCTGCTGGCCTTGGGCCCAGGCCGGCTGCTGGTGGCTGCCGGGGGGGCTCGGCGAGGGGGAGCTCAGCGCGGGGGTCCCGTCCCCTTGCCCCCCAGCACACGCCGGCCGCCCTCGGGGGTGACACTTGCCCCCTAATCCCAGGGCTGGCACGTCCCCGGGGGGCACCCCACGGCTGGGACGGGGGCACCCCATGGCTGGGGGGTGTCGCGGAGCCCCCGGGGCGAGGTGCTGAGCGCTGGGCGTGGGGCTGGCGCAGAGGGCAGGGTGGTGCCACTGGTCCCCAGGGCGGAGGGCAGGGCTCGCCGCTGGAGGCCGGGGGACCTGCGTGATGTCAGGGCTTTGGTCACGGCGCCCGTGCCCCACGTCACCGCCCGGCGTGCCCTCCCGGGGCTCCTCGGGTGCCGCGGGGCAGGGCTGGGTCCCAGCACGCCGCTGCCACGCGTCCCCGAGGGTCCCCGGCCCTGCCCCAGCCGCGAGCCCCCCGCAGCGCTTTTGGGGAGCGAAGGGGAAGCCGGGTGCTGGCCGTGGCCTGCACCACCGCGGGGTGGTGGCCAGGTGGGGACCGATGTCCCCGTCCCCCTGCGGTGGCCCTGGAGGTCACGTCCCCGCCGCGGCTTGAGTCAGCGCGCGGCCGTGCCCTGCCCCGACGCGGGCACCGGGGACTCAGGGCACGGGAATGCGGGCGGCCCCGGCCGAGGGGACGGTGACGGGGTGACGGGGTGACGGGGACGGCCCCGGTGGCATCGAGGCCACCGCGTTTCCCAGCCCTCGTTAAGCCGAGGCCACTATTTAAAGGGCGGCTCCTGCGGTGGCCGCGCTCCGGCGCTGGAAGCGGGGCGCGTCGCCGGCACCGTCGTTCCCCCCACCGTGTCCCCACGCCTCCGGGCCGCCCAGCGGGGTGACGTCCCCATATTTTCCCCCCCCCCACACCTGCAGGTGCCCGCAAGGAGAACCCAGAGCCGGCATGGCGCAGCCCAACGCGCCCCCCCCGTACGACGACAAGAACCCCCTGTACCCGCCGCCCCCGGGGGCCTACCCCCAGCCCCCCCACTACGGCGGGGGGTACCCGCAGCCGGGGGGGTACGCGGCGCCGGGGGGGTACCCCCAGCCGGGGATGGCCATGCCCAGCATGCCCGTGCGGTTCGGTAAGCGGGGGAAGCCTTATTTTGGGGTGGGGGGGGGGGTGCGGGTTGCGGGGGGGGGTGTATTGGTGCTGGGGGTCTCCCAGGCGCTCTGAGCACCCTGAGGTGCTGTCCCGGGAAGGGGGGTGTCCTTTGGGGGGGGGGGGGGGGGGCCTGGTGCGGCTCATCGTGGTGCTGCCCTGCTGTCAGAGGGGGGTGTCACCGAGGTGTCCCGTCCCCCCCCCGCCCCCCCCGGCAGGTGACGGCTATGGAGGGGAAGGCATGGGGGCCGGCTCCCCCTTCCAGGCGGCCGACTGGGACGACAAGAAGGTCCGGCACACCTTCATCCGCAAGGCGAGTACGGGGCCGGGGGCGCGCTGCCACCCCCTGCCCGCTTTGTTTTTTTTTTTTTTTTGGGGGGGGACACACACACAGGTGCTGACCCCCCCCCCGGCCATCTCCCGCAGGTCTACGCCATCATCGCGGTGCAGCTGCTGGTGACGGTGGGGATCATCGCCGTGTTCACCTTCGTGTGAGCGGGGCGGGGCGAGGGGGGGCTCCCCCAGGGGGCTTGGGGGGGGTGTGTGTGTGGGTGGGGGGGGGCACACGCCACTTAACGCTCGTCCCTGCCACCCCCCCCCCCACCGCAGCTCGCCCGTGCGCTCCTTCGTCCAGAGGAACGTCGCCGTCTACTACGCCTCGTAGTGAGTATGGGGTCCCCGGGGGCCACGGGCGTCCCCCCCCCACTCCCCCACCCCGGGGGGGGGCTGAGCTCGACCCCTCTCCTTCCTTCTCCCCCCAGCGCCGTCTTCCTGGTGACCTACCTGGTGCTGGCCTGCTGCCAGGGGCCCCGGTGAGCGCTGGGGACCCAAAAAAAGGGGGACGGAGCTTGGGGGGCTTGGGGGGGGGAGCGGGGGGGGGGGTCCTCTGGGTATTTAGGGACGGGGCACGGATCCCGGCGTGGGTTTGGGGCCAGCCCCGCGAGCGAGGCTGCGGGGGACCCTGTGGGAGATGGGAGGGGGACGTGGGGCACGGGGGGGGCTTGTGGGGACACGGGGGGGGGCTTGTGGGGACGGGGGGGGGCTTGTGGGGACACGGGGGGGGCTTGTGGGGACGGGGGGGGCTTGTGGGGACACGGGGGGGTTTGTGGGGACACGGGGGGGGTTTGTGGGGACGGGGGTGCCGGCAGGGGGCTCACCGCCCCCCCCGTTCTCGTCCCCAGGAGGCGCTTCCCGTGGAACATCATCCTGCTGAGCATCTTCGTGAGTGGGGGGCTGGCGGCGCCCCCCCGGGACGAGGGGCTGGGGGGGGGGTTGGGGGAGGGGGGTGACACAGCGGGGCCGGTCCCTGCCCGCGGGGTGCGGCGGGGCCGGCGGTCCCCGTGCCCCCCGTTTTGCTGAGCCACCCCTTGTGTCCCGCAGACGCTGGCCATGGGGTTCATGACGGGGACCATCGCCAGGTACTCGCCGGGGTTTTTTTTTTTGGGGGGGAGGGGTGCCTGTGTCCCCCCCCAGGGTGGTGGTGGGGGGGGACACCCCTTCCCTGGCCGAGCCCCGGGGTGACCGCGGTGTCCCCGTGTGCCCGCAGCATGTACCGGACCAACGCCGTCTTCATCGCCATGATCATCACCGCCATCGTGGCCATCATCGTCACCGTCTTCTGCTTCCAGACCAAGGTGGGGGGGTGGGGGGGGGGGGCACGGGGACGCTCCCCGGGGGGGCCGGGGACGCGGTGGGACACCCCGCTGACACCTTTACCCCCCCCCCCCCCAAGGTTGACTTCACGTCGTGCCCGGGGCTCTTCTGCGTGCTGGGCATCGTGGTCATGGTCACGGGGATCGTCACCGCCATCGTCCTCTCCTTCAAATATGTGAGTCGGGGGGGGGGGCTGCGGGGTGCCGTGCGACCCCCCCCCCCCCCCAAAAAAGCCTTCCCACGTCCCCCCGCTCACCGCCCCCGCGTCCCCACGCAGGTCCCCTGGCTCCACATGCTGTACGCGGCCATCGGGGCCATCGCCTTCACCCTGGTGAGTTGACGTCCCCCCCTCCCGCGGCGGCGAGCACCCGATGGGGGGGCTGTGAAGCCCCCCCCCCCCCAAGCACCCCTGCCTGACCCCCCCCCCACCCCGTGCCCCCAGTTCCTGGCCTACGACACGCAGCTGGTGCTGGGGAACAGGAAGAACACGCTGAGCCCCGAGGAGTACATCTACGGCGCCCTCACCATCTACACCGACATCATCTACATCTTCACCTTCCTCCTGCAGATCGTGGGCCGCGACTAAGCCCCCGCGCCCCCCCCCCCACCCCAAAACGCTTCTCGCTTGCCCCCCCCCCCCCCTCGGCCGAGCCGCTCCTCTCTCCGCCGGCCCCTCCCCCAGCCAGCAGCACCCAGCGCCCCCAGTTTGGGCGGTGTGGACCCCCCCCCAGTTCCCAACTGGGCAGGGGGTGCCGCTGGTTCCCGGCGGGGGGGGCAAATCAGGGCCGGCTCCCGGCGTTGGGAGGGGGGGGCTCGCCTCCGCTTGTAAATAAGCTCTGAAGCCAGCTGCGGCTCCGCCTGGCCCCAAGCGCCCCCCCAAAACGCTCCGGGACCCCCGCCCCAAGGCTGCCTCGAGGGAAGGGCTCCCCCCGGCCCCAAAGCCCTTGGGGGGGGGGGGTTAACGGCTGCCGGGGGGGTGGGGGGGGGCAGCGGGCAGCAGGGCGCCGGGCTCTGGCCGCCCCCCCCCCGGGCTTCGCTCACTCAGTGCCTTAACGTGGCCGTGCCCCCCGGCCCCCCCCGGGCCCAGCTGTGCCTCGGGGCGGGGGGGGGGACACCCCGGGGTGCGAGGCCCCGGCGGGCCCGTGAGGGCGGGCGGCGTTACTCTTGCCGAATAAAAACCACTTTAATTTTCCCCGCGGCCCCGGCGCGCTTCGTGGGCGCTGTGAAGGCGGAGGGGGGGGGGGGGTGTCCCGGCTAGGCCCGGCGGTAGCGCTCCGTCTCGTAGGCGCCCTCGTTGGCCCTCAGCATCTTCCGGCGGATGCCGAGCTGCTCCAGGCGGTTCCTGTCCACCTCCCGCTTGACCAGCAGGAAGAGGACGATGCCGCACGGCAGCCCCAGGGCCCTGCGGGGCGGGCGGGCGGCGCGTGGGGACCCGGCCGTGCCCCCGGGGATGGGGGGGGGGGGGGCACACCGGGACCCCCCCTCCCCCCTTCCCCCAATCCCCGGGGGGGTGTGTGCCCCCCCCCCCCCCCAACTCACCATGCCACCCCCACCGGCTTCATGGGGTTCTTGCCCTTCTTCCGCGTCGGGATGTACTCCACGCCCTCGGGCAGCCGGCCCGGGGGGGGGGGTCCCCGGGGGGGTCCCGGGGGGGGTCCCGGTGGTGGCCGGTGGCAGCCCCGCCGCGGGAGCCGTGCCGGGGGAGGGGGCGGCCACCCCCGCGCCCCCCGGCCGGGCGCTGCCCGGAGGAGCCCTGCGGGGACAGAGGGGGTCGGGGAGGGGGGGCACCGGGGGGGGGGGGGGGGGGGGGGCGCCCGGTGCCGGCCCCCCCCCCCCCCCCCGCGGTCCCGGTGCCCGACCCCAGCCCTGCACCGGGGGGCGGGGGCGTGGCCAAGCCTGAGGGGGGCGTGGCCAAGCATGAGGGGGCGTGGCCACCCAGAAGGGGGCGTGTCCACACAGGTGGGCGTGTCCAACCCCAAAGGGGGCGTGGTGGCCGATGGCCAGGGGGCGTGGCCAAGGCTAAGGGGGCGTGGTCAAGGCTTGGGGGCGTGGTCTACGGAAGGGGCGTGGCCAGGCCCTAAAAGGGGCGTGGCCTCGCTGCCCGGGGGCCGCCCCGCCCCGCGCCGGCCACGATCGCGCCCCGCGGGACCCCGGAGCGCCGAGGCCGCCCCCGCCCACCCCCCCCCCCTCCCCGCCCGTCCGTCCCCTGCCCGCCGTTACCGCGCAGGCCGCCGAGCGCCGCCGCCGCCGCCATGCTGGGCTGGGCCGGGCTCGCCTCGGCCCCCGCTGCACGCCGGGAGCCGCAGTGCGCCGCGCGGGGACGGCCCGCGGGCGGCTCCGCCGGGGGACTACGACTCCCAGAGTGCCCCGCGCCGACGGGAAGGGGCGGGGCCCGGGCGAGGAAGGCGGGCCGCGATTGGCGGCCGAGCGGCGGAAGCGGGCGGCGGGGCGGGGCGGGGCGGGGCGGAAGCGGGCAGAGACGGCATGGAGCCCGCCGAGGGGCCGGGGGCGCTGGGCTTCCACGGCGACGAGGAGATCATCGAGGTGGTGGAGCTGGGCCCGCCCGGGCCGGGTGAGACGGGGCGCGCCGCCGCGGGACCGGCATCCCCGGGGGGCACCGGCACCGCCGCCACCCCCACCGGGGCCCGCACCGCCGGCGGGGCCTCGGGACCGGCCCCCCCCGGTTCCCCCCGGTCCCCCCCGGTCCCCCCTCGGTCCCCCCCACCCCCTCCCCGGTCCCCCCCTGTCCCCCCGATCCCCCCCCCGTCCTCCCTCATCCTCCCCGTGTCCCCCGGTCCCCCCCCATCCCCGCCACCGGCGCCTCTCCCGTCCCTGGTGGCCCCCCCCCGTCCCGGTTCCCGGCCGCGCCGTGCCGTGGCGTTGAGCCCCGGCTCCCCGCAGATGACCTGGCCGACGAGATGGAGGACGTGGACTTCGAGGACGAGGGGCCGGAGGAGGAGCCCGACGGCGAGGCGTGGGAGACGGAGGACGACGAGGGGGTGGAGGGCGGCATGGAGGCGCAGGACGACAGCGAGGTCACGTTCGCGCTGCACTCGGGTGAGCGGGGGCCGCGGGCAGCTGCGGGGCTCGACGGGGCGGCCGCCGGGGAGCGCTGCGCCTCGGGGCCTCCTCCTGGCTTTCCCTAAAGGAAGGAGGTGTGGGGGGGGGTCGCTGCCAGCCTGACCTCCCCCGGCCCTCCCGGCACCGCGCGGGGTTTGGGCGGTTCTCGGTGGGGGGCGAGCAGCCCCTGAGCAGCCTCCCTCCGCCCTTCTGCGAAGCTTCTGTCTTCTGCGTGAGCCTCGACCCCAAGACCAACACGCTGGCGGTGACGGGCGGGGAGGACGACAAGGCCTTCGTGTGGCGCCTGAGCGACGGAGAGCTCCTGTTCGAGTGCTCAGGTGAGGAGCTCGGGCCGGGGTCCCCCCCCCCCGGCTCAGGGCTGCCCACATGAACGGCCGCGTCCCCCTCCTGGCCCCGTCTCGCTGGACGCGCTCGTCCCCAGCTGAGGCTCTGCTGGAGCCGAGCTCCCGATCGTCTTCTGTGTCTGCCGCTTGCTAACCGAGCAGCCTCTGCTCCCTGCCGCCTCTAGGACACAAGGACTCGGTCACCTGCGCTGGCTTCAGCCACGACTCCATGTTCGTGGCCACGGGCGACATGTCCGGGCTCATCAAAGCATGGCGGGTGGACGCCAAGGAAGAAGTGTGGTCCTTCGAGGTGGGGGACCTGGAGGTGAGCGGCTGAACCCCAGCTCCCGCGGCGAGCTCGGGCTGGCGGCGGGACGCGGCGCTGCTCCCCCTCCTCCAGGGGGGCGCCGCCCCGTGACGCTGCCTGTCCCCCTCTCCGCGCAGTGGATGGAGTGGCACCCCCAAGCCCACGTCCTCCTGGCGGGCACGGCCGACGGCAACTCCTGGATGTGGAAGATCCCCAGCGGAGACTGCAAAACCTTCCAGGGCCCCGCGTGCCCGGCCACGTGTGGCAGGATCCTTCCTGACGGTGAGGCACGGGGGGGCCCCTCCGGGGAGGGGAATGTCACCGGCTCTGGCCATGGGACCCTGTTGGCGCTGCTGCCGCCTTGTTCTTCCTGGAGCTGGGGCACCCCAGGGTGCGCGGCCTGCGCTGTCGGGAAGCGAGGGGTGCGGGAAGCTCTGGCTCAGTCCCCCGGGTCTGGCTGCCCTAGGGAAACGAGCCGTGGTGGGGTACGAGGACGGCACCATGCGCATCTGGGATCTGAAGCAGGGAACCTCGCTGCACGTGCTGAAAGGTAGGGAAGAAGCTGAGTGCCTGCCGCGCGCGCTGACTGGGGAAGGGCTTCGGGCGGGCTCCGGGCTCTGTCGCGGTGAAGAGGCGGCACCCGCTGAGCCCGGGGCCTTCCCTGCTGAACTGCCCCGTCCCCGCGGTGCTGGCCCTTGCCGTGGGGCCGCCAGCAGAGCTGGTGCGGAGGCTGCAGGGGGAGGCGCGGTGGGTTTCACGGCGCGCAGAGCGGAGCTCACGCCTCTCCTGCTCGCCCGCACAGGCCAGGACGGCCACCAGGACCCCTTGACGTGCGTGGCCAGCAACCAGGACGGCAGTTTGATCCTGACGGGCTCCGTCGACTGTCACGCCAAGCTGGTCAACTCTGCCACGGGCAAGGTGGGCGTCCCAGTGTGGGGGCTTCTGCCAGCCACAAGCAGCCTGCGGTGGCCACCGGTGGCCAGCAGGAGGCGTGCCTGGCCAGCGCAATCACCACCCCCCAGCTGCTGGGGGGGACTGGGGGCTGCTGGGGGGGCTCACGGGCTCTCCCCCCCCAGGTGGTGTGCGTGTTCAAGATGGAGAGCACGGCCCCCAAGGCCCCCGCCGGCGAGGGCGAGGAGGCCGAGTCCAACTCGGTGGAGTCGCTGGGCTTCTGCAACGTGTGAGTGGGGGGACGTGGCGTGGTGCTGGGCCGGGGCGTCCTGCGGGCAGGGCTGCTGGGGACCTCTCCTACCAGGCCGTTGTCTTCCCTGCTGGGGACCTCGGGCTGGTTGCTGGCTCTTGGAGCCTTACCGGGGTGTTTCAGTTCCAGCCCCGGCCAGCAGGTCGTCCCCTCGTCGCCTCGGTGCTCCGCGGTGCCTTCACACCCTTCCTTCCCTGCCTCCTCCAGCTCCCCGTAACGCCTGTTCCCCTCTCTGCAGGATGCCACTGGCCGCCGTGGGCTACCTGGACGGCACGCTGGCTATCTACGACCTTTCTACACAGACCTTGAGGCACAAATGCCAACATGAGGTACTGCCCTGCACCCTTTCTCCTGGCCTGAGGGGGTTCGAGCCCCAGCTGAGACCTCTGCAAACCTCACAAAGCCTCCCTCAGAGCCCAGGGGCTTTCCTGGCTGGCCTGGGGCTAGTTCCTACTTTGTGCTTCTCCCTCAGCTCTTGGGTTTCCCCTGAGGCGGCTGCTGTGCCCGCACAGGGGATGTGCCACAGAGCCTGGCCACGGGGGCCCCGTCTCCTCTCCGCTGTGGGGGTATGGGGGCACTGGGCCTGGTGTTCGTGGTGCTCACTGTGCTGCCTCCCTGCTCCTGTGCCCCAGTCAGGGATCGTGCAGTTGCTGTGGGAGGAGAGCTCGGCCGTGGTGTACACCTGCAGCCTGGACGGGGCCGTGCGGCTCTGGGACGCCCGCTCGGGGAAGATGATCAGCGAGTACCGGGGGCACTCCGCCGAAATCCTCGACTTTGCCATCAACAAGTGAGCGGGGAGCCCCCAGCCCCCCTTTTTCCTTGAGGGTGGGGGGGGCGGGGTACAGGGACCTCTCCCCAACCTTTGGGAACCCCCGGGAGTTTGGGTGCTGGGCGGCCTGCTCTGAGACAGGAGGGTCCTGGGGTTACTGCAAGGCGGTCGGAACTGAGGGACCAAAAGCCCCCAGCCCCACCCTGAGCCCCGTCTCCCCCACCAGGGATGCCTCCATCGTGGTGACGACCTCCGGCGACCACCAAGCCAAAGTGTTCTGCGTGCAGCGCCCCGACCGCTAGGGCCGGGCTGGGCGGACGGTGCCCCGGCCCTGCTGGGCGCCCTGTGTACAGCGGGACAGGGGAGAGGGGGCTGCACCGCCCTTCTCCAGCGTGTGCTTTGTAATTTTCCAGCCTGCCCCGCTCTGCCCTCCCTGTCTCTGGGGGGGGGGGGGGGCTGAGGCTGGGGTTTTGTATGAAAAATGTCTTCTAATTATATAAATTATTTCACTTAACCGGACCCCCCTCCGCTCTGCTTGCTGGGGAGGAAGAGGACCCGGGGAGCCGGGCTCTGTCCCTCTCCGCAGGGAGGATGGGGCTACGGCAGCTCACCGCCCAGCTCCCCCAGCCCGGGGAAGTTCAGGAATTAGCTGCAGCGACATGCCCTGCTCTCTGACTGGGTTGTCCTACTGCTTCCTGCTCCCCGTACGGCCCCCTGCCCCACAGGTAGGTGTGTTTCTTCCTGCAGCAGAGACACCTTCTGTGGCGATGCCTTTGCAGGGTTCCTGGAGAACAGGAGTAGCTGTGGCTGCCCCCCCTTCCCAGGGAGAGCTCAGCCCCGAGCTGAGGGGCAGCAGCTGCTGGTTTTAGTCTGGTCTGGCTTGGAGGCAGTGCCTCAACCCCTGGCCCTTCCCGTCAGGAGAAAAGCTAGGGGCTACCAAGTGAGCTAGGAGGGAAGGAAGGGTGCGGACTGCTGGCTCAGGGCTCTCACGGCCTGTTAGAGACAGGCGATGCCACGCACGGGAGGACACAGCACGTCAGGAGCCAGGACCCCGCAGCACGGCCTCCCAGCCTCAGCCTGCAGCAGGGGGGCTGGCTTCAGCCTCCCCTTCCCCTGCTGCACCAGGACGCTCGCTCCTAGCCCTGGGCACTGCACCTCCCTTTCAGCCCCAGTGACTGAGAAGAAGGTAACGAGCTCCAGGACACAGTAATTCTCCCCCCTGCCCTGATTAGCTCTAATTCCCCCCCACGCTTGTCTTTCCAGACCCTCCCCCCTTGGCAAAGCCACGTGCGTTGACAAGCCAAAAGCCCACAGCTCCTTAAGATAGAAAGATCTCCTTTATTAATGAACCCCAACAGTATTTCTTCAGATACAGGAGTTTTGAACTCAAATACTCAGAAGAAAACAATTTAATATTGCATTATTTTCATAAGAAATACTGCAACTTATTTCCGGTAACATATTGCAAAGCGAAACAGCTTGAAAAGAAAAAAAAAATTAAAAAAAAAGAAAAGAATCTTAAGTCAATCAAACTGGAATTAAGGTTTGTTTCTTGGAACGATCGAGTCCTCGCAAGCACAGCTCGTTTCTGCAGATTACTCCCCAAACTGTTGTACAAACAGACCCCGATTGCTTGAATTCCTTATGAGCCCACAGAGGTGCAACATTAAAAGCTACGATTATCGGGTAGCAAGTGCCCCAACCTTCGTCCTCCACGGCAGCCTCCGTGACCCTGCTGTTAACGGGTTGTGAACGTCTTCCCCCTGAAAGGATGCAGAGAGATGTCAGTGCGGCCTCGGGGCTGCCTCTGGCTGCCTGCTGGCCTCCAGGGCAGCTTTTTGTCCAGCAGATGCTTGCACCGAGCTCTCAGAGACATCGATAATGCCACTTGGGGGCTCACCGGTGTTTTATAGTGCACCGAGTGCAGAGCAACTGGGAGCAGGCCCCGTGGGGATGCTCCTAGCCCCACTGAGCTGCTGGCCACAGGCTCTGAGGAGCTGCAGCCACACCAGGCAGGAGGAATCTGCTCCGGCAGCCGCAAGCCCCCAGGAAGGGCCTGGCCGCTCTCCCTGCTGAGCTGAGGAGCGGGGCAGGGCCCTGGCAGCACGTTAAACGCCACCAGGGGTGGGAGGACACCCTGCAGGCACCGCACATCAGGCCCCCAGCTGCCCGCTCAGCCAGGCCCCGCTTTGCCACTCACGTGATTGTTTTCATTTCTTTCTTCTCTGCATCTGGACGGGCACGGTTCAGCACCTTGAGGAAATCCGATGTTTTTGCCCTCATACGCGTGTGAATATAGGCCTGCAGAAACAACGCGGGGACGCTTCAGCATCCTGCCTTCACGGCTGAGGCTTTAGGTTTTAGATTTTTTAATCTTTCAGCTAACCACCACAGCTCCAGGGCGCTCACAGCTGGCTTTGGAGCAGGAGCGCAGCAGCAGAGATCAGCTGCCACCCGGGCGGTTCAGGTGAGGAATGCCACTCCTGCTGGCCAGGCACTGCTCACCGCCGGACTCCCCGGGAGCTGGGGGTGTCGGGAGACCTGCCCCAGGGCCAGCTGCTGCTGGAGGGCCAGGTAGGAGCCATCTCTCCGCTCCTCGGAGGGAAAGCACCCAGCTCTGCATAGCCCTGGTGGGTGCTCAGCCTCCCTGACCTGCAGGATGAGTGCCGTTAGGGAGACAACAGTGAAAGCTGCTGACCGAACCCCAGTCAAAGCCAGGTCTCTGAGCAATTCCCCTTATTTCTGTTACCACAAAGAAAGAAAACCACAGATTGAAAAGGGAGAAAACCCGACTTTGCTGCTAGAATGGGAAGCACCAAAGGGCAGAGAAGGTGATGACGTGCCCTTTGCAACCCCGAGTGACTGCGGAGGGCAATGCCGGGGCCCTACTCAGTTCTCGGGGCCAGGGGAGAGGAGCACCCCTACTCTGTGCTTCTCTGCAGTCCCCAGGTGAGAGGGGCCACACCTCCCATTTCCCCCCAGCCGCAGCCCCTTGGTACCTTTGAGCACTTGATGTGATAGTGCAGGTAGTCCCGGAATGTGTGGATCAGGTTTATGGTGTTGTCTCTGGCAGCAGCATTGGTGTGACGGGGGAACAGCACTGAAAGAAGAGCGGCCACACAAACCCGTTATCCCCTCCCAGAGCTACAGAAGGGCTTCGGGTTCCTCTGGTGCTGCAGGCTTCAGGACGCGCTGCCCTGGGTGCCTGCTCTGCTCTCTACAGAGAGCCCATTACCGAGCTGCATAATCAGGATTAAGCACCACTTGTGATTTTAAACACGGGGCTGAGCAGCGCTTTCCCACCCGCTGTCACGTGCCCAAGGCTCTCTTGCAGCAGCCTGGACGCAGCTGGAAGACAGGCGAGGCCGCGTGCCCAGAGATGACGACACCCTAGGGCAGAACTGCACGGATGCGTCTGCGTCTGCTACCTCAGTGCCGTGGCCCAGAGCCGGGGGCTGGAAGCCCTTCTGTCCCGGTGGCCATCTCCCCTGGGACCGCCAGGTCAGGTAACGGGGCAGCTGCTCCCGGACAAGGAAGCAGTCTCGCTGGCAGCCCGAGGCCGGGGCCTGGTTAAGTGCCCCGCGCTCAGGGCACCGTGCCCAGCGTGGGAGGAGAGCAGTGCTGGCTCTGCTTCCCCCTCCAGTGTCTGCGCTCCAAACCGCAGCCGTGCCCGGCCTGAGACCTCCCAGCAGATCCAGCCATGACCCCCCAGTCTCTCTCCCTTCAAACAGGGGCAGGGTTTGGACTCCTCAGCTCTGCCCTCCCCTTTGCCGTCCAGGAGGAACACCTTTGCGGGCAGGGGAAGGTGTTTCACCAGAGACAGAAGCGTTTGGCCGAGAGCAGAGAGGAAGAGCCGGAGACGCAGAGCTCACGGCCCGGCTCCTGCCAACGACTGCTGCTGCTGCTCCAGCACTGCACAGATGGCTGCAGCTGGACCAGCCACAGATACAGTCACACGCCCGTGAGAAAGAAGCCTCTGTTTTCCACGGTATCACACCAAATTTCGCTTGGTCCCGCCAGCACGTGGCTCACTGCCCGCTCCCATGCTTACGGCCCCGTGCAGAGCTGAGGTGGCCTGACGCTGCAAAGGGACGCGAGGGAGGGAGGGGGGCACGATACACAACGCAGCTCCGGAGTCCCTTCAGGCCCAGTGACCCACTTGAACACTGAAGGAAGGTGATCTATTTTTTGGTCCCCATACAGCAGCAGGAACCTCCCTTCCTCTCCCTGAGTGTCCCCACGCCACAGAACTGCCTGCTTACCAAAGGTGATGTAGCCAATATTGTCGCCGACGGCTGCGTCTGTGTCTTTCAGCTCCAAGGGTGGCTCCCTGTGGCTGAAGAGCACCTGTGGGGCTGTGTGACTGGCCCGGCGACCCTCCTTGAATTCCTGAACAAGACAAAAACACGGCGATTCCCACCGTGGCACGCCAGGCAGCAGGACAGGAAAGCAAACGGGGCTCCCCTCTCCCGCAGGGTAACTGAGCAGAAGTTTCCCAGCTTTCCCTGCAAAGAAGGGAAGTTTTCCCTCTGGAAACCAATCCAGATGAAGCCACGTGGCTGCCCTGCGTGTACTCGTGTCCCTAGGGCAGCCCCTCAGCTGGGGCAGCTTTCAGGGACATGGGAGTACTGCATGCGTGGGACACCTCAGGCTGAGCAAGCAGATGAGATGGCACAGCTCCTACAGCAAAGTCAGCACTGTCGGTGCTTCCGGGGAAAGCGGGCAGCACCCCTCACTCCAGAGGAAAGGAGATCCTCCAGAAGGGCTGCAGAGTCTCCACCGCACGTGGTTTAAAGGCTCTGCCATTCGAGAAAGCATCTCCCACCAGGTGGCTTTACCTGGGCAATAAAAGGCATCTATGGGGTTTGAAACTTGTGTGCAAGGCCCGCTCCTCCCAGCTCTTCTCTAAGCCCTGAAACAACACCTCCGGGCAGGGAGATCCTTTCCCACCAGGGAACCTCCCAGGGAGCAGCGAACGCTCATTTCACGCGGAATAAACCAGCTCTGCATTTCAGGACTGTCTCTAAATGGGGCTGGGAAAGTCCGGACCCCATTCTCCTGTCCTGAGGCAGAGCAATCTCCCCCCCCGCCTCACTGCCCCCCAGCCCAGCCCACACACCAGCAGCTGCCCTTGGCCTCTCCTCCCTTCTCAGCACAGCGTGCCCCAGGAAGGGCAGGAGCGCCCGTGCTCCTGTTAGAGAGCCAAGTAGTTCACCGGGGTTTCCTTAATGGAATGCTGAGCTTGCACTTCTGCCTGCTTACCCCAGAGGGTGAAGCGTTTCACATGGCTTCACTGGTTAGTTAATGGCCAGATTTTCTCCACGAGAGCCCAGATAAGCAGCTGGATGTTACGCAAGAGCAATAGCTGGAGGGAAGGAGCCAGCGTGACTCAGAGTGGAAACTCTTGTGGCCAGGCAGGAACAGGATTTGCTGTTGTGAAAACCAAGAACTTGGGAGACGCACACTCTGGGACAGCCGCTCCCTTGAAGCCTTGCCCTCTGCCCAGGAGCCTCACAAACCCCATTTTGTTCCACTTCACACCTCCCTGCTGGTTTATAAAGCTCAATTTCGGGCTATGGGCAATGCCGGTGGGGAAAAGGTCAAAACCAGAGCAGCTGCCCCGCCCACAGCTAAATGCGCAGACAGCAAAGCCATGAGATAAGACGCCCACTGCTGCCATCACAGCAGACCCTGTCGCAACGATCTCTGACGCAGGTGAACTGGTATCCAGCAAACTGGGCCAGTATCTCGCTGCCCACAGGCCTGCCAGCAGACAGGAGGTCAGCTAGGCTGGCCAGCGACATGGGTGGATGCTGAAACCAGCTCTGACTGAGCCCTCCCCAGCCGTAAGCAAACCCAGCGTCCCAACCTCTGCAGGCCAGACACGGGCACTGCCAGGCTACGTGTTTCCTACAGCCCCCTGCGTGCCTCCGGGCTGAGCGGCAGTTGCAAAGGGCGGCTGAAACCAGAAGTACTTGGCATTACCGACTGATTTAAGTGCACAAGCTAAGCTTCGCAAAGCTCAAACCCAAGAGCCCATCACAGCACATAACAGCGGTCACACGGGGCTCTTCCCAGCCTGAGTCCTTCCGCAGCTTTTGGGCATTGGCAGGAACAAGCTTCAGAGGCGAAGACGACTCTCAGCACCACCCAGACACAGCGCATCACCTCGCCTCCTCTGCTCCTTCTGCGGCCTCCCCACCGTGCTCACCTCCTCGGCTGCCTGGCGACCCCCACAGCACAGCCAGCCGTGCTACAGGGCCTCGACACGGAGACTGAAGTATTTACGCGGTGCTTTCCATCTGCAATATGTAACGTGCTTGATTGCCCATGCCAGGAAGCCCATCAATAATTAAGAGGTCAGTGCAGGAGCCTGGATTACGAGATATGCTGCCTCTGCCTGTCAGCACGGCTCTGCCATCAGACCGGAGCCCCGCGCAGCATTTACATGCGTTAAACCACCTGTGAGCTCCCTTCTGCCTAACATCTGCTTGCTCAGCGAGGCTGCTTCAAGTGAGAAGCGAACTGAGGGCCAGACCTCACCCTTTCTCCACAATGCTTGCTTCCATACCTGCATAAACACCTTTCCAATCACCACGTCGTCGTCATCCTTAAATACCGTGCTGAACACAACTGTGACGCGGTCCTTTTTTGCCTCCACATACCTGTGGGGGGGGAGAAAGGAGAACCCAGCTGTGAACAGAGCTGCTGGAGCTACAACTGGACGAGGCGGCAACTGCGTGACAAGCTCAGGTAGATGCAACAAACACTCACAGGCCCGCCTGCTGGAAACTTCCCCTCCCTCGAGACAGCATTTACATGGAGCAAAACATTTCTGTCGGGAGCGGCCGATTCCTTTCCTGCATGCAGCCACAAGTGCTACTGCTAATAGAGGCTCTCGTATAACATCCCTGCAGCCTGAGGGGTGAGCATTACCCTCCTAGGCTCCTTACAGCCTAGGACAGGCCCTCAGTACCATGCCAAAGCACAGAGCAATAGCATTTCCCGACTTTCTGCCACATCCTACAGCTCTGAGCAGAAGAGGGAAGTGTACTGACAGCTGTCTGACTCCGCTCCTGCGCTGCCCGAACACTTACATTGTCTCATCGTCCCTGTAGTGGATGACGGCTCTCTTCTCTCCTTCTTTGCCCTCTTCCTGGAATTTGAAATACTTCTCAAAGACTGAAGCAAAACAGTTGCGCTTCAACATGCCGGCTTGGTGCACGATAGCATCCTTGTCTGCTGGAAGGTTCTCCAGGTCGTAGAGCAAAGAGACGTTGTAACCTGGGGAGGGACAGACACTAACCTGAATCGTCTACGCGGGGCCTTAATGCAGCCAGGCACGCATTTTCCGGCAAGAGACACCTACAGCCCAAGCACCCCTGCCACTGTCTGTCCCACCTTTGCCTTGAGGCCTTCCAAAAGCCCCGGGGGCGACCGCTTCTCACCCCACCGCCGCCAGGAGCCGTGCCCGCTGGGCACGCGGCCACGGCAACATTCCCGGGGCTCCGAGACACACGTGCGGGCTGCGCCGCTCCCGAGTTTTTGCAGCGAGTAGGAAGAGATGCTGTCACAGGTAACCATGGTTTTCCTCTGCCTCACAAAGCGTCTTTGCGAAGAACAAAGACCCAGCCGTGAGGAACAGAGGCTTCCCGGGGGAGGGCTGCGCTGAGAATTACAGCTCATGCTGCGAGCTGCTTCAGCCCTGACGCACGCAAGCCACCCTTTCTGTTGCCGTTCGCTGCACAGACACACAGAGAGCAAGCTCTGGAAGCGCGGCCTTCATCTGAGCGTTTCTGAGGTGCCTTGAGTCGCTCTGGAGCTGCACTCACACACACTGTAAATATTACAGCAGGGTTACCTGATTCGGGATTTACCAAGTAGTTTCCATAGACTTTCTTCAATACCTAGGAAAGAAATGGACATTTTTTTTTCAGAAGTGTGAAATTTAGATTTTTTTTTTCCAAAAAAATCGATTTTTTTCTCAAAACACTGAAAGCACAAGCTGTCTGAGTTGCTCCCGGCCTGCACTGCCTAGGCCTTGTTTGGTGTCCATTTAGAAACACCAAATTACAGGCATCTGCCTCCCCATGTCTAACGGAGCACGGACAAATAGCTAAGTCATCGGCTTCTTGTCGTATTGCCTGCTCCTTCTCCCTGAGCCCCACTGGCAGGGAACAAGCTGCAGGACGGGAGTCAAAACCAGAACTTCAAAAAGTTCTTTCTAGTCTTGAACTTGTGCGGGCAAGAAACCCCCTTCCACATGCCTCGTGTCTTCAAAGGAGAACGGTCAGCAGAGCTGGACACAGCAGCTCTGAGGGCTACAACCCTCCTCCCGTCCTGCGGGCAGCCCCCAGGGGTTCAGGGTGCAGGAAGCCTGGCAAAGCACGCACCGGCCCTCTCCTTGCATGCTCGGAGATGAGGTCAGGTGCAGCGTGGCCGAGCGATCGCCTGCCTTGGCCTCAGCCCATTCCGTGGGACAGACGGGGATGGAGAGGAGACTGCCAGGCAGCTTGGATGCCTCCCAGAAGCAGAGCCGCCCACAGCACAGCAAAAACCCTTTCTTCAGGCATAATCACTGCTGAATTTTACATCAATGGCAATTTTCAGCTGAGCCACAGCTCTGTGTCAGTGAGGGGGCCGGGAACAGGAGGTATTTCGCAGAGAAGAACAGAACGACGCTGTGGCAGAACTGGCCCTCCTGGGATGACACCCACCACCACGCAAAGAGGATGCACGGGCTCTCTGCACGCCAAAACCTCCTCTCAGCAGAAAGCCTGCCTGCAGCGGCCCGGGGAGATGCTCTGCCTTAGTAGGAACCCCACTTTGGCTTCGCAGTGGGGTTTCACCAGAGACCGAGCGGAGGAAGTGCAGAAGCAAGCTCCATCTTCTCCAGGGAAGCACGGAGAGAAACAGTTTGTTAAACAGCGGTTTTAAAAATGTAACTTCTATTTAGTCAGCACTCCCAAGGCAGGCCTGCAGAGATCCCATCTTCCTCTCAGATCCTGACAAGTCGGCTGTCAGCTGCCCTCGCTGCCAGCACGGCACCACGGCCCGCACACCGCTGCCACCGCGGCGGCTGTTGGTGTCAGGCTACCTGGCTACGGCGCAGAAAGCGTCAGCCCCTTGCCCACCGCGGTGCTTCCCCTGGGATCACACGCCGTGCCAATCCTCACTAAACGTGCTGGGAAGGCTCCAGCAGCAGCAGCTTCGTGGGGCAGCTCCCACTGCCCTGTGGCACGGGGGCAACGCTGCTGCTCAGAAACTCTGCGTACAGGGACCAGAAAGCAGGACGCCGAGTCGTGTTTATTCTGACTTTGGTAGCTCTTGTTGCAACCTGCAGGAATTCACTTTGGGTTCAAGCCTCCTGTTTCTTGCCAGACTCTCTAATTCATGGAACAGTTTCCTTGTTTCCCTCCGAGGACAGACACCCAGTGGCAAAAACCTGCAGGGTGAACCCCATTTGCTAACATGAGGAGATTTGAAAACTGACTCAGGAACTGAGTCACACTTCCTGCCTCGCGACCCAACCACAGCTCAGAAAGGCTCCTTCTTTCTACCATAAATGGCCCTCCGCAGCCTGAGCCCATTCAACAGGAACTGAACCTGCTACTTCACACAGCAGCAGCAAAAGGGGAACCAGGCAGTGTGCAGATCAAGGTCCGCACACACAGCTGGAGCCCACCACTCGCTCTCAAGTGTGGTTAGAGTCAGACGAGCAGCGCCATGGGACTCCGGAGTTGTCTTGATACCTTCCCTCGCTAGCGGGCACAGAACATCTGCCGGGGAAACTACTTCTGCCAGGCCTTGCACTCCTTTGGAAGGGATTTCAGAATTAGTGATGCCTTTTGCCTTTCAGGCTGTACGGTCAGAAAAGATGACTGCTTATTCACGAGAGAAGGGGAACGTACTTTGTCTTCTAGCAAAGCGGGACTCCGGTTTGGCACAGGAGCGTCAGCACAAGATGGAAGAACAGACGCTTCTCTGCGAGTCAGACCCTAACATCACAAGGACATTGCCTGTGCTGATAAAGCATCTGTAGGCTCAAGGCCCCGGATGTCCAGAGATGCTTACTCACCTCGTCAGCACCGTGTTCCTGGAGTTCTTTGTAGAATTTCAGAGAAATACTGACCATCACTTTTGTCTTATCTCCATTGGGGTTTGAAATATGGTAAAGGACTCCATCGAAGTCTGTGAAGCAAGAGAGAAAAACGTGAGGAACTTGAGAGGGACCGTTTCCTATTTCTGGGCAACGCTTTCCCTGCGCGTTCTAGGAATTACATAGAGCGACACGTTTCCTCCTGCCCCAGCCCTCACAGATACACCACGAGAAACCCCTAACACCACACAGGGAGACCTGTTATCATTCAAAGGGCTGAAACAGCTTTGACATCTGTCCATCACAGGGAGATCTAGCCTGGTGTCACTCAGCATCCCCGGCAAATCTGCTCGCGTTCAGTGCACGAGGACACAAACGCGCGGAGATGGGAGCCTTCTGGATGCTAAGCACAGCAAGCGACTGACGTGCCCACCAGGCCAGAGCTGCAGCCTGGGGGAGGAAAAAAAATCTGTCAGCAGAGCTAAGGCAGCTCAGCCACTGCCTGCTGAGCTTCCACTTCACCGCAGAAGGGGCAGCGAGGGAAGGAGGAGGGCAAGGCAGCCCCCCGGCCACCCAGCACGCCCCGCTTCCCCGCACAGATTCCTGGTAACAGCAGCGAGACATTGGCTGCTGCTGAACGCTCGTACTTCCTCGACGCTTCTCATCCTGGAGAAGAAGCTTCAGGCTCTGAATTCACCTTGCCCGTCACCCCAAGCCTGCTTTCTAACAACCCTAACCAGGTGGTGCTAACGACCTACTAACAAACAGTACCGATTTCGGGCCGGAGAACAGGCGAGGTAACGGAGCTATCCAGCGCTCACACAAGAAGTGCCGCGGCCGCTGAACGCACCGCTGGGGGCTAAGTCCCAGGGAAGGCGGACGTACAGAGAAAGCAGCAGGGCAGCCGACGGGAGACTCTGCTCCCGCAGCACACAGCCCCCAGCTCTGGGCGTTCACTCAGTCTGTCCCGGCGCTGCTCTTCCCTCTGCCAGTGGTGCTGGGTGAATTTGGGTGCACCAGGCGGAACCACAGGCAGGCCACTCGAGACAGGCCGCCCCCCCCCCTTTTTTTTGTTTTTCCATTTTTATTTTAAAAAGGTCAGGAGAATTCAGCGCTTACCTGCAAATGTTACTTCTACTGCCTCTGGTTTATTTCTGAAAAAAAACAAAAAACGCACAGGAGGTAAATGAGAAATCAAACAGCAGCCTCCAAGCTGTGAAGAGAAGAGGATTAATTTCCAATACTCTACTTCTCACGAGCAGCTCTGAAAAACCTTCTAGTTCCTGCTGTTCAAGGAGCAGATAGCCTTTGACAAGAAACCTTGGCTCACTCCCCATTCCTATAAGAACCAGTCTTACCAGAGACGATACGAAACGGGCCTCGAAGCTGGCAGAGACCGCTATTATTCGGCGTTCACTAATAGATTTCGAGATCACAGACTGCAGATCTCAAGTTAGCAACGTCTGAAAAAGCTACTCGTTACAAGGGAGTTCGCTTGACCGAGCACACTCGCCTCGCAGACCCGCGAAGATGCACGATTCAGGGGACGGGCTCCTCTGCAAGCTCTTGTGACACCAGGTGACGGAAGGGATGTAACAGCTGAGCAATCCCTCCTGACATGCCCCCTTCACCACCGCCAGCAGCTCTGCAAATCCCTTCATACAACTCACTTGCAGAGGAGAGTTTGGGCTGGCAGCAAAGCACAGGAGGAAACTTTTTGGATGCCCGTTTCATCCTGACCCCCACCTTCATCCCTACGCACCCCGACACTACGCCAACGACCGCTGCAGGGAAAAAGAGAGATGTGGGTTTGCCCTAACGCTGCCAGTGCCTTCTTCAGGATCTCAGAGCAGCACCAGAAGCATCTCGCAAGCCTACGGCGCGTCGCTTACGCTTTAGATACGCGGATTTAGTAACGTCTTAACAGACAGCATTCGCCAGTTTGTCCACGGTCTCTAAGATAGCTGGATCCTGTGAACAATCTGCTTCTGCAAGGTGAATTTGTTCAGACTGGCACTACACGAGTGCTTCAGCAGCTCCAAGGGGACCCTTATTAATAGGCCGTTCTCCACCGGGGAGCGATGCAAAGCTGCCTCCACCACCGGCAGCGGGGGTGGGGAACCAGAACAGGGTAAAAATGCCAGGCGACTGCATCTCCTCTTCGGTGTCAAAAGCACACAGCATTACATCGAGCACAGGCGGACGATGCTGGTCCCGTCTCACAGCCCGGAGAAATCCCAGAGTTCACCCGCCACCACCAGAAGAGAACACCCCAGCCAAAGCCCGCGTGCTGAGCCAACCTCGTGGGCTCAGCCAGCGCCGCGCAGCGACCTTTTGCCAGAAGTTGCTCTGTCAAGGCACAAGGATCCCGCCGGGCAGCGGGCACACCGTGGTGCACGCAGCAAGGAGGCGAGACAGAGGCGGAGGAAGCACCAGCTCGGTATTTACCTTCCTTCACCTTATCCCAGAGAGGTGTGAATGGTATTTTTCCCTGCTCAGCAGAAAGCACTGTTCTTCCAACCGCTTTTCTGCGGGCAGCCTCACTGCTGGAAGCCACGAATGACCACGGTGCGCTCGAACCAACGACAGGCAATGCAGAGACACCGGGGCACCGAGCAGCACCAATCCCGGAGCGTGCACAGGGCCAGCTGTGTCTTACTTGGGCGGAAGGGGAGGAATCACGCCCCAACCAGGGATCCCAAGTGGAAGGGACGAGGTGGTGGTGCTGCTTCCTGAGTCGTTAGCTGCGAAAAGCATCAGCCCTTTCTGCTGGGAGACCGGAGAGATACTGTCTTTTGTGCTGCATCCCTGAAGGTGAAAACCACACGCTTGAAAGAAGCGGTGTGAGCGCACCCAAGGCAGGCCCTTTATTTTCAGGGCTGCCCCGGTTACCTGGGACCTCTCCCGCTCTCATCCTCCCTCCCCGGCCAGGCTGAGGATGGAGGCTCGGAGCCTCCCTGGCCGCACGTTTAACGCTGGGTTTTGAAGAGGGGAGCGATCCCCCAGGTCGCATCGAAACCGCCGCTGCCCAGCGAGGACTGCTCGAAGCAGAGGTGGGAGAAAATCCCAGCGGTCCCACAGGGCCAGTCGATGCAGCCGCGCTCTCCTTTTAGAGGCACCGCACTCAGACTCGGCAATCAGCGTGGACGGCAACATAAATTTTACGAAAAAAGAAACCCATGTAGGAAGCTTTAAAGATAGCACAGTCAGGCACACGAGAGCTAGGCATATTAAAGAGGACGCATCCTTAAAGCTCGGCTCCGTCTCCTGAGAGGTAACGCCGCTCAAACCCCAGTCCCCGCGCACGCGGAGCTGCTGCCTCCCGGCCCCCAGCGGCCCTCCGAACACAGCGCCTCGCCCCAGGGAGCAACGGAGCGGTTTTGCCGAGGAAGGACCATTATGCCCCGCTCGCTCAGCCAGCGCCTCGGCAGAGGGGAGAAGAACGCCTCGGCACGTTATTTCGGAAGCCGTCCGAGATCGCGCACCCGCGGCGGGTTAAGAGCCCCACGCGCCAGCCTTTGTTCTGCACACAAAAGCCCGGGGCCGGCACGGCCCCATTTCCGCGCGTTTCCTCGCGGAAGCAGCTTCCTTTTACCGCGGATTTTCCAAGCGGCTCAGCTCTCGGCCTCGGGGCTGGCGAGGAGGAGGGAGATTTAGGGGAGAAGCAGGTAACCGGGCGCAACTGCCCAGTGCTGGATATTCGGCGGCCTCCCGGCAGGCGGCCTGCTGGGGGAGCGCTCACGTGAGCCGCATGCAGAGCTCCTGGCGGCCACGCCGAGCCGTGCCGCGCCGTGCCGTGCCGCAGGACGGCTTTCAGCCTCGTGCAGGGGAAGGCAGGGAGGCTCCCGGCCCTCGCAGGTCAGCAGCGTTACGACCCGGCAGCTCAAAGCGCTTCTATTTATTCCTCTGGCTAACCTCACCAGCTACCCAAAGCGTTTCTATGCCGGGCGAGTCGTCCCCTTTCGCAGCTCGTCCCCCCGCCGAGGCGTCCCCAGACGGAGGAGCTCTCGCTTCCGGAGGCGCACACGCCGCCGCTTCCCCTCGACCTGCCGCCAACCCCACCTGCAGCCAGCACAAATAGATAGCAGTGGGGACGTGCCGACGTGCCCATGGGACCCCCCCAGAGTGCCGCACGAAGCTCTGGGACACCCCGACCCGCAGTCCTGCCAGCGGCCCGAGCCTTGCCGTGCCCAGAGGACCACGGGCAGCGTGCCCGCCCTGCCACCTCCACCCGAACCGCGGCTGCCCCCACAGCCGTCCTTTCTGGCTGCCGTCCGCCCAGCACGGGCCGTAAAACCGGCCCTCACGCCGGGAACACCAGAGGCGCTGCCTCTCTGCTGCACACCAGATCCAGCCCAGGCCTTGCCCGAGCTCAGGAGCTAAGATGGCAGCTGCCGGTAACGCTCCGCAGGTCTGGAGGCAGAGCCGCGTCCGACCCCACCCGCCCCCTGCTGTAACGATCAGAGGCCCCGACAGGTTGTGTGCCCTCATCCCCCCCCCCCGTTCCTCTCCAAACGGCCCCAGCGCCGAGCCCATCTAATGCAAAGCCAGCTCCAGATCAGCTTTTTCACCCCGGCAGCACGTCCGAGCACAGCCGCGGCGCCCGTGGAGGGATGCCAGCAGGCACTTAGGAGCAACAGCAAACCTCTGACAGCATTTCCTCAGTTCTCATTCGGCCGACTTCCAAACTTCCCCGCCCGGCTCTCGGGGCGCGGAGGCTCTCAGCCATACGTTAACAGCAAATTTATGGACAGAGGAGCGACGTCTGTAATTAGGCAGAGCCCTCATCCCCTCTATTAAACAGAGCTGCGTGTAAATGTGAGCCTGGCCAGCCGCAGCCAGAGCTGCCTGAAGCATCTCCCACGTCACAATTCAGGCTTGTACCCAACGCAGGGAGATGGCAATTATTTTAAAAGCCGCAGGCATGCAGATATTCTAATATTTTGCTCCGTAGGAGGGGGAGGAAAAAGAAAAAAAAGGGGGGGGGGATGTGGGGAATATGCCAAAGCTGAGAGCTTCCAGCTCGGAGCGGAGCTCGCAGATCGCTGGAGTCGAGGCGCAGCTTGGAGAGAGCGAGCCAGATTCAGACAGACTGCAGGCTCTCGCTGCAGAAAGGTCACCCCAATAAAAAAATTATGAGCAGCGGCTAAAATTATCCGCACGGTTCCTCCACTCCCGGGCCCTGCTCGGCCAACAAAAGCTGCTTTGCGTGAGCCCAGCACCCCCGCCATGAACCCGAGGAGCACCGGGCCACGCAGGCACGAGCAGTCCCCACGGGCGGCAGCCCCCAGCGCCGCGCAGAGCGGGGCCGAGACCTGCCGGGGACTGGGGGGGGCCGTGCTGGGGGCTGCCTCCCCTCGTCCCGCACCTGGGCAGGAGGCGAGATGCCCGGGGGACGAGGCAGGGCTGCGGGCAGGAGCCCCGCGACGCCTCCCTTGGCGATCCGTAGCCAGCAGGGCAGGCGGCCTGCGGGAAGGGACTCGTTCCACGCGCACCCTTCCCCGCGGCTCCCCTGGCGGCTGCGGGAGGCACTCGGGAAGCACTCCCGGGGGTAACCCGGAGCAGAACCCGAGAGGAAAGCGGAGGCTGGAGCGCTGGCAGAGCGACCCGCACAAGCCTACCGCTGCGGGCCGAGGCTGCTGCTCGGGGCAGGGACCTGCCTGGTGCCGCCCGCAAGCTGCCGTCGGCGCGGAGCCGCGGGTCCCGCACTGAGCCGCGCTGCGGCGCGCAGCCCCCGTGGAAGGAACGGGATCGGGAAAGCTGACAGGGCCAAGCACAGCCAGCTTTGCCCCTTTCATTTTAGCCCAGGTTGCTTGTCCCAGAGCCGCAGAAGCGCCCGTGTCAGCGAGAGGGTCGGGTGGCAGAGGGGCGCCTACTGCTCCCTGAAGCGCTGCAGCCCCGGACTGGCGATCAGAGCCCGGCGGGACCCGAAGCTCCTCCGCCCCCCGAGCACATCCAGCAGCCCCCAGGCTCTCAGCTGCCCCCCAGACTCACCTGTCACAGCGCCAAGCTCACGTCACCCCATCTCACCCAGCGCTCGGCCTTCCTGTCCAGGCTGGAGCGCTGTGCTGCGGCGCAGACGAGCACCGAACCGCCCCAAGAGGGAAGCAGCACAGCGCGTCTGGGGGCAGCCCCGGCCAAACTCCCCAGCCAGCCCGCAGGAGCCGGCCTGCAGCGGGGAAGTCGAAGCTTCGGCTGTTTTCCTGCAAAGGCAGCAGCCGCGAGGGCCTGCAGACCGGTACCTCTCAAAGGCTTTGCAGAAACCTGAAATTTAATTGGGGATTCTCTGCCCTCCGCCTCCAGCCAAGGGAAAAGTCGCCCTGTTCTCCATTCACGCAGATTTGTTTTCTTTTTGCACGGTGGGTAAATACTCAGTTTATTCTCTCGGCACCTGCAGAAGCTCAGCCAATGTCCGAGCTGCCCCACGCGCTCCCCCGTACCCACCAGGCATTGCCCCCGCCTCGACAGTCGGGCGCCCCCAGCTTTCAGCAGCAAGCTCCTAACTGCAGTTATCTTAACGGGCTCCAGTAGCTTTAGGCCGTGATTTAAACGCGTGGTCTGGCTGCAAGAAGTCGCTTTGAAACGAGAAATTAGAGCATTAAATTTAAAAAGCCCACTACCTGGGGCAGAGGGGACCGACACCACCCCTGCCACGGAGCAAGGCTCTGGCGCGGGGCTCGGAAGCAAACGCTGCCCTGATCCCCAGCCGGTGCTGAGGGCACCGGGCACACCTGCCCCAAGAAACCCGCACGCTGCACCTGCCCCGTCACTGCTTCGGAGGAGATGAGCCATCCCCTCCCACCTCCGGGCTCGGTGTCACCGGAATGACCCTGAATTTGCAGCCGGAGGGAGAAGAAATTTCTCCTGAACGAGCACAGCGCAACACCGCTCCCTGGAGCCCTGAAACCGGGAGGAAATCCACCTCTCTGCACACCTCAGGGCTCTGCCACCGCCTCCAGACTGCCCGGGCTGGGGGGCCTCAGCATGAGCACGGAAGGAAATGCAGAAGTGCACGACTCCCTCCGCTTCAGCAGCAGACTCAGGGCCCAGTGTTTATGCAGGACCGTCGTCCAGCTGGCCCTTTCTCCACACAAAGGAGCGGCCCGCAGACGAACAGGAGGACCGTCGGCCACGCTCACCGCGAGGAAGAATCGATGCAGGAAGCATCGGCAGAACGGAAACCCCGGAGGCCGGGGGCTGGCGGCGAGCGAGCAGCCCCCATCCGCACCGAGTCGGGGTTTCGGGGCGCACTCGGCCGCACGCTGTCCCCTCGCTGCCACCCCGGCATTCACAGCGAGGCGCGGGGACGCACGCCCGGCCTCCTCCCCGGCGTCAGGCGGCGACGAGCGAGCATTTCTGCCACACGCCGCCGACCCCCAGCCGTGCCGTTTTTCCTAACGGAGGCGGTGCCGCGGCACTCACCCGGGAGCTCGCTCTGCCCGGCTGCGTTCGACAGCTCGAGGAGAACACAGAGCCTGGCTGCGGGGAGGAGGGCAGCTCAGCTACCCCACCGGGCAGGGCGGGCCAGGAGGTGATGGTGTGAAAAAAAAAAAAAAAAAGAAAAAAGCGAGAAGTCAACTGAGAGGGGAGCGCAGAGGAAACGGCCCCTGTCACAGGTCCGTACGCAAGAGGCGGAGCGCTTCAGAAGCCGCTGGAGGAAAAGGTGGCACAGAAAACGGCCCCGCCGGGGGTCCCTTCCCGGAGCAGCCGGGGCAGGCCCCACCCCACAGCCACCAGCGCCGCGCTGCGCTCCTCTGGGCTTTGTCCCCACGCAGAGGTGCCCGGTGCCGCTCATGCCGGCGGTCACGGTGACCACAGGGGTAGCTGGGCCGCAGATCAAGCCACCCACGGGCAGCCCCGCGCTCAGCTGAGCACCTCCACAGCCCCGGCGCAGCGCTGTCAGTGACCCCAGTGCCGGCTCCCCGGGGGCTGAGGCAACCGGGCAGCGCCGCAGGTGCCCCCACGCCCCGCCCCGGCACCGGGACCTGCCCCGACCCCAGCCCCGCACCCCTGGGCCAGGACCCGCGAGCCCCTGCCGGGGATGGCCGAGAGGTGCGGCAGGAACCCAGGCGACGGCTGCGGGCTCGGCTCGGCCGCACGCCGGCTTCCTGCCCCTCACCCCCTGCCCCAGCCCCGCACCACGCCGGCCGGGAGCCCGCTGCCCCACCCCCCGGGCCCATCCTCACCCCCTCAACGCCGCAGCCCCTCCCCACCACCCGGGCCCTGCCCGCCGCCCCCTCCCCTCCCTTCCCCTGCAGCCGTGACCGCCTCCGCCGCCCCCATAGCCCCCCATTCCCCCCCTCTACCACCCCATTCCCCCCTCCAACCCCCCCCCACCCCGTGTTCCTCCCTCCCGCGGCCCAGCCCCGTCCTCCCCCGGCTCCCCGCGGTCCCTCCCCTCCCGTCCCCGCCCCGGTGCCCAGCCCCGGCAGCGCCCGGTCCCTCCCCGCCCCCCACAACCCCCCGACCCCTCACACCCCCCACCCCCCCAATCCATCCTCCCCCCACCCCCTCAGGCCCTCAGGCCTCCGCCGCCGGGCCCCGTTCCCCGGCAGCCCCCCCTCCCCTCGCCCCCCGCTCCCCGTTGCCGGGGCCGTACCCGGCGGCGGCGCCGTCGAACTTGAGGGTGAGGGTCTCCTCGACGATGCGGTTGTTGACCTCGAGCAGGATCATGGCGGGGCCGGGGGGAGCCGAGCCCGCTGCGCGCACCGGGGGACCCGCCCGAGCCCTGCAGCCGCCGCTTCCGCTCTGCGCGTCCCCGCGCGTCACTTCCGGGCCCCGGCCGCCGAGCGGAGCCGGGCGGCGGCGGGGGGGGGGGGGGGGGAAAGGCGCACGCGCGGTCGAGCCTGGCGAAGCCCCGCCCTCCGCGCTGACGTCACGCGGAGGGGGCGGGGCCAAGGAGGGGGCGGGGCTAGGGAATGCGGGGGGGCGGGGGGAGAGGGAGGGGGAGGAGGAGGAGGAGGGGGGGTGGGGGGGGATTTGGGGGTGTCCCAGGGAATTGGGGGTGACCCTGGGAATTTAGGGGTGTCCCTGGGAATTGGGGGTCTCCTAGGGAATATAGGGGGTCCCCAGGGAATTTAGGGGAACCCCAAGGAATATAGGGGTGCCCCAGGGAATTAGGGGTGCCCTAGGGATTTAGGGGTGTCCATGGGAATTAGGGGTGTCCCTAGGAATTTAGGGGTGCCCCAGGGAATTAGGGGTGTCCCAGGGAATTAGGGGTGCCCTAGGGATTTAGGGGTGCCCCAGGGAATTAGGGGTGCCCTAGGGATTTAGGGGTGTCCATGGGAATTAGGGGTGTCCCTGGGAATTAGGGGTGCCCCAGGGAATTAGGGGTGTCCCAGGGAATTAGCGGTGTCCCAATTTATTAGGGGTTTCCTAGGGAATTTAGGGGTGCCACAGGGAATTTAGGGGAGCCCCAGGGAATATAGGGGTGTCCTGAGGTATTAGGGGTGCTCCAGGGAATTAGGGGTGTCCCGGGGAATGTAGGGGTGTCCCTGGGAATATAGGGGGGCCCCATGGAATTAGGGGTGTCCCAGGGAATTTAGGGGAGCCTCAGGGAATTATAGGTGCCCCAGGGAGATATGGGGGAGCCACAGGGAATTAGGGGAGCCCCAGAGTATTTAGGGGAGCCCCAAAGAATATAGGGGTATCTCAGGGAAATAGGGGTGCTCCAGGGAATTAACGGTGTCCTAGGGAATTTAGGGGTGTCCCAGGGAATATAGGGGTGTCCCAGGGAGAATAGGGAAGCCCCATTGCATTTAGGGGTGCCCCATGGAATTTAGGGGAGCCCCAGAGAATTTAGGGGTGCCCCAGGGAATATAGGGCTGCCCCAGAGTATGGGGGTCCACAGAGGAGTGGGGTGCTCCAGGGATGTGGGGGGCCTGCCAGGAAAAGGGGTGTCCTGCCCTCGGCATGGTCCCAAAGGTGTAGGGTGCCCCCAGGGAGCACTGGGGTGACTCAGGGGTGCCCCACGCGGACGGGGGTCCCCAAAAGCGTGGGGGTGCCCCGGGGAGCAGGGATACCCCAGGGGGGCTGCGAAGGCTCCCTGGAGCTGTGGGGTGCCTGCAAATGGGGTGAGGGGGGTACCCCAGATGGGCGGGGGGGGGGGTGTCCCCAGGCCATCGGCGCACCCCAAGGGGACGCGTGGGAGCCCAAGGGGTGCCCCAAAATCCCAGGCGGGGGGGGGGGTGCCCCGGGCTGGGGGCGCAGGGGGGGCCGGGGAGGATGCCACTTCCCCTTCGTGCAGGAGGTTTTGCAACCTCGCTTCCTCCCGGGGCAGCATAAAGCGGCGCCTCGGGGACCGGGGCGGCCGGCACAGGTGAGGGACCCGCTGGCGGAGGGTCCCCGGCCCCACGCTCCCTGGGTGCCCCCAAATTCGGTTTTCGGGGTGACGGCTGAGAACGTGCCCGTGGCGGCCCGCAGCCGGGGTTGCGGAGGGGGAAGGCTCGGGGAAATCTTTCCAGCGCGGCTGGGAAGGGAAGAAGATTTGGGGGTCCGGAGGAGGCAGCTGACAGAGGGTGAGTCCGCGGGGTGCTCGGCTTCGGGGCGGGACGGGGGCACCCCGCTCCTCGTGTGGGGAAGGGGGCGCGGGGAGGGGGCACCCTGGGCTCCACGAGGGGTCCCGGTGGGGGTGAACCCCCCCCCTCGCCAAGGGGGACCCCGGTGTCCCCAGGAGGTTGCGCCCGTGGGGTCGGGAGGGGAACCGGGGGGCTTCCCCTTCTGCGGGGGGAAATTCGCCTCTTCGGGGGGGGGGGGGGGGACGCAGAGGAACTGCAGGGATTGTGGAAGCCAAAAATAGGGTGAGGGGAAGCGGGGACGGCTCGGGGGAGCCAGTGCGGGAGATGGATTTGGGGGGAAATCCCCTCCGGCCGGGAGGGGAAGGTTGCTCCCGGGGAGGGCGTCGGGGTTCAGGCCCCAGCCCTGGCGCTCGGCAGCACCAGGAGCCGTGGCAGCACCGAGGAAAGGTTGGGGCGCGAAAAAGGGGCGGCGAAAAGGTCCCGGCCCGTGGCGGGGTAAGGCCGGAGCCCGGTGGCGTTCAGGGAGGCAGGGGCAGGGCGCGGAGGTGTCCCCAAGGGCCGGGACACGAGCGGCAGCCGCCACCTGCCATTTCCCCATCGCGGGGCCGCGGGGATGCGCGGCGGCGGAGGAACAGGAAAGCCAGAGGCGTGAAATCTTTCCAAAACCGCCTGCAAAGGGTGACACATCTTTCCGTCCGGGGGGTGAAACCTCTCACGGGGACAGGACCGGTGGGGAGAAGGGGGGTGAAACCGCCACCGAACCCGCCCGATGCTCAGGGGATGGGTGGGGGAGCCGGGGGTGCCCCGGGGTCCCCAAACAGCTCCGAGGATGCCCCCAAAACCGAGGTCTTGGGGATGCTGGAGGGGCCGGGGGTCCCCTGCAGGGGACGAGAAGTGGCCAGGGACCCCCCTCCTCCTTGGGGATGGACGTGGAGGGGACACGGAGGGGCAGGGCTGGGATGAGGTGGGGCAGACGGGGGGTGTTGTGCCGGGGGGGGCATGTTAGGGACAGCGGCCAGGCGCCCTGTGCCTGGCACAGAGGGGACGTGGGGGCACAGAGAGGTGGCGGGGGCTGCCTGCTGGCCAGGGAGACCCCCAGGGATGGAGGTCCTGGGGGTGCTGCTGGCCCACGCCGCGCTCCCTGCCATGCTGATGGTGCTCTGTGCCTCACAGGCGGGATGGACACCATCTCCTTCAACGGGGACCTCTCGGATTTACTCTACAACTACACCTATGACTACAGCACGGCCCTGCCCGACGCCGTCATCTCCTCGTCCCCGTGCCGGCCCGACGGCTCCGTCCTCAACAAGTACCTGGTGGTCTTCATCTACTGCCTCGTCTTCATCCTCAGCGTGGTGGGCAACGGGCTGGTGGTGCTGGTGGTCACCTCCAGCCACACGAACCGCTCCGTCACCGACGTCTACCTGCTCAACCTGGCCGTGGCCGACCTGCTCTTCGCCCTCACCCTGCCCCTCTGGGCCGCCTACCGGGCCCACGAGTGGGTTTTCGGCACGGTGATGTGCAAGGCCATCTCGGTGCTGCAGGAGGCCAACTTCTACAGCGGCATCCTGCTGCTGGCCTGCATCAGCGTGGACCGCTACCTGGCCATCGTCTACGCCACCCGCGCCGCCACCGAGAAGAGGCACTGGGTGAAGTTCGTCTGCATGGCCATCTGGGTCTTCTCCGTGCTGCTCTCCCTGCCCGTGCTGCTCTTCCGCGAGGCCTTCGTCTCGCCCAGCAACGGCACCGTGTGCTACGAGCGCATCCGCGGCGAGGACACGGCCAAGTGGCGCGTGGTGCTGCGGGTGCTGCCGCAGACCTTCGGCTTCGCCCTGCCCCTCCTGGTCATGCTCTTCTGCTACGGCGTCACCGTGCACACCCTCCTGCAGACCAAGAACGCCCAGAGGCAGCGGGCCATGAAGGTCATCCTGGCCGTGGTGCTGGTCTTCCTCGTCTGCTGGCTGCCCTACAACATCACGCTGGTGAGCGACACCCTCATGAGGACGCGGGCCATCGCCGAGACCTGCGAGCGCAGGAACCACATCGACACGGCCCTCTCCGTCACGCAGGTGCTGGGCTTCGCCCACAGCTGCCTCAACCCCATCATCTACGCCTTCATCGGGCAGAAGTTCCGCAACAGCTTCCTCAAGATCCTGGCGCAGCGCGGCCTCATCAGCAAGGACGCCGTGGCCCGCTACGGCCGCACCTCCTACGCCTCCACCTCCGGCAACACCTCCACCACCCTCTGAGCCCCGCGGATCCCCCAAGCCTGACGCAGGCACCCCGAGCACCTCAGCATCCTCACCCGGCGCCCCGAAACGCAGCCTCGGGAAGCAGGCACGGCCCCCCCAGGGCAGCCGGGTGGCCGTCACCGGGGGCTGCCGGTGGCGGGGCTTGCGTGTGGCCACCCGTGTGCGCGGCGCTGTGCAGCTGGGAGGGTCGCAGCGGGGTGACTCTGAGCCCCGGTGGCACCGTGACGCCGTGGTGAGGCGTGAGGCCACCGCACATCAGCATGGGGGGACCCCAGGCGCTGCCCGCCCTCCCCGCACACCGGGACGGAGCCTGGGAACTTTGGGCAACCCGTGGCCCCCGTGTGACAGCGGTGGCCGCTGGCCGCCCAGCAATAAAGGAGGTGGTGGGTTTGTCACCCATGTGTGGCTCCTGTTGGCCGGGGGGAGGGTGGCGGGAGGGGGCCGGGGCACGTCCCCGCCGTGCCGCACATCCAGGGAGCTTCCTGGGGACAGCGGGTGCAGGAAAGTGCCGTTACCCAAGAGGCAGTTGTGGAAGGTTTGCGTCCCGCACGTCCCCAGAGGGGACCCAAAACCTGGTCTTGCTCCGTGCAGCCGCCGAGACAAGCCCTGGCCCTTGCCCAGCTCGGGGTCTCCGTGTCACCTCCGTCCCAGGGGCTGGGGACAAGGCCCCGCCGCTCCCTCCCCGACGCCTGTCTGAGCGCAAACGAAGCAAATCGCTGCAAGATCCCTCTGTGACCCTTCCCTGCGCTTGGTGACACCGAGCCTGCCCTGTCCCCCCTGCTCCCCCTGAGGGTGGCAGCTCCTGGGGCACCCACCCCGTGTCCCTCTGGTGCTGCGGTGCGGGCTCATCATTGTGCAAGGAGCCGGGAACCTGGCCTTACACAACCTACACGGGGTGGAGGGAGCGTTTCCGCCCCAGCTTGGGCAACCGGGGCTGGCACCGGAGCGAGGAGGGGGCTGTGACCCTGCTGGGGTCCCGCCTGCCACCCTGGGTGGGCCCAGCGTCACGGTGCCAGCCCCAGGGTCTCTCCAGGAGGGTCCCACATTGTTCCTCTGTCACCCCTGCTCCAAGCTCCTGGGGGTCCTTAATCCCAGGGGCCCTTAATCGTGGGGGCATCGGCGGGTGTGCAGGACGGGGGGACGGCTGGGGACAGGGCACGGGGGTTCCCTGCACCCAGGCGGGGAGTCCGGGGGATTCGGGGCTGGCAGGGGCAGCGGGGCAGCTCGGCAGGGCCGGCCCATCACCTTTGTGTCTGGGAAAGCTCTTGCCCAAGCGGTGCCTTGCAGCCCGGCAGGAAACCGGGGCTGTTGGCTAAGAGCCCTCTCCCCCCTGCGTCGGGACGGGGCAAAGCCTGGCCTCAGCTGGGACACCCCGCTAAAGGACGGTCCCCCCGGGGAGGGCTCAGACGTCCCCGTGCCATCATCCCCCTGCCCACACCCGGCCAGGCTGACGGCGGACAGACGACACTGGAGGCGCTGGGATGGCAGGACTGGGTTGTTTCCCTCTCCACGGGCCGGCCATGCGGAGAACATCTCAGCCCCAGCACCTGGGGTGTCAGGACCTGCCCGCAGGCCCCGTGCCCCAGGCGCAGCAGGACAGACCCCCTCAGGACAGACCCCCGTCGGCACTCACGTAGCCGCCGGGTGCCTCTGCTGGTAGCAGAGCAGGCAGCAGCGCCCCTGCTTGCCCACGTCCACGGAGCACGCGTGGCACACCTTGCCCTGGCACAGCCTGCCAAGAGGTGGGTGTGCGGTGAGGGCCGTGCCACCCTGGCGCGGTGTCCCCACATCCCCATGTCCCCCCGGTGTCCCCGGGAGCCCACCTGCAGCTGTATCTCCGGGACAGGAGGCGGAAATCCTTGTGGCAGCGGGCGCACAGACCTGCATCGCGGGGCGCCGGGCTGGGTGCTGGAGCATCGATGCCCTCCGTCTTCTGCCACAGGGCGTCCTTCTCCCTGCGGGGTTGGGACATGGAAGGGGGACACGTCACCCCCAGCGGGGCGCAGGGCCGCCACGGGCTGGTCGTGTGTGCGTGCGTGTGCCCGTGCGCGTGACGGGGTCCGTGCAACAGCCCCTCCGCAGCTGTCGTGCCCGGGGTTGTGCCCAGGTTTGTGCCATAACCCACGTGTGGCAGCGTCGCTGCTGCTGTCCCCGCAGTGTAGGGGGGGGTCCGAGGGCATGGGCGGGTGTGGGAGACCCAAGGTGGGCACCCAAAATGGGCTCCCATAGACGGGCACCCAAGGGAGGCGCGAGAGGCGGGCACCCCAAGGTGGCGAGTGGGGTTTCCCTGGGCTCTGGTGCCCTCCTCTGGGCGAAGGGATTTGGGAGCATTTGTGCGTCCGTGAGGGCGAGAGGGCTGCGGGCGCCGTGTCTCACCGCAGCAGCTCCAGCAGCCGCCCCTTCATGTCACGGATGAGCTCCTGCTGCCGCGCCTGCTCCGCGCCGCGCGTGGCCTCCCGCTCCAGCGTCTCCCGCTGCGCCCGCTGCAGGGCCGCTGCCCAGCGCTCCCCGTCCTGCCGGGCCCTGGCACGGGGGCGGGCACGGCGCCTCTGAGCCCAGCCCCGGGGTGGCCGTGGGGAGAAGGTCCTCCCGTCCCCGGGTGGCCATCTCTCCGGCCCTTCCCAAAGCCAGCCAGCTCCCCGTCCCCACGGCTGCCTCGCCGTCCACAAGGTCATCACATCCACGCGTCGAGACGTCCATCCGTCCCTCCCCGCTCCCATCCCTCCGTCCCTCTGCCCGCCCATCCATCCGATCACCCCAAATCCATCCCTCCAGCCCCCCGCCCGTCCCTCTCTCACCCCACATCCGTCCTTACCTCCCCCACCCCAAATCCGTTCCTCCATCATCCCACCCATCCACCATCCATCCCCCCACCTCCCCGTCGATCCCCAGCCAGATTCCACCCTCCCTCCCCAAACCCCCCCTCTCCCTGCCCTTCCCCAGGCTCTGCTCCCCAGATCTGCAGTGGAGCACCAGGGGTCACCCCTCCCACGTGCCCGTGTGCTTGTAGGGCCGGGGGCCCCCACGGCGTGTCCCCTCCCCACCTGCCGAGCTGCTCCTGCAGCTGTGCCACCTCCTCCCGCTGGGCCTGGAGCTGCCGCTGGCTCTGCCGAGCCTCCTCCTGCGCCGCTGTGGCCAGGGCTGCCAGGCGCTGCGGGACAAGCGGGGCTCAGCCCTGACCCCCTCCCCGGCCCCCCACCCTGCAGCGGGGCACCCCCAGCTTGCCCGTACCATCGCCATGTCAGCGGCCGTGCCGGGGTCCCCCTCTCCCTGGCCGTCCATCGTGGGGTCCTGGGGACCGCGGGCGAGCTCCAGCGCCCGCCGCAGCACCTCCTCGAGCGCGGCCACCTCGGCTGGGGTGCCTGCGTCCTTCGGGGCGTCTGTCTGTCCCCCCGCCTCCAGCGTGGCCTGGCAGTCCTGCAGGCGCGAGGCCAACGCCGCCGCCTCCCCCAGCGCCTCGGCCAGGCGGGCGCCCCGCTCCTCCGCCACCTCCTGCCACCTCCGGGCCTCCTCCTGCACCTGTGCCAGCGCCTGTGGGCCCCCCGTTTCGGCCAGCGCCCGGCTGAGGAAGACGTTGGTCTCCCGCAGCGCCTCGGCCTCGCGCTCCCGCAGCCGGGCCTGCCGGGCGCTGCTCTCCTCCCGCTGCCGGTGCCGCCGCTTCTCCCGCGCCAGCCGGGCCGCCAGCGCCCGCGCCGCCTCCTCCTGCCGGCACAGCTCGGCACGCAGCCGGGACACCAGCGGCGATGCCT
>NC_139726.1:10564370-10876600 GCF_964211835.1 Anser anser
CATTTTCATCCTCTTCCTCCTCCTTTCCTCCTCCTCCTCCTCCTCCTTCTCATCGTCGTGGTCTTCCTTTTCATCCTCCTCCATATCCAGCTCCCCCTCCACGTCCTCCTCCCCCTCCATGTCCTCCTCCCCCTCCACGTCTTCCTCCTCCTCCTCACCCCCCGCTCGTGGGGAAGCCGAGGCGGGTGGGCTCGGCTTGGGCTGGTGCCCTACGGGGTGCTGCGATGGGCTGCGGAGGTGTCATCGGCACACCCGTGTGCCCCCGGGCTGCTATCGCTTCGCTGTGGGGCCGTCTTTGCCATGCTGGGGCGCACCAGTGTCCTGGAGGGGACACGGGGCTCAGGGCCACCGAGGCCACCAGGTCCCCCCCCCCAAGAGCCACATTCCCGTAGGCACCCGGTGCGCAGCACTGATGGAGAGGGCACCGGGGCTGAGCGGGGCTTGGGGACGGATGGGCTGGTGACACTGGGTAGCACGGGGTGCCGGGGGACCAGCCGGGGTGGCACAGAGCGTGTGGCACTGCGACACCCCCATGAAGGCGGCCGGGGGGGGGGGGTTGGGGACCGCCGGTGTGCTCCCGCCTGTGCGCATGGCAGAGCAGGGGGGCGCGTGCCTGTATCCCCGAGCGTCCCCGTGCAAGGGTGTGCACACACGTGTGCGTCCCGGTGTCTTGGCTGTCCCGGTGCCCGTGCGTGTTGCAGCAGACCCGCGTCTGCTCAGGCTTTGGCGGATGGGCACGGGCACGCGTGTGCAGGCACGCGGCGTGCTTGTGCACGCGCGCCTGAGGGCACGGCTTGTGCGCGCGGAGGGGGCCTGGATCGGGGCAGGGAGGGGACGCCTGTGACGGTGAGCCTCGGGTGTCCCCCCCGGCCGTGTCCCCGTGCTCACTCAGAGAACATGGGCCAGGCGGTGTCCAGGTCAGCCCTGCGCAGGGCCAGCTGGAAGGTGACGCCGTCCAGCTCGTACAGGCTGCCCAGGATCTCCGCCCGGCGCTGGGGGCTCAGGAAGGGGCTGCGGGCGTAGTACCACTCGCTGCAACCACACAACGGGCTCGCATACCGTCTGCAGCCATGCAGAGCGGGGAGCTGCCCCTTGCTGTCACCCCCCCAGCGGCACAAGCTCCCCCCCCCCCCCCCCCCCCGTGCTCTCACCTGAGGCTCTCGGGGTCGAGCAGGCAGAGCTGCAGGGACTCTGCCAGCTGCCGGTGCACCAGGCAGTAGCGCAGGAAGGCCCGGCCCCTACCCACGGGGGTCTTCAGCTGGGGGGGGAGCGAGGATTAGCCAGCCCTGCCACGCCAGCCCCCGCCACCCCGCTCCCCCCAACCCCAGCCCATGCAGGGGGGGCTCCAAGGCCAGCTCTGGGGGCTTAGGGGTCAGCGGGGAGCTCAGGGAGCATCGGGGGCAGTTACGAGAGGGAGAAAATCAGGCATAAGTACACGAGTGCCCGTGCCTGGAGTGGGTGTGCACACACAAGCGTGCACACGTGGGTGCCCCGTGAGCCCCCCCGGGTGGCCCGTGCCCACCTTGTCCAGCGAGGTGACGAAGCGAACGCCCTCGTGCTCCTGCCGGCGCCGCGCCAGGCCCTGGCACAAGAAGTCCCAATAGTCCTTGCGCTGCCCGAAGAAGCTCTTCTTCTCCTTGAGGTCAAACTGGCAGAGACACGGGCTCGGTTTGGGGGGTCCCCGTGTCCCCCCAAGCTGTCCCCCATGGTATCCAGCCGGCTCCCCCAGTGGGGACCCTGCATGGCTCCTCCCGGCGTCCCCTGGCTGCGGACAGCCCTGCTCACGGGCCCTGTGCCTCAGTTTCCCTCTTGTTGCACGCACAAATGGTCCACGCGCGGATGCAGGCGAGCCCAGTTTGGGCGCCCACCTTCACGGCTGGGGATGCCCACGGGCAGACGATGCCATCTGCAGTGTCCCCCCCCCCCCCCCCCCCAAAAAATAAAACAAAAAAACACCCACTGGCACAGGGGGTCCCCCGGCCTCACCCCAGGGAAAACCGCAGCGCCGGGGCGCGGGGGTACCTGCAGGAGGAACTCCAGCTGGGCGCAGAGGCTGTGCAGCTCCCGGCTGCCGTCCGTCACCGGCAGGTTCTGCTCCCGGTAGCTGCGGTTCAGCTCGCCGATGGTCTCTGCGGGGCGCCGAGGATGAGGTGGCAACGCCCTGCCCGGGCACCCTGCCCAGGCACCCTGCCCAACCCACGGCTCCCGGCTCCAAGCCCCGGGGGATTTCTGCCCGCAGGTGAAAGAGGAACCCGGGGAGGGACGCGGAGGGGGGCACAGGTACCCGGCCGGGCACCGCCGGTCCCCCAGGGCGCCGGGGAGGGCCGGAGCGGGCAGCGGTGGTGGGGATGGTGCTGAGGGTGTGGGGAGCTGTGACGGGGCGCCAACGGGGACCTGGTGGCTGCGGGATGGCGGGAGGAGAGGGCGCCCGGGGGGACACGCTGGCGGGGGCCGCGCTGGCACACTTACTCTGGCAGTCCCTGATGACGCGGTTGAGCTCCCCGTCCCCTGCCATGGCTCCGTCCCCCAGCCCGGGGGGGTGCTCTGCAAAGGCAGGGGTGCCCGTGAGGGGTGCTGCTCACCAAACTCCGGCCTGGCCTCTCCCTGCCCCACAGACGGGGGTTTTTATCCCCCCAGCTCTACCATGGGGCTGCCTTCTCTCAAGGTAAGAAGGGGGGTGGGCTCAGGCACCCCTTTCCTTGCCCCCCCCCCCCCCCATTAACTGGGGTATGGGGTGGGCAGTGCTGCCCCATCCCACGCCCCCTTGTTGTCCATGTGCCGTGTCCCAGAGAGGCCAAAACCTTAGGCTCTGCCCAGCTCGCCCAGCCGCTGCCCCGTTCCTCAGGGTGCTGCTGGCGCCGAGCCACCCCGCCCGTCCCCGTCCCTGTCCCTGTCCCCGTCCCCCAGGATTCAGGATGTGGGTTTGGCGCAGGGAAGCGCTGCCTTTGCTTCTGCTCTCGCTTCCCTTGCTCGCACCGTGAACAGCGCGGGGGGCTCCCGGTGGGGGGGGGGGTAGGAAAGGGGAGATCCCCCAACATGCAGCCCCCAAAAACGAGCCCCCTGCCTGGCAGAGCCCCCCCGGCACAGCACGCTGCCCACGGGAGCGCCGCGGGGTTTGGGGGTGTGTGGGCACGGGGCTGGGGGCCGGGGGGCACAGGGTGGCACCCCGGGGACAGGGCGAGGGACGGTGCCCATAGGGGTGGCACCTCGGGGGCTTGTCGCCGCCGGCGGTGGCTGTCCACGAGGCTTGGCGGGGACAGCGGACACCTGGCCTCCTGTCCCCGTGCCCTTGGGCGCCCTTGGGTGCCCTTGGACGTCCGGTCCCTCCGTGCCCGCCCTGCCCGTGCCTCAGTTTCCCCCGGCGGAGCTGCCCCTTACCTGCAGCCGTGGGGTGCCCTGGGGTGCCCTGGGGTGCCGCCGGGTGCTCGCTGCTCCCCCGCGCCCACGCCGCGCCCCGCTCCTTCTCCTTTTGTACCTCGGCCAGGAGGAAGTGTACGGGATGGGGGTGGCCTTGTCCGTCCCCCCCCTGCGCCCCACACCGAGCCCCACAGCTCTGCCCCCCGGCAGCCAGCTCCCTGCGCTCTGGGGGTGCCGGTTTTATGGGGGCAGCCAGGCCCTCCTGGACGGTCTTCTGCAGGGGGGGGAGCACCGTGCCAGGCCTGGGGGCACCCCAACGCCCTCCAAAGGGTGGGCACCCAATCTGGGGGTGCTTTGAGGGACCGCCCCCGGCTTTTGGGGAGCGGGTCCAGCTAAGAGCAGCCACAGGGGAAGCAACATCCTTAAGGGACAGAGCCCCCCCATGCACAACAGCCCCAGGGAGAACATCCCCTAAGCACAGAGACCCCCCCAGGAGGAGCAGCCCTCCCCGGCAAGGCCCATAGCCCCCCCCAGGGCACACCCCGCCCCGTGCAATGCCCAGAGCTGAGGTGCAAGCACCTCCTCGTGCACCCCGGCCGTGCCCCCCCCTCGCTATCAGTGCAGGACCCAGGGACCCGCTGCCATCCCACACCCCGGCTGGATGCCCCCCCACATCCTGCCCCCCCCCCCATCACCCCCTGCCCCTACCTGTGCCACCGGGGGGGCCGGGGGCTGCGCCACCCCCAGCCCGGGCCTCGCTCGGCACCAAAGCGAAAGCAGGAAGTGCGGTGCCGAGCGGGGCCTGCCCGTCCCCACCTCAGGGTGCCGGGATGTGGGGTGCCCCCCCCGGCACCGGGCAGTGCCCCCCCAAGTCCCCACCACCCCGCATCACCCTGCGGCGGGGCGGCCCTATAACCACCGAGCCCTACGCTGGTGTGCCGGGGGGGGGGGGGCACATGCGTGTGCACACGTGTCCCCCCCCCCAGCATCCCTGTCCCCTGGGGGTGCCACCCGGCAGCTGTGTCCCTGTGTCCCTGCCCCAGCCGAGGGAGGGGGGTGTCGGGGAGGGGGGGTGGGCTCGGGTGGGTGGGTGGGGGGGGCCGCCTGCCCGCCCTTGGCGCGGGTGCAATTCAATTAGCGAGGCCTGGCCCGCGCTCAGCGCAGCCAATAACGCTAATGGCCCGCACAGGCCTGGCGCTGCCTGGCCGGGGGGGCCGGGGCCATCTGCTAATTAAATGGGGGTGGGGGACAGAGCAGCCAGCAGTGATGTCACCTCCCTGCTTTGGGGGGGGGGGGGGGGGGGCTGCGCCCTGCTTACCCCCCCCCCCAACCCTCTGCGCACCATGGGGCACGTGAGGGACACCCCTCTTCCCCACCCCACACGCCCCCCCCCCGACATTTGGGGGGCTTAGGGTACGCCGAGGGTCCCCTGCGATGAGGAGACCCCCCCAGTGGGGTTACAGCCCTGTGTGGGCTCAGGGAGGCTATGGGGGGGGCACCCATGGGGGGGTGCACCCATGGGGAGGGGGGTCACCCCTGAAGCATCCTCAGGCTCTGGGGAAGGGGGCTGGCTCAGCTGGGGGGCTGGGGGGGGGGAATCCTGGCAGGGAACCCCCCCACTTGTTGCTTGGGGGTGCCAGAGGGAAACTGAGGCAGAGCTGGGGGGCATGATGGGTGTGTGTGTGGGGCAAATCAAAGCCAGGCGTCCCGGCTCTCACCCCCCTAAATGACAGGGGGCCGGGGGGGTGCTGCCAGGGTCCGGCACCCACCCCACAGCGGGACCTGGTGCGTGCAGGGGGGGGGGCAGCAGGGGCACGGGGGGGGGGTGCGACCCCTGGAGCGCAGGGGGAGAAGGAGGAGGAGGAGAAGGAGGAGGAGGAGGAGGAGGAGGAGGGGGGAGCGTGTTGGAGCTGGCTCCCACCCAAGCACTGCAGGACATGGGCGGGCACGGTGCTCCCTGCCTGCTGCCAGCGCGCAGGCGACGCTGGGGGACCGGAGGGGGGGGGACAGGGCCTGGTGGGAGCGCAGCCCCCAGCCCATCGCCGCACGGCCCCGTGCCCAACGCCGGGCACCAAGCGGGCACCTCCCGGGCACCGGAGCCCATTGCAGCCTGGGGGCACGGCTGGCTTTGGCTGGTCCCCCCCTCCCACAACGAGTGTCCCCTGTCCTCCCCCCCCCCCCCCCCCCAGGTGACCCCCCCCGGACAGGGGCACCATGACCCGCCTGAGCTGGTGCTTTGCCACCTTGGTTCGCTGGGGGAAATCCCTGGTGTCCTGCCTCCTGCCCCTGCGCGCCTGCCGCCACAGGGAGGTAAGCGGGTGCCACGTGTGCCCTGGGCAGGGCTGGGGGCTGCGGGGGGGGGGGCACGGAGCTGGGGCAGCTTCTGGGGGTGCATGGGGATGGGGGGGGGGGCGGGCAGCCTGGCACTGGTCCTGCTGGCTGCAGGCATCGAGGGGTTAAACCCTGCGTGCATGTGCCAGGGGGTCCGGGCATGTCCTTTGTCCCTCCTTGTGTCCCCCCCCCGCATGGCACTGTGACCCCCCCCACTCTGTAACCCTGTGCCACGCAGTGCCTGGCTTGGGGAATCTGCTGGGGTCTGCTGCACCGTGCTTCACGCCAAGGGATCTGCTGGGATCCCCGTGTCCTTACGGAGTGAGCGCCGAGGATAAGGGGTGTCCCCGTGCCCTTACAGCACCCACAACGGGGGGACCCCCGCGTCCACCACGGGGGGGGCCTGGTGCCTAGAAAGCCCCCAGCACTGGAGATCCCCGTGCCCATAACGTGCCCGGTGTGCGCGGGATCCCTGTCCCCAAAAATCACCCAGCCCGGGGGACCCCTGTGCCCCATGCGAGCGGGATCCCCGTGCCAAAAGTTTGCCCTGCACGGGGCATCCCTGTCCCCATTGTCACCCGGGGCGGGGCAGGGGGGGACGCCAGCCCCCCAGCGTGGGGACCCATCCTGTCCCTCCGCGTGCACCCGTGGGGAGCGGGGCTGGTGCCGTGCCCCTTCGTGGGGCGCGTGGGCACGGCCGCCCGCGCGTGTGTGCAGTGACGGGGCGTCACGGGTGTCCTCTGTCCCCTGCCGTGTCCCCGCGTGGGGTGCGTGCCGGGGGTGGGCTCGCTGCCTGTGGGCGCCCATGGGTGACACGTACAGGACGCGTGGCACGCCTGGTCCTGCGTGTGCCTGGTGTGTTCACGGGGGGGGGGGGGAAATGCGCGTGCCCCGGGCAGTGTGGGGGCACTGCTGTTGGAAGCAGGCGTGGGTGGCACGTGGCTGTGCTGGGGGGGCTCGGGGACACGGTGGCCCTTGGGGGGGTGACAGGACACACAGAGGGCCCCTGCCCACGCTGGTCCTGCATGCGTGTGGCTGGGGGGGGTGGGGGGGGAGGATGTGGCAGCCCCAGCGGTACCCATGGGGGGCTCCCTGTGCTCAGTGTGCCCCCCCCGGGAAACGAGCCCCAAATCTGGCAGTGTCCCCGTGGCGTGACCCTTGTCCGGGTCCCGGGCTGCTCAGGGCAGCAAACGGGACAGGGTGATTTACGCCCCCCCCCCCCTTTCCAAGGGGGCTCTTGTCCCCGGCAATAACGGGGCTGATGAAGGAGGGCCGTAACGACGGCGGGGTGGGGGGCACGGGCGGGCGCTCCCCCCCCCGCTCCCTGCCGGCCACCCCGCTGTCCCTGTCCCCGCCGTGTCCCCCTCCCTGACTCACCCCCCCGTGAGCTGCAGGAGTCACCGCTCGCCTCCTCCCTCCGGGACGGGACTGGGGAGGAGGGGAGGCAAGGGGGGGGGTGGGGGCGCCCGGCCAAGCCCCCCCACTTAGGCCAGGGGACCCCAATCCCCCCCCCTCCAGCACTGCCGAGCGCTCGCCCCCCCTGCGAGGCCCCCAGCTCTGCGCAGCGCGCCCTTGGCACCGCGCTGCTCCCTCCCCGTCTCCCACCCCGGGACCACCCAGGGGACAAGCAGGGGGCCCCCCCCGGCCACCTCCGCAGCCTTTTTTTTTTTTTTGGGGGGGGTCTCCCTGCGGGAGGCTGCCCCCCCCCCTCCTACATCCCCCAAGGGTGCTGGTGGGTGCTGCGAGGGGGCTGCCGAGGGAGCGCGCTGCCCCCCTCTCTTTGTCCCCCGGCTGGAAGGGGGGGGGGGGAGCCGGGGGGGGGCTCGGTCCCGGGTCGGGGGGGGGCCGGGGGCGGTCCGGGCGGGCGGAGCGAGCGGGGCCGGGCTGCGGGCGGTGCGGCGGGGCCGCCGGGGGCAGCATGACCGGGCTGTGCCTCTCCTGCCTGCTCTGGGTACGGCGCCGGGGGTACCGGGGAGGGGGGCGCACGGAGGTGGGGGGAGTGTGTGGGGGGGTTGAACCGGGAATGGCTGTGAAAGGGGGGGGGGAGCCGAGGGGGAAGCCGGGGGGGCCCGCGGTGGAGGGGTGGGAGAGGTTTGGGGGAAGTGGGATGGAGTGCTGCGCTGGCACCCGGGTGCGCCCCCGGAGCGCAACGGGGCGGTGGGGGTACCGGGGGGGGGGTACCCGGGGGGGTACACGGGGAGGGGTACCCGGGATGGGGCCAGGGGGAGCACCGGGGGCTCGGGGGGCACCGGATCGGGGCTGCTGCAGCAGGGGGGGAGCAGGCGGAGGGGGCTGGGTGGGATGCGGGGGACACCGGGCTGGCCGGGGGGGGCCGGGTGGGGGTGTGTGGGGAGGGGGGGGGCGATCCCCCATTACGCGCAGCCTGCCCCTGTGGTCGAGGCTCCGCTGCGCCGTGGCACTTGGAGGGGAGGGGGGGGGCGGTTACTGGTCAAACTGGGCGGATCTGGTATGTGCTGGGGGCTTGGGGCTCTGCGCCCCCCCCCTATTCCGGGCCAGCTGGGCTGCGGGGCGCAGCGGGGTGCGAGGCGCTCGGGGTGCCCGAGGCTCCGGGACGGCACCCCTATAATGCCCCCCGCCCGCCTCGGCTTTGCGGCCCCAGCCGAAGGGGATGGAGAAGGCGGGTGTCCCGCTTCCCCGGGGGGGGGCATTCCCCCCCCGCGGCTCTCTGCAGTGCTGGGCAGTGAACCCAGGCGTCCCGGCGCTTGATTCATCTGGCACCTCTCCCTGGGGCCTCATCCAGCCCAGGACACCTGGGTCCCCTTCCAGCCTCCTTGGGTCCCTCTGCTGGGGGGCCTGCGGCCAGCGCTGCCCGTGCCCCCCCCTCCCCGCCATCCGCTGGATTTGGGTGTCCCATGGTGACAAGGTGACAGCCCCAGAGGTGCTCAGCCCCCCCTCCCTCCGTGTGTCCCCCCCCAGCCCCAGGAGCAGAGCTGGTGCCCGGATCCCGCCAGCACGGAGCTGGGATCCCATTGTTTCCCGGGACTGGGGGCACCTCCCCGGCGCGGGGACGGCGCTGGCACTGTGACAAGCGCAGGGGGGCTCCGTGGGGTGGGAGTGTGGGGGGGGCTGCGCTTTCCCTAATGAGGATAATTGCCGTTAACGAAGCAGACTCAAGCTCCTGTGTGGGGCCAGGCTGGTGGGGCTGGGGGGGGGGGCGCGCGTGTGGGAGACGGGCTGGCATCCCCGGGCATCCCTGGGAGCGGGGGGCGAGGCCTCATCCCGGGGCACCCTGCAGCGGGGAGGCTACTTTGCATATGCAAATGAGCTCATGGCATCGTTAGGCCCCGCTGTCACCCAGCAACTGCGGTGTGGGAGCCCCTGGGGAGGGGGGGGGGGCTGCAGTGGGGGCACGGACCCGGGGGGTTTGGGCACCGCCGGGGGATGTTTTGCCTGGATGGCCGCTGAGATGCCCCACGCACACGCGTGTGCACGCGCCCGCGTGTGTCCCTGCTCCCTTGTAGGGTGGCCCAGGGGCTGCTTAGGGCTGGCGGGTGGCCCTGTGGGTGAGCGTGCCCCTGGACGATGCACGGCCACATTTGCACACACACGCGTGTGCACGCAGGGCGCACTCACAAGCGTGCGCCCGGCCCTTTTGCCTCTGCAGCCACAGGACCTGGGGCCTCCAGGCGCACCCTGGGGAAACTGAGGCAGGAAGGGCCGGGGGAGGGGGTGGGGGGGCAGCACGGATGCTTTGGGTGCCCTGTGCAGCGCGGCGAGGCGTGCTAGCCCCGGGGGGAGCAGGGCGAGGGGGGGGGGCTGCGGGGCCTCAGCTTAATCCCATTAGTCTTGGCATGAAAAGGCGGATTTGTGGGCTCTCACGTCTTCATCTGGCGGCGGGTGGGTGGGCACGGCTGGCGCGCTGCCAGGGGGACCCCTGCCCCTCCCGACAGCTGGGGGGGGGTCGGGGTGGGCACTGGCTGCCCGCGGCCGTGCCAGCATCCCCGTGCCAGCATCCCCATGCCCTGCTGTCCCTGTGCACCCTTGTGGTGCCTGCGCTGACGGCTCCTGTGGGCTGTGGCGGGCAGCGTGGCCGTGGGGAAGCCGCCCCCCCCCCCAAAATGAGCTGTGCGCCCCGTGTCCCGCCCCAGCAGACGCCACCCAGGCGGTGGCACACGCGGCACCGCCTTGCAGCAGGGCGGTGTCCGCGTTCGGCCCCGGGTGGGTGTGTTTGCACACGTAGTGCGTGCTCGCACACGGGCTCGTGTTTGTGTGTGTGCATTCACGTGTGCTCGCACACAGATCTGCGCCGCCTTGCCTGTACAGTCAGACGTGCTCGCACACCCCGGCGTGCAGACACCCGCACGCGTGTTTGCACGCACGAGCTCACGAAACCACAGCCACGCCGCCGTGCGTGCACACGTGCGGGCACATGCGTGCACACACCGACACGCAGGCAAACAAATGCACACTTGTGCACACCCCCCTCCCGTGTACATGCACACACACGTGCGCGTGCATGCGTGTGCACACCCCCGGGTGTTCACACACTGTGCGCGTGCACTATTCAGGTGTGCGCTTGCACGGTGTGTGCACACGCGTGTCCGTGCGCACCCCCATGCACGCGCACCCCCCGTGCGCACTCACACGCGTGTGCTCAGCCCCGGTGCGCGCCGCCAGGGGGCGGCAGAGACTATTTATAGGGCCCGCGGCCCCGGGGGGGGGTGTCGCAGCCCCCCCGGTACCGGTGGGGCCCGGGGAAGGCACTGGGGAGGGGGTGCCCTGGGGGGGTCGGGCTGCAGCCGGGCGCTGCCTGGAGGGGAGCTGAGGCAGGGCGAGGGACCGGGGGTCTCCGTGCCCCCCCCCCCCCCGCCCCGCTGACGTGTCCCCGTGTCCCCCCAGCCCCAGGACCTGGAGGCCCCCCCGGCGCACGCCTTCAAGATGACGAGCTTCAAGAAGGTGAAGGCGTGCGGGATCTGCCGGCAGGCCATCACGCGCCAGGGCAGCACCTGCCGAGGTGAGCGGGGAGGTGTTCGCACGCGCGCGCGTGGCCGAGCGTGCAACAAGTGTGCGAGGCTGTCCTGCTGTGCCCGTGACAGTGTCCCACGTGTGTGTGCACAGGCATGCAGCTCCTCGCGCACGCACGCGTGCGTGGACGCTCGCACCCCCGCTGCCTGCTCCCCCCTCGCTTTGCTCGTGGCCGCTGTCCCCCCCGCGAGGCCGGGGCGCCCGGTGGGACACGCGGTGACGTGTCCCCTCGCACGTGTGCGGTGACGCCGAGCCCCGTGCGAGGGGCGGCGGGAGGAAGCGCTCCCGGCCGCGGGAACAATGCGGCTTCCTGTGTTCCCTGCGCCGCAGGAAATGATCCCGGGGGGGACGGGGTCTGCAGGGGGGGTGAGGGGGGGGTGTGCAGCCGGGGCCATGCTGCGTGGGGACCCTCGCGTCCCCTCGGGGTGGCACGCTGGGGTGCACCTGGCTGTGCCACGGTGGGGCTGAGCCACCGGTGGGTGGGCATCCTGCACGGAGACCCGCAGTGCGTGTGCACAGCTGCGCGGGCGTGCACGCGTGTGCGTGTGCAAGAGCTCACAAGCAGAGTTTGCACCACGCGCTCTCCATCCGTGCCGCTTTCCTCCGGGCACCGGGGTGCGCACAAGCACACGCGCCCCCGGCACGTTGTCACCGTGGGGGGATGCGTCACGCGTGTAGGGCACACGTGTGCAGGGTTTGTGCATCTCTGTGGGTGCACCCACAGTCTCGGGGGGCTGGTGCGGTCTGTGCCCCCTCGTGGGTGCGACCCTGTCCTGCCCTGCATGCGGGGTCACCGCGGGCTGCCCCCACGTGTCCCCTCTAACGTCCTCTCCCCTCCCGCAGGCTGCAAGCTCTCCTGCCACACCAAGTGCCAAGCCAAGGTAAGGCTGGCCCCCCTTTTGTCCGGGGGGGGGGGGGGGTCTGGGGGCTTGAGCGGGGTTCTGGGATCCATGCCGGCCACCCCCACTAGGCGGGCCCCCGATTGCTGCCCGGTCACGGCGGCACCGGTGTCACCAGTGCCAAAGCGGCAGCGTGCCGCCCCGCTGCCCGTGCCTGCCCTGACGTCGGGGCTGGGTTTTGGGCTGCGCATTCCCGAGCCCCCGGGGAGGGACGGCTGCCAGCCGGCTCCGGGGCTGGCATCTCTGGCGGGAAGAGGCTGGCGCGCCCCGGGCGGGCAGCGTGGGCTGGGACGTGCCCGTGCCCGTGCCCGTGCCCGGCCGGGCAGGGAGGGAGAGGATCGGCTCCGGAGCCCCGAGGCGGCCGTGCCGGGAGCTGCTCGTGCCAGGGGCCGGGCACGCGTGGCGCTTCGCAGCGTGCCGCGGCGTGGGTGGCACCAGAGTAGCCCTGGCACCGTGCTGGGGGTGCCGGGGGCTGCAGGGGAACCTTTGGGATGTGGCCGGCACCCCCCGGGCCCCCAGCGGGCAGGGCAGAGGTGGCTGGGAGGCTCGACAGGGCTGTGCCACCCTGGGGACCCTGTGACGTCCTGGGGACCCTGCGTCACCCCAGGGACCCTCTGCCAAGCGCCCTGGGGCTGAGCTGGGGAAGGCGGCTTGCCCTGGTGAAGGGGTGCCACGGGGACAGGGTATGGGGATGCCTACAACACGGCACGCGGTGGTGGGGAGCATCTGCCAGCGTTTGCAGGCAGGAGGAAGTGTCTGGTGGGGATTCTCTGGTGTCTGATATGGGGTTGTGCACCGGCAGGGCGTTGCACCCGGGGTGCTGGCTCCGTGCGTGAGGGAAGCCCGCGGCCGGCTGCAGTTGGTTAGCCTCCGTCACCCTTCCCACGCTCGTCAGGGGCCGGAGCCCCCCCCCGTGGGGTTGCTGCTGGGGTGGGGGGTGCGTGCGTGGGGCCGGGGCCAGGGGCCTTCTCCGCAGCTCCGCTGGGCCAGCGCCCAGGGAGGGGCTCCTCTGGCCAGGCAAGCAGCCAGCTGACTCACGCCAGCTTGTTATCGTAGGGTCTCCAGGGAGGGAGCGCGTGGGGAGGGGGCTCAGCTCAGGGAGAAAACGGCCTCTTGTCCACCTGAAGCCCCTCGTGTTTAACCCCCGCACCCCCAGGATGCTCGGGGATTGGGGAAACCTGCTCCCCCCCCGAGGTGCTTGGTGCTGCTCACCCCATAGCTTCCTCCTGCTGCCCTGGGGATGCTGCTGAGCTCGTGACCCCCCCTCCCTGGGCTGCTCCCGGCCCCGCAGCCTGCCCTGAGCTGCGCTGCCTTCGCGGCCCCTCCCTGTGGTTTCCCCAGGGGACCTGCCCCGAGCCCTCCTGCTGCCCCCTGCCAGCACCGCTGGCCCTGTTTGGGGGGAAAAACCCCAGCTAAAAACCCCAAACAGACAGGCTACGGTGGGAAGGGGGATGCGGACGTGCTGGTGGCACCGAGGTGGACGTGGGGGCAGCGGTGCCAGGCGAGGCTGGCGGGGTGCCCGCAGCCCGTGGGCGGCACTGGGGGGGCCGGGGCAGACGCACAGACATCATCTGGGAAGCACGAAGCCGTTCCCATGCCCATGTAAGGCCCTTCTCGCGCCCGGCCCCTCCGCTCGGGGATTTTTCCTTGCTTAGCAAACCTTCCCCCCTCGGTCCGAGGGGGACGGACGGACGGACACTGGCGTGCGTTCGAGCCCCCCCAGCCTTCCTCCTCCATCCCTCCCTGCGCCAGGGTCCTCTGCCCAAAGTGGGGGGGGCTGCAGCTTCCTTTGAAAAGTGGGGAAACCGAGTCACAGAACCCAGCCCCGGTGGTGACCGGGCACGTGTGAGCCCCTGGGGTGCGTGGGCAGGTCCCATCCTCACCCCCGGCTGTGGTGCAGAGGTGGGGGCCCCACCCCATGTGTCCCACCCAGCCAGGATGGTGCTGCTGGGGGGCGACCCCAAGATGCTGGGTGCGGGGGGGGGGCCACGCGTGCTCCCGGATTGCAGCCCCGGGGGATGCGCTGGCTCCGGCAGGGGCTGGGTTTTGCCGTGATGCTGCCTGGGGGGGGGCTGAGAAAAGGCAGCGGTGGCGGGCTGCGGGGGGCGGTGGGCAGCACGCCTGTCCCGGTGGCAGAAGCCGGCCCACTGGTGCCAGTTTAGCTGGGGGACTGGGAGAGCTGCTGCCAAATCGGCCTTTGGGGGGGCTCTGCGGGGTGAGCATGGCTGTGCTCTGGGTCCTGGTGGAAGTGGGGGCCGGGCGGGGGGCTCAGTGAAGAGGGGAAACTGAGGCACGTGGCATGGGACGGAGGCATCGGCGGCCGCCTCGTTCCCTTTGGGGCCGGATCCTTCCCTGCTGGCCCCACTCCAGGCCCGGCTTGTTTTCCAAAGTGCCCCCCACGATGGGGTCGGGGGGGGGGAGGTTTGTCCATCATTAAACCGGGTGCTGGAGCAGGGCCAGGGCCGGGCAGCGAGGCGCGTCCTGGCCAAAGCAATCGCTCCCGGCGCCCGCGGCACCTCCTGTGCCCTCGCACGGGGACGGGGTCCTCGGCTGCGGGAGGGGGGGGACGCGGCGGGGACCCGTCGGGGTGATGGGTGCCGGGGGGGGGGGGCACGGCCGGACCCTGTGGCTGTGCCAGGCAGGGAGGACACGGGGAGGGGGCAGCCGTGTCCCTGCTGCGGCACACGGCTGTCCTGCTGTCCTTCCCCCAGCCCCGTGCCTCGCTGCCTGCTGGCCGCGCGGCGCAGGGGGGGACGTGAGCTGGGCGTCCCGTCCCGTCCCTGTCGTCGTCGTCCCCGATGCCCCGTTAAAAGCCACCCTGCCTCCGGGACAGATAATTAGCAACACCCATGGTCTCCACAACAGAGCATGGGGGAGGAATGCGGCAGGAATGTGTCCTTGGCCCTGGCACGGGCCCAGCCGGGGTGCGGGACGGGGGGCTGCGGGGGGCCAGCCCTGCCCTGCCGCTGTGCCAGCTCGTGTTGACGCAGCGGGTCCTGGAGGGGGTTCGGGTTGTGTTGTTTTCTTCTTTTTTTCTTTTTTTTTTTTTCTTTTCTTTTTTTTTTTTTTTTCTCTTTCCTTTTTCCCCTTCTTTACGTCACCGCCAAAATATTCAGCCTCTGTCTCAGCTCTTGGGGGGGGGGGGGGTCGGCTGTGCTGCTCGGAGGAGCTGGGGCCCATCCTGCACCCTCCGGGTGCTGAGACCGCCCGCGCTCACTGCACGGGGGAGCACGGGGAGGCTCCCCCCCCCCCCCCGAGGGCTGGTCCCCACGTCCCCCTTCTTCTGCCAGCACTTGGGGTGGGGATGCTCCTCCCGGCTGGGTGCACTCCGGGATGGCTGTTTTGGGATGCGGAGGAGCTGGTTCAGCTGGGGGTCCGTCACCAGGCCCAGGTTTCCCCGGGGGTGCTGGGGGGGGGGGCTCTGCGGGGCCACCGGAGATGCTGGGCCGACTGCTGGACCCGTCCCCCCATCCCGTGTTGGCTCCGGGATGTTTTCGGTGGCTGGCGAGGGACTGAGTTCAGAGACACTTTAAGGACTTCAGTGGCTGTGTCCTGTGAAGGGGACACGTCACCTCCCCAAGGGACAGCTCCCTCGCCTCCCTGGGGACAGCTCCTGCAGGCAGGGGACAGGGACGAGCTGTCAGTGCCCTCCGCTCACCCCCTCGGATGCTGATCCTTTCCCATCTGGCCCCGGCTCTTCCCTCGCTGGGGTTTCCCAGGGCCTGGGAGCTGCCCCAGGGCCGTGTCCCAAGAAGCTGAGATTTGTGCCGGATCCGAGCCGGGGTCTGTGCCCTGCTCCTGGGCTGGGGGCGTTCGTCGCTCCCCTGCCCCATCTCTCTGCTGGAAAGCCCCCAGCACCCCGAGCCCTGCTCGGATGCTGCTGCCAGTGCACGGGGAGATGCTTGGCGGAGACCCGGCTGCCTCTCCCTGCTCCCTTCCCACAGCTCCCAGGGGAAACTGAGGCACGGGGGTGCCGAGCGCGGGTCGGGTCGGGCAGGATGTGCTGGGATGGGACCGAACTCGCTGCAGGGATCCATCTCCTGGGGGCTGGTGGAAATCTCTCCAGTGACACCCGTCCCCTGCTGCCTGGCCGGGAGGCCGCGCAGCCGCTCCGTGCCTCAGTTTCCTCACGTGCCGGGGGCTCACTCCCTGCTTTGCAGGAGCACCGGGTGCAGGCGCCAGCAGCGGCTGTGCCGGGCTGAGGAGGACCAGCCCCGGCGCGGCGCAGGGGATGCGATCAGCGGGATGCTCGGGTAGGACGTCCCTGGCGGTGCTGGCAGGCGTGAAAAGCTGTGGCTCGCTCCTGCCCCACGCTGCTGGCCCCGGGGGGAGAAGGCAGAGGGCGAGCCCCCCGCTGCCATCCCACCCCATCCCACCCCATCCCATCCCCTGGCTCCAGGCAGAGCCAGCCCTGGAGTTTTTTGGCTGGGCCCGCAGCGCGAGGACGGAAATGCAAACAGGAACGGGGAGGTGTTGGGCGAGAAAATGTCAACAGTGCCGGGCCCGGCGGCTGGCTCGCGGCCCCCCCCGGCCTGTTTGCCTTTCTGTGGGCCAGTACGAGGGGGGCTCGCCCCCGGCCCCGCTGCGGTCGGGGCTTCCCCGCACCGCGGCCCCTCCGCGCCCGGGTGTCCTGGCACTGACCACTTGCTCGCACGGCCGCTGCCGGTGCCCGTGGGCAGGGCTGGGGCTGAGGGGGGCGTTGGGTGTGCTCCGGTTTTGGGACAGGCCAGGAGGGGCTGGCAGGGCTCCGCGTGCCACGGGACGGCGCCGCCAGCCAGGGCTTCCCCATCCTTTTGGCTTTTCAGGGCAGGGAGGGTGGCAAAGCTTCGCTGCCCCCGGCTCCAGCACCACCGGGGTACCCAAGAGCTGTTTTTTGGGCACCTCATCGTACGCAGGGTGGGGGACCGAGCTGTCCCCTGCCGGGGGGGGGAGCAAACAGAAAGGCCCCAAACCGGGCCCCATGCCCGTGCCCCTGCCACCCCCCCCCGCCAAGGGCACGGGGACGCCACCGGCGTCACGCGGGGCGATAAGGCCCCGACCCCGCCGCCCGCCCGGGGCCCCTTGGCACAGGGGCGTGCGAGGCACTGGGCTGGGCTGCCCTGAGGGGGCGAAATTTGGATTTGGGGTTCGGGGGGGCCGGGGGTTGGGGGTGTGTCCCCCCTCGCCAGCGCCCCTCACCCCGGACCCGGCTCCCGGTTGCCTTTAAGGGCGTTTTGGGGGAGGCGAGGGGAGCGGGGCTGGGCGTGTGCGCGTCCGACTTGGAGCGCGCCGGAGAGAGGGAAGAGGAGAAGAAAGAGAGGGAGAAGGGAGAGGAGGGAGGGGAGCGGTGGAAAAAGCCACCCGGGACCCCCCCCTCCTCCCCCAAGGCCGGGGCCGGCGCCCCAGGGCCCCCCGGCAGCCGGCGGCCTTGGGGGTACGGAGGGGCGAGGAGGGGGGGCTGGCGGGACCCCCCCTCCGGGCTCCCCTCCATCGCCGGGGTCCTGCCTGCGGGGAGCAAAACCCTTCGGCTCTCCCCCCCCCCTTTCCCTCCCCTCCCTCCTCCCTCCCTCCTTCCTTCCTTCCTTCTCCGGGCTTGTCCCGGGGAGGGAGGGGGGCTCTGCCTGCAGTCCGCCTTCACGCCTGCCCGCCCGGGCGACGCTGGGCTCCCGCCTGCCCCCGGCCCCCCCCTCCCCGGCAGCCCCCCCCCGGCTGCCCCCCGCGCCCCCCGGCCAGGTGAGGCTGCGCTGCCGTCCCTCTCGGATGTAGGCAGGCGAGACCCCGGATGGATTTCGGGAGCGTCATGAACCAGGTACAGCCGGGTGCCACGGCACGGGGGTCCTTGCCCCCCCCCTTTCGCCCCCCAAGACCCCATTAGGGGGACAAACGCTGCGTGGGGTGGCATCTCCTCAGGGTTTGGGGGGGGGAGCACGCGTGACACCCGTGTGGCGAGGGTGCTGCGTGGCTGGGGGACCCCGTCCTGCGCCTCCCCCCCCACACCCGGTTTGGGGACGCTGCTGTGGGTCGGTTCCCGGAGGGGGTCCCGCAGGTGGTGGGGGGGCTCGGAGGGGGCAACGCGGTGCTTGCGGGGAGCAGCGTCAGGGGAGGGGGCCAGGGAGGGCGTGCTGTGCTGGGAGCGGGGTGGGGGGGGGGTCCATCCCGGGCACCCTTGCCCCCTCTCCACGGACGTGTCCCCACGCAGGCACCGCGCGCCCGGCAGCCGTGTCCCCTTGCCGGGGGGGGGGGACACGGGGTGGGCTGCGTGTGTGCTGGGACAGCCCGGCAGCGCAGGGGTTAATCCCCCCTCCCCGTCCTCCTGCGGGACCGTCAATGGTTAAACCCCGGGTTAATGAGTGGTGAGGGGCCTGGGGGGGGGGGACACCCCACAGCGGCCTCCCGGCACCCCCCCCCCAGACGCCGCCCGGGCACGCAGAGGGTTAAATTCACCAGGGCAGGTCCCGGCGCAGATGTTTTTGGGCTGTGTTCCTGGGAGAGGAAACGGCCGAGCGAGGCATCAGCCGTTTTGTTTTTAAGGGGAAAACAACAAAAAAGAGAACTGCGCGGCCCCGCGCCGAGCCAAGGCGAGGGGCAGCGGGGCCGGGGTCCGTCCCCGGGTGTCCCCGGCTGTGGGCGGTGGGGACAGAGCTGGCAGGGGGGTGGCAGCGGCTGCATCCCCCCGGGTCCTCCTGGAGGGTGCTGGGGTGGCCTCAGGCTTGGTGACGCATTTTGGGGTGCCGGGGGGACCTGAGCACGCTCCCCGTGTCCCTGCGGCGCGGTGACATGGGGAGGGCTGCGCTGTCCCCACGCTGCCCGCTGGGGCACGGCGCTGCCGGCGGCCCCCTGCTCGTCCCACGCCTCCCTGGTCACCGCCACCCCGCCTGGAGCCCGTGGCCACCCCCGTGGTGGCACCCCCGGGGGACGCGAGCTGCCAGCCTCCGCTTTGGAGCCCAGCCTCCCTAAGGCAGCCTCTCCGCTGGCCCCCGTGCCAGGAAGGGCAGGGCCGGCGGTGACGCTTCGTGGGGCTGCTGGCCCTCTGCCACGCTCCTCGGGGCTGCGCTCGCCCGTGCCACACGCTTTTGGGGTCCCGAGCCTCACCTGGGGCCTCCCCCCAAACGCCGAGGGCTGGTGGCTCTGTTTGCACCCTGGCTTGTTTGGGGGAGCAGAGCCGGAGGGTTCGCCCGGTGCCAACCTCCCGCTGGCTTTGCCGTGCCCCACGGCCAGCCTCGTGCGCCCTGTCCCCGTGGCACCCCAAAACGGTGGCAGCTGTGTCCCCTCAGCCCTGAGCCACCCCTGCAGGAGCGGGGCAGAGCCCCCCAGGTGGCGCAGGACGTTTTGGCACAGATCGCAGCCCCACCGGGACCGGTGGGCGTCCCCCGCTGGCCAGTCCCACGCGGGGATCCGCTCAGCGACCAGTCCTGTGCCGGGATCCCTGCTCTGGCCAATCCCATGTGAGTATCGGTGATCCGGCCAATGCCACGTGGGGATCCAAGTGCCGACCAGTGAGGATCCACCCGCCGACCAATCCCCACGAGAATCCACTCACTGGCCAATCCCTGCGAGGATCCACCCGCCAACCAATCCCCACGAGAATCCACTCGCTGGCCAATCCCGCGCGAGGAGCCCCGCGCAGACCAATCCCAGCGAAGCCCCCTCCGTCCCAGTCGATCCCCGGGGCTGGTCGGGGTCCCTGGGGGGGACGAGGGCCCTGGGGTCCCCCTGCCCTGGGGGCTGGAACCGGTGCGGGGCTGGGGACAGCGGGGTCCCTGCACGGGGCACGGTGACCCCGCTCCTGTCCGGGGTCCCCGTGCCGGGGCAGGTGGCACCTGGGTGATGGGTGTCCCTCGGGTGGCAGCGCCCACGGGTGGCAGCGCCCACGGGTGGCGGCCAGGCTGGGAGAGCGGCCACGGGATGGGCGCTGGGGACTCAGCCAGGCAGGCGCTGGCCTGGCGGGCCGGACGGTGCCGAAACGTTGCCTTTTTAGGTGCTGGAGCACAGCACGTCCCTGCCCGTGGCCGGCCCCGTGCCGAGCCCGGCGCCCGCAGGAGGAGGCAGAGCAGGGCCGGCCCCGCTCCGGGGCACGCCAAGGTGCCTCTGCTGTGCTGCTGACCCCAAAGAGCCCTTTTTCATCCCAAGCAGGGCCAAGGACGCAGCTTCTCCCCCTTCCCCCAGTCCGGCCGCTGCAACCCCTCGGCCAATTGCTCAAACCCCTTCGGAGCCAGGAGCTGCCCTTATTTGGGTTAAAACCAGCTATTTTGGTTCAATCAAAACCAGCCGGAGTTGGAGGCCCCGCAACTTTCCCGCACGTCCCCTTCCCGGCTCCGTCCCCCCACCCCACCAGTGACATGCCACCGGGGAGCCCCTGGGGCTGCCACCCTCCCTGACCCTATTGCCACCTTCCTGCTGGGGACACCGGGGCAGGGTCCGTCCCGGCTGGGCTCAGCGCCGTGGGGTGGCTGCGCGGCGTCCCAGCAGCTCTCCGCTGCCTTCCCTTACATGGTCCCCTCGGGTTCGCTGCCCTGAGCCACCGCGCTGCCAGGGGACGAGGACTTGTTGCCACGAGGGTGTTTACGGGGACAGCGCTCGGAGGTGTTTGTTGGAAATAGCAGGGGGCGGTGGGAGGGGAGGGATCCTGCGCCGCCGGCGTGGTGCTGGGCAGGGAGACGCGTGCAGGGCGCACGTCCCCGCTGTGAGCTTAACCAGGCGCCCGCGCGTCATCGGGGTGGCTGGCGGCCCCCGGCTGCAGCAGGGCGGCTGGGGATGTCCCCGGGCTGCACCGCGGTGCCACGGCTCTTGGAGCACTGCGGGTGGTGTTGGAAGTCACCGCTGTCCCCAGCGGAAGGGCGCTGCTGGGGTCACGGGGGTTTGGGGTGGCTGTGGTGGGGTGCTTGGGGACGGCGTCCCCTTGCCTTCGCCCTGCGCTGTGGTCAGCGCTCATCCTTCCCCTTTGCCTGGGCATGGTGTGAATCCCTTCTGTTTCTGATCCCACCTTGCAGCTCCTCTTGGGTTTTAGCGGCCTGAGACAAGGAGGCATGCAAGGGAGAAACAGGACCAGGGCGTGCGGGTGCTGCAAGGGGTTCACGCTGCAGCGAGCCTCCGGGCTGGGGATCGGAGGAGAGCACTTCCCTCCCCGGGTACCGCCAGCATCTCTTGTGCAACGCGGCCGCGGGGACACGGTGACGCCCAGCCTGTGGCCTCTGTCCTGCTCCGGGAGCGCCTGACATGGGCGCTGCCGTGCCTCGGGGCCGGGCACGTGGTGGGGCCGTGGCACTGGGAAGGGGATGCTCGGAGGAAAGCCTGGGAGCAGCGGGACCTCTGCGCTCCAGCGTCCGCCCAGCTCCTGACTCACCCCCAGCTGCAGGCCAAACCGCTCCTGGGGCTGCCGGCACGTCCTGCCCGCAGCCAGCGGCTTTGCAGGACCCGGCTGAGGGGCAGAAACCCGAAAAGCAGCTGAGCACTTGCCGTGCTGGGGTGCTGACCCCCCTGTTTCTCAGGATCCCCCTGCAAGCGGTTGGGTGCAGGCGCCCCGAGCCTGGCACAACGGGGTGCCCGCAGCGCACCGCGCCTGGGCAGGGTGGGGCTGGGCCGAGGGGGGAGCACGGCTGGAAACATGCCGTCCTCCCGCGGGGGGACTTGTTGCATAAACAGGAGATGAGCTGCGGCGGCGAGAAACGCACGGTGTGAGATTTGGGGTGGGAGCAGGGAGCGTGGCGGGGACCGGGCAGGTGACCGGAGGGGTGCTGAGCCCCGGGTCGGTCCCCTTCAGAGGTGGCGGTGCCACCGCTCTCAGCCTTGTCTTTAGGGGAGGTGATGCACAGCTGGGACGTGGGGTGACACAAAGCTCGGGTGACTGTCCTAGAGAGACAGAGGTCCCCTGCGGGGTGACACGGCACTGGACGCAAGGGGGGAGCCGGGGTGACGTGGAGCTGGGCCGGCTCCTCTCCACGCATCCTCTGGTGCCACCCCAGCGGTGTCCCGTGGAACAGTGACTGAGCCACTGAGTCACTGTCCTCTTTGGCAACTGCACTTCCCACCCTCTGCCCAGCTCTTGTGGCTCCACGGGAGGGGACCGTCCTCCCCGTGGCCCCGGGGCTCTGCTCTGCGTGTCTCCAACGTGCCAGGGAGCGCACCGGGGCGCGCTAGCTCCCGCCGCTGCTCCTGGCACCGCAAGGGTCAGCACCGGCCCGGATATCAGACGGCTTGGGCTTGTTTATCAGAGCTCCTGGGGAAGGGAAAAACAAAAACCGCCACCCAAAGGAAGGGATATGCGTCAGCGATGGGCCTGTGTAACCCACCGGCAGCTGGGCGGGCTGTGCTGTGGGCCGAGGGCCAGTGTTTGCCCGGCCCCGTGAGCGGCGGCGCAGCATCCTCGCTTCCCGCAGCCCGGCCCGGGGGGACCCCCAGAGTCACCGCTGGTGTTTGCTGCGTGCCTGTGCCAGGCAGGGCAGAGCGCTGGGTGTCCCAAAGGCGTGAAGTTTCTGCAGATGTTGTGACAGCAGGTGGCTGGATGCAGGGGGAGCCCGTTGGCACTCCCCAAGCGCAGGATGTGCTCTGCACCCAACCCTTTACGGGGCATCAGGGAGCCCACACGGGCCGTGTTGGAAACTCGGGCTGGGCTGGTTTTGCTGCCCGGCCTTCACCTTAGAGCAGAGGCTGGGTCTCACGGCGGGGACCTTTAGGAAGGGCTGCGACCTGGGGGGGCGCAGGGCTGGGGGTGGGCGGCCGCCCCGCTGCGCCTCGTTCCTCGCATTCCTGGGCAGGGCTGCCGGGCGGAGGGGTCGCGGCGGCAGGAGCCGGGCGGCAGGAATGCAAACACCGGCGGGGGGAGAAGAAAGGCGGCTGTGTCTGCTGCGGCCAGGCAAACCTGGCCGGGGGGCACGCGAGACCCCCCTACCTTTCCCCCCCAGCCCCAGCAGCAGGGGACGTGGGGGTCCCTGGGGATGGCGGTGGCCCTGTCACCTGCGTGGTCCCCAGCGTCCCCCTTCATCTCCCTGACACAGGGACAGGACAGACAGCGAGGGGCAGGGGGATGAGAGGACGGGAGCGGGGCTCGCTGTTGCCAAGCCCGGCTGAAAGCTCAGCCCCTTGCTCGCAGCCCCGCTGCCACCAGCTCGGGTGCCTTGGGGACAGGAGGGATGCTTCTGTGCGGCTGGGTCTGGAGCTCGGCTTCCGAAGGAAGGGCTGTGCTGCCTGGCTTGGGGTCTGTTCTCTTCTCCTTGAACCCAAGAGCTCGTTTTAGCCAAGCTGGAGAGGGGCAGAAACTTAAAATGGTGTTAGGCTCCTGCCATCCTCCTAAAACTGCCTTTCTGGGATGAGAGAGAGACAGGCGGCGTCGGTGCCTCCTGTGAATGGGAGGAGAGGTGCCGGCTGAGCACAACCCCATATTAGTCATCAGAGAATCCACCAGGGCAGGGAAGTACGACTGCGGACACCCCCTGAAGCTTCTGCAGCCGAAGGAGCATCTGGAGCCTGAAAGCCTGGTGTGGAAACCAGAGGGCGGGTGGGCATGCGCCCTACCTGTCCTCAGTGCCCTTGTGTCCCGTGGCGGGGGGAGCGGAGAGGCTTCCCCCATTTCCCCCATCGTCAGCCTCGGGAACTGGGGTTTTGGGGGGGGGGCGGGATGTGGAGGAACCTGTGTGAGCATCCTTTGGGGGGGGGTGTGTGTGTGGGGCGCAGCGTGGGGTGCAGCGCAGCCCCGTGCCGGCCCCGTCCACGGCGGCTCGCTGCCGGAGAACATTCCAGGGAGGCTGGCGCGGGGCCAGCGCCGCGGGGCAGGGAAAGGGGCCTTTTATGGAAGCGTTTCTGCATTAGAATAAAATCATAATAATAATGCGCAGGGGAAGGGAGCGGGAGGAGGAGGAGGAGGAGGTGGAGGAGGAGGAGGAACCCCCGAACAAAACACGAAGGCGGGACGGGAACGGTCCGGCGGCTGGAGAGGGAGGGGGCACCATTAGGATCTGGCTGCTCAGAGTGGGGTTTTGCCCAAAACCTGCTTTTTGCAGCCCGCGGCAAGGGAGGAAGAGTGGGGTGCAGGGGGTCCCCATGCCATGGTGCTTGGGGACCGGCCCCTGCGTGGTGTTGGACGTCAGAGCTCATCACCTCGATGCATCAGTGCCTGGGACGGGGGGGCAGGGGGTGGCTCAGTGGGGTCCCTGCTCCCGGGGACACATGTGGGGAGTAGAGGGGACGAGGTGCCCCGAGTCACAGCCTCTCGCCACCACCAGCATCGCCAGGCCTCCACGGGGCTGCAGCGGCTGCTCGCCGTGCTCCCGGCCCCAACAAACAAGGCGCTGCCTCTCCCAGCGCGGCATGCTGCTGCTTCCCAGCGCGCTGGGGCGCACGCAAAACCCAAGGTTAATTGTCAGTAATTGCCGCTGGTAATTAAGGTAACAATAGCTGGGCTGTTCATCTGGCGTCTGCAGAAGCGCTCACGAGGCCGGGCTGGGTTTTGTTCCAGGAGCTTGGAGCTGCTGCCATCAGCCCCGCCGTGCCCACCTGGGGCTGGGGCTGCCCGTGCCTGGCCGAGGACGCGTGGCACGGCCACCGGCACAGGGCGAGGGGTGTCCCCAAGTCCGCCCCTGTCACATAGGAGCCCAGCCGTGACCTCGGGACGGTGCCTGTGCTCCTGCCTGGGGTGGCAGGGCCATGGGCTTGGTGTCCCCATCGCTCCCTGTTGGGTGCTGGCCCTGCCCGGGGGATGCTGTGCCCTGTCTCCTTCCCGTGCCGGGTGCTGCGGGGATTAATTCGTGCCCTCTCTGTTCCCTTGCAGGCTGCCACCCCGTGCTCCCCCGCTGTCAACTATGAGCTGGTAAGTGCCACGTGCCCCGTGTGGAGCCGTCCCGGGACCCCCGGAGCTGGGGCTTTTCGGGGAGAGGGGCTGGCGCAGGTCCTGAGGAGGGCAGGCGGCTGGGACGTGACCGGCCTGGGCCCTGGTGTCCCCTGGAGCCGGGGGCCTCCCCTCCCAGCTTGGAGCCGGGGCGGTTTCTTGCACGCCCGGAGATGGCTCTAGCAGATGTGCCTTTGGCTGCGGGCGCCCAAGGCCGCACGTTAGCGTCCCTTGCTATTGTCACCCCCATTCTTTTGTCCCTCCTGGGGCCGTTTATGAGCAGACGGATGTGCACGGAGCTGGATGGAGGCTCTGGGGCATCTGGGGTGACATGAACCCTTCCCACCCCAACAGCCAGTCCCCCCAGCGTGGGGGGAGCAGGGCTGGAGCCGTGCTCCTTGCCATGCTGTGCCGGGCACGGCAGGGCTTTGGGCAGCCTGGCATGGTGCCGGGTGCCTGTGCCCCCCAGGGGCCCCGACCGGGCACCCCGTGGCACAGAGGATGCTCAGCACGGCCCCCTGCCAGCTCACAAGGGCAGCGCGTGAGCAGGGCCCCGCCGTGGTTATCTGCCCTGGGTTTGATCTCCGCCTGCACCGCCTCAGGCACTTATCGTTGGCAAAAACGTGTTGGCTTCGAGCTGGGACCGTTACTGCGGCTTCGGGAGGAAATCGAAATGGGTTTGCCCCGCTGCCAGGGCTGGAAGTGGCAGCGCTGCCCCCTGCTCAGCGGGGAGGCACAGCCCGGTCCTGGGGTCTGCTTTGTGCCCCTGGTCCCAGGACCGAGACCCCCATGAGCTGCCCAGCTGGGTCCTTTTGCTGTGCCACCCCCAAGCACCCCAACCAGGCAGTGGGATCTGTCCCCTGCCCCTATCCTTGGGGTCTGGACACTGCCCTCCCCTGGCCCCAGCCCCTTTTCAAAGCTCCAGAGGCCGCAGGAGACATCTCACCAAACTTGCCCCTTCCTGAGCATCCCCTGCCGGGGACCCTCCCTCTCCTCCCACAGCACCACGTTTATCTCAGGGAGCTGTGCAGAGGGGTGGCCCGCGGCCAGGCAGAGTGCGGGGCTCGTGCTGTTGTTTTCTCCGTCGCATCGTGGCCCTACAACGCCCAGCGCCTGCTTTGGGGGGGCACGGCTGAGTCTGGGGGCTGCTTGCCTTGTTGCAAATCACCGCAGCGCTCCCAGCCCCCCCGTGGGTTGTGGGGCGAGGAGGGATGTGGGAAGCATCCCTTTTGCGGGGTCTGGCCCCGGGGGATGCAGAAGGGGTGTTGGGGTGTGGGTGCCGCAGCGGGGCTGGATGCTCTCCATCCGTGACTGCAGTCCCGTGGGGGGGCAAGCCGCCGTGAGGCAGGGGGGCAGCGCCCTCGACCCCATCAGGGCTCCGCGTCGCCCCAGTGCCACGCTTGGGTTTCGAGGGATTCCCGGCTTTTAGGAAGAACGGACACATTCTTCCCACGGGGGCGCGGGCAGGGAAGGAAACGGCACTGCGGAGCGCTTCCTAGGAAGGGCCAGAAATAGCCAGGGGGAACTTCTGACCCCGGCCTCCACTCTATATGTGTGTGTGCATGCGTCTCTCACCCTCTCTCTCCCGTTCTCTCCCTCTCTCTGTCTCCTTTCCCTCGTTCCCCCCCTCCTCCTGCCTGTCTGCCCGCAGCCGTCCCCAGGGGAGAGCATCACCCAGCAGGCGGACACCCCGGTAAGTGCCCCGTGCCGGAGGAGGCTGGCCTCCTCCTCGAGACATTGCTGGGGATCTCTCGTGCCTGCCCTCTCGCCGCAAACCATCCCGCTGCCAGAACCCCTCAACCTGCTCCTGAGGCCCTCCCAGTGCTGCCGGGACCCCCCAGCCCGGGGCCGTGCCGAAGGTTAAGGGACGTGCCCGGGGCGAGCAGCGGAGGCGGTGGCAGAGCCCGGTGGAGAGGCCCTGGAGAGGAGGCCGGGGCTTTTGCCGCAAAGCCGGCTTTCCTGTCCAAGAGCTGGGGATACGTTATTTAATCTGTGGACATGAAATTGCTAAGACAGTGTAGACAAACGCCCTGCCAAAGTCAACGCAGACGGCTTCCCCCCGCTCGCCTGCCTCCGCGCGCACCGGGGCTGGGATGGAGCGGGCCCCGGTGGGGACGGAGGATGGTGGTTGCCGTGAGGAAGAGGAGATGAAAGCCTTCCTCACCTGGGAGGCTGCTGTCCCATCCCTGCGGTGGTTCGGGTCATGTCTCCAGCCCTCGATGAACAGGAGAGAGAGAACCTGCAGCTGGGAAAGTCCAGCGGGGAGCCAGGAGCCCTCTTTGCCGGCTTTGCTTCTCCTGGGGAGTTTCCAGGTCTTTCTGCCTCCTTTCTTGTGGCTCATGTCCCCCTGCCAGTGGCTGGAGGCAGGTGGGACCTGTGGGTTTTGGATGGTGCCAAGAGCCTGGGGACATGCAGAGGTGACAGGAGGGGGAGGCAGGTTTGGATGGGGACCCCAGGTCCCTGCTCCTGAGGGTCTCCGCGGCACCAATTCCACCCACCCCTCTAGCAGGGCTCAGTAACACGGGCACCCACAGGGGCTCGGGCAGGGGTGCTGAGCCCCCAGGCAGCTCATCGGGGAGGCCGTTGGCCATCCCAGGCCTCCCACAGAGCTCCACCGGGCACCATGACCTTGATGGGACCGGCTGGGGACGCAGGAGCCGCAGCGGGAGGTGATGTTGGTTGCACGCCGCCAAACCTGCCCCGGGCTGGGTCGTGCCCCAGGACCCCACAGGGTGGGTGAAGGCTGCGCTGCCGTGTCCCGAGCTGGAGCTGCAGCCCCCCGGAGGGTGGTGGCACGTCCTGCAGCTCTGCATCCTCCTGTGGATGGGGTTCAGGTCCTTCCTGGGGCTCAGGAGGTGCTGCCCGTGTGAGATGAGCCTTTAAAGGACTCCTGCTTGTTAGCGGGAGATACTAAAACTAATGAGGTGTGAGCGTGTTTTCCCTTAGCGGTTTTTTTTGGAAACCCTGCTTTGTTTTTCGGCTGAGGTCACGAAGTCGCCCAACAAACCGGCTGCAGATGAAATTCTTGAGGCCGGAGAACATGCATAAATAGAAGTTTCCTGCTCTGAGAGCTCAAACATTTCCTCCCGGCGTTCGGCGTGGTGGAGCCGGGGCCAAAGCAAACGGCGGTGCCTGGCCACGCGAGCCTCCTGCGGGCTGCAAGCCTGCCCCGTCCCCTGCTGTCACCTGGTGCCATCGCTCTGTCCCCATCGTGCCCGGTGACCCTGCTCTTTGCTGTGTCCGTGGCAGGGATGGCAGCGCAATGGGGTGCTTGGTGCCACCGGGATGCCCCCAGGATGGGACTTGGTGACAGCGGTACCTTTGGGCATTACAGGGCACCGTGCTGGGGATGGATGCGCCAGCCTTGGCATTGCACCTGGGGACATTCGGCCACTCCAGAGCCACAGCAATAACTCGCTTTTCCTCTCTGGCTCTTTAGGACACCACGAAATCCCCCAGGAGCGGGCAGTCACGCCGCAAAACGTCCAGGTAGAGTCCACGTGCGCCTCGTGGACCACATGGGGATGGGTCCTGCGGTGGCGGGGACACAACGACACCTGGGAGCGGGGAAAAACCCACGGGAAGCCCGACCCCTGCGTCCCCACCTGTCCCAGCCCATGCCCCTTAACCCAAGTGGCCGTGCCGGGCGGGGAGTGTCACCGTGTCCCCTCGGTGCCACGTCCTGACGGCGGTCCCCTCCCTCGCCCAGGAGCATGAGCGTGACGGCGGCGATGGAGAGCAGCTGCGAGCTGGACCTGGTGTACATCACGGAGCGCATCATCGCCGTCTCCTACCCCAGCGCAGCCGAGGAGCAGAACTTCCGCAGCAACCTCCGCGAGGTGGCCCACATGCTGAAGTCCAAGCACGGGGACAACTACGTGGTGAGGGGCCCTGCCCGCCTGGGAAAGGGGCTGGGTCAAAGCTTTCTGGTCCCTTTTGGACCTCACGTGAATTTTTGGCCATTGCAGTGCCCCGTGGCAAGGCGTTACTGGGGTTAATGTGTCCGGGAAAATCTCTCCTGGGGGAATCTGGGGAGGCTTTGGGGGTGAGGAAGATGTGGGAGGGTTATTGGGGAGGAAGGTGTTCCCTCACTCTGTCTTTCCTCTTCCCTGTAGCTTTTCAATCTGTCCGAGCGGAGACATGACATCAGCAAGCTTCACCCCAAGGTGGGTCATGCCTGCGGGGAGCAGGGGGCTTTGGGGGCTGGGGCAGGGCAGCCGGGCCATCCGTGGGATCAGCTGCAAGCTGCTGGGGGGGGGAACAGCCACCCCCTGCAAGCTGGTGGAGGGGCAGGGGAGGGAAAGCCCGGGGAAGAGCACCAGGACTGCCCCCACCAGCCCGAGCTGGCACCTCTTGGAGACCTCCCTTGCTTCCCCCTGAAGCGTTGTCCCCATCCCTGGGAACGTGGGGACCCCCGGGCAGCTGAGCTGGGCGCCCTGCGGGGGGCTAAGATCTGGGGCCCCCAGCACCCCCCCGCACACAGGGTCATGGCAGAGAGGCTGGGAGAGGCATCAGGGCACCGCGGTGGCGTTTGTCCCTTTTCCCCACCCTGTGCCCTTGCCCTGGGCTTCACACACCCGCTGGAGACTGCAGAGGGGGCACAGCTCGGCGTGGATGTGACCCCCGGCTGTGTCCCCCCCCACAATTCCTCTCCCAGGTGCTGGATTTCGGGTGGCCCGACCTGCACACCCCGGCGCTGGAGAAGATCTGCAGCATTTGCAAAGCCATGGACACGTGGCTCAACGCAGCGGGTCACAACGTGGTGGTGCTGCACAACAAGGTGGGCTGGAGCCCGTACCCAAAGCGGGGAGGGACACGGGGGGGGCTGCAGGGCTGGGGCTGAGCACGCCAAGGGGTGCAGGGAGCCCGTGGTTTGTGGCTCGGTGTGCAGGGGCCAGCACGGTCGCGTGTGTTTATGTGGGATGGAGTGTGGGTGCCGACGGGTGTCGCCACCCCCGTGACGTCCCTTTTTGCTGTCACAGGGGAACCGCGGCCGGCTGGGGGTGGTGGTGGCGGCCTACATGCACTACAGCAACATCTCAGCCAGGTGAGAGTGGTACCCGGCCCCGGGGCACCCCGACCCGCTGCCCCCCAGGCGGGGACGGTGCCGGTGCCACCGCCTCCCATTTCCCCTCACCTACCCCTCGTCCCCGCAGCGCCGACCAGGCTCTGGACAGGTTTGCCATGAAGCGCTTCTACGAGGACAAGGTGGTGCCGGTGGGACAGCCCTCCCAGAGGAGGTGGGTCCTGGCGTGTGGTCACAGCCCGGGTTTTGCCCCGTGGTTGTGGCGGGGGGGGGCCGAGGGCGCTGCCCCGCTGTGGCACGACCCCCGACCTGCCCGTCCCCCCTGCAGGTACATCCACTACTTCAGCGGGCTGCTGTCCGGCAGCATCAAGATGAACAACAAGCCCCTCTTCCTCCACCACGTCATCATGCACGGCATCCCCAACTTCGAGTCCAAAGGCGGTACGTGCCCCCAGCTCCCCCCAGCCCGGCCCCGTGCAGCCCCCTTGTTCTCCAGGGGCGACGTTTCCCACAACTTCCCAGGCCTTTTGAACCCTTTCCCTCTCCGGTTTTACCTCCTCCCGTTTAGCAATGGGGTTTGGGCGGGAGGTGCAGTGCCACCGGGGCTCTGGGAGGGGATGCCTTGCTTGGGGTGCATCCGGCTCCAGCCCCCAGCCCCGCACCGGTCCTGCAGCACCCAGCCGGGCTCCGGGGGCTCCCACCTTTCCCGGCCCCATCCAGCCCCGAGCATCCCTTTCTGCCCACCCCACCGCAGCCCCAGATGTTGCCCGCGGCTGGCGGCCCCACCGGTGCGGGCTGGCCGAGGCGGGGAGCGGCTGTTTGCCTTGGCTCCATCCCTGTTTGGATTTCTACCCCGTGACTAAGCCCTGCCCTGGCCCCTCCGCCCCGCCGGCTAACAACGCGCCTTCTCTCCCCCGCTGATGTCTTCCAGGTTGCCGGCCCTTCCTGAAGATCTACCAGGCCATGCAGCCCGTCTACACCTCGGGGATCTAGTAACTATCCCTGCCCAGCTCGGGGCGGGGGGGGGGGGCTCGCATCTGGGGGGAGATGGGGACATTCAAGACCAAGTCCCCTGCGGTCCCAGTGCTTAGCCCTTTTGGTTCCCCCCGGTTCCTTGGGTGACAAAAAAGAAGCTCCCGGTTTTCTTAGAGGCTGTAACTGGTTATACTGGGCCATACTGGGCTGGCCTGGGCCGTGTTGCTTGGGGGGGGGGCTGTAGTGACTCTGCACATCAGCAGAGGGAGCCTGGGGCTGTGCGGAGCCTGGGGCTGGGGACACCTCGCCCTCCCTGGGGACACGGAGGCACACGGAGGCATTCCTCCTCCCGCTGGCCAGAGGGATGCTCCTCCTGCCCCGAGAGCTCCCGTGGGGCTACAGACCGACGTGCCGTGACACAAGGCACCCTCCCAGCGCTGGTTCTCCCTCCCTATAGGAATCCTATAGGGCTGACACCGCGCCAGCCCCCCATCCCGCATTGCCATCCCTTGGGTGCGGAGAAGATCGCTGTGAAGAGCCCCCACAGTGGCCTTCCTCTTCATCCCAAGGAAGAGTTCCCCACAATTTCACCTCCCCACTATTTACCCCCACACCATTTCCCAGTGCTGCCACCCGGGGCAGGGTCTGTGCCCCCATTCCCAACCCCACCAGCCCCAGGGTCCCAGGAAGCAGGCACAGGGGAAGGCAAAGGGGCTCATTTCCCCAGCTGCCCACGTCCCACTGCGGGTCCCCCCAGCGCCTGGCCCCACACCCAGCCTGCAGGGGGGCCCCCTCAGGGGGGAGCAGAGCCCCTCGCCTTTGGGGTGTTCCCACCTCACCCCCTGAACCGGGATCTCCCTTCCCTGCCGGCCGAGCGCCCCCATTAGCCGAGATTTACTGCCACCCCAGCCTCGCCTTTCGGCTTTTAATAGACTGTTTATGGGACGCCGGTAATAAACTCCAGGTTTATCTCGCCTGTGAAATCCAACCCCCTTCTTCCCGCCTCCCCCAGCGCCAAACGCTGATGCCACCGCTCGCAGGCAGCCCCCCGGGGTGTTTGTGGGGTGCAGGAGGGGAAACTGAGGCAGGGGGGCAGCTCCTGGGATGGAAGGGGCAGGAGGAGGCAGGGTGCTGTGGGGTCTCTGCGCCGCCGCTGGTGTCCACATGCCGTCCCTCTCCGCAGCAACGTGCAAGGGGACAGCCAGACGGGCATCTGCATCACCATCGAGCCCGGGCTGCTGCTGAAGGGCGATATTTTGGTAAGGAGCCCGTCCCCCGCTCGGCCTCCCGGTGCTGCTCGTGTCCCGGGGGATCCTGGTAGCGGGGGGACTCGTCCTGAGCTCTGCTCGTCCCGCAGCTCAAGTGCTACCACAAGAAGTTTCGCAGCCCGACCCGCGACGTGATTTTCCGCGTGCAGTTCCACACGTGCGCCGTGCACGACCTGGACATCGTCTTCGGCAAGGAGGACCTGGACGAGGCGTTCAGAGGTAACCGCGCTGCCCGCCGCGGCGTCTCCCTCCTCCCTTCTGCCACTTTTCAGCTCCTCCTGCGGCTCTGAGGCTGCTCCCGTTGCTGGGATGGCTGGAAACCCCGCTGATGGGGAGCGCAACCTGTCCTGACTGGTGACAGCATCATAAATCACAAATCTGGGCATCGTTGCCCAAGGAAAACCTTTACCAGCTCCTGCCCCTGAGCTGGCCAGGGCAGCTTTGGGCACATTTGGGGTGCTCGTCCGTGTGTGGTTGGTGGGACAGATGGGGATGGTCCCTTTGCTCTGCTCTCTCCCTGCCAGATGACCGCTTCCCTGAGTACGGGAAGGTGGAGTTCGTGTTCTCCTACGGCCCCGAGAAGATCCAAGGTACGGCCGGCTCACCCTGCGAGGAGGGCTCCCTGCCCCAAAAAGCCCAGCCCTAGGCATGCTCTCAGTCCGTCTGCCTGTCCCCAGGCAACTCCAAAAGCCCCAGCCAGCCACGTACACCTTGTCTGTGCGTCCTGATGTACCCCCCAGCCCATCCGTCCCTCTTGGTGCCCCCGTTCCTATATTTATACCCTGGGTGCCCCTCCAATTGTCTCCCAAATGCGGGAGAAAGCCCCATCTGTGACGCTCCTGCCTTACCCCACGTGCCTCCCCCTTTTCCCCTCACCCCATCCCACCCATGCCGTCCCGACCGACCGTCCCTCGTCCTCCCAGGCATGGAGCACCTGGAGAACGGGCCCAGCGTCTCCGTGGACTACAACACCTCTGACCCGCTCATCCGCTGGGACTCCTACGAGAACTTCAACATCCAGCGCGAGGACAGCGCCGAGGGAGCCTGGGCCGAGCCGCCGCTGCCTGCCAAGCACCTGGAGAAAGGTCAGGGCCGCGGGCGGCTGCCGGGGCCACCGGGATGTTGCCGTGCCTCGGTTTCCCCTTGCTGGGGACGAGGACGCCTCGCTGTCCCCGCACTGTCTGCTTGGAGCTGGGAGAAGGCCCCCGAGCCCCTGCTTGGCTGCTGCATGTTGGCTGCCCTCGCCTGCTCGCCAGGGACAGGGCGTGCTTGTATTTTATATATATTGAGGGTGCCGGGCCTGCGTCCCGGTGGCCAAAGCACCTGTGGCCGAGCAGATGCCTGAACTTTCCTGGCCTGATCCGCACAGACGTCCCCGGGGCAGGGACAGCTGCGGTCCCCGGCTTCCCTGAAGGTCACCGGCTGTGCAGGGTGGGAGCCTGGGTGGCTTCGCCCATCCCGTCCCCGCAGGGGTCTCGTCCTGGCAGCTGTCTCCTGCAGGCTGCCTTTGGGGTGGGGGCGCACAGCTCTGCCCCTTGTGGGGTCTCCATGGAGTAGGGAGACCCCCCCGATCCTCCTCCCGCTGGCTTTTGGTGGAGAGCCTCCTGTCTGGGTGGAAACTGGGAGCCAGCATGGTTTTGCTGTCTCTTTCCCCCCTCTCCAGCTCGGTTTCCTTCCTCCCTCGCTCTCGGCGGCTCCAGCGGGTGGGCAGGCCGGCGGGGCGGCCGCAGGGCGGCCGCGGGGGCCGGGGCCCACGTGCGCCATGGGGCCGGGATCGGGGCCGGCGGTGTGCGAGGCGGCGGTGCAAGGGGTCCGTGTTTATGGTTGTTCTGGCCTTATTTGGGCAGGGAATCGCACGCCGGCATTTTTGGCACACCAGGCGCGAGCGAGCGGCGGCGGCGGTGGGGCGGGGGGGGGGGGACCGAGGCTGGCACGAGGTGTGGGGGGGGGACGGGACCAGAGCCGGGGTGGGATCAGCCGCCGCGCCGTTCCTTTGCCACTGCCGCTCCCCGCCGCCCGGCGAAGGCTCCCGGAGGAGGCGGCAGCCAGGGAAGTCGGGATCACCCGCGAACCGGTGGGTTCCCCCGCCCCGCGCCGCGTCTCCGCCGGCCCCTGCACCCGCCACCCTCGCCGTGGCTCTGCTTGGGGACCAGGCTGGGCACCGAGGGGGTGCTGAGCTGGGTGGGATGGGGGGGGGGGGGACGGGCCCCAAGGGGCAGGAGGATGGCAGGGGGGCTTTGAACCCCCATGTCTGGCTTTCTGGCACGGAGGGTACCCAGGCACGGGCTGCTCTGCGAACCCCCCTGCTGGCCTTCTCCAGGTCCCTGCTGCCCGCCTGGCCCGGGCTGCCCCGTGGGAGTCTGTGAAAGCGGGGTGTGCCGGGACACCCCCCGTCCCCATCCTGCCACACGTCATCTGTCCCCGCGTGGCACTAGCGGCTGGTGGCTCCGCCTGCCCTCCTTCGTCCTCCTCAGCGGGGCTGTGGGGTTGGTGCTTGCTCCGTGACGAGTTCCCACCAGCGTCCTGGCAGCAGTCACTGCTGCGGTGGGTCTTCCCCGCGGCTGTTTTTGGGGTTCACATGATCCGGTCCAAGGTGGATGAAGGATTCGTTGCTTCTCCTGGCGGGGCCAAGCTGTAGCAGCGCTGCCGCTTTTGCAGCTTGCTGGAGGGTTGCTGCCGAGGAAGTTTTGGGGCAGGTGGGCAAAGCTGGATACGTAATGGCGGTGGCACAGAGTGGGGGGACACCAGGCTCGGGACAACCCTGGGGCAGTGCGAGGTGGTGCCAAAAGGCCACGCATGTGTCTCCAACCCAGCAGCTCCCCGTAACCACAGCCCCTTGGACCCACTCGCCCCGCTGCACCCGTTGTCCATCCTTCCCCTGCCTCCCTCCTCCGTACCAGCCCCGGCCCCGCTGCGGGCCAGCCCTGCCCGGCCCCGCTTTGTGCCGAGGCCGGGACCGGGGCTGCCGAGGCTGGGCCAAGCCCAACATCTGCAGGGGACTTGCTAAATCCCCACCTGAGTAATGCTGCTGGCGCCGGGCTCGGCCGCGCTCACGCGCTTGCGCTCCCCTCCTGGTGTACCCTTTGGCCGGGATGGAGGGGATGGGATGTCTGGGGGGGCACGGACGGGGGGCACCAGCTCCCCAGGTCAGCCCTGGCTGCGAAACCTCCTGGGGTTATGCCGGTGCCCTCCTCCTCCTGCCTCGTCTCCCCGTCCCGTGCTGGGAACAGGGTGGCGGACACCAGTGCTGCACCTTTCCGTGGGTCTCCACGTCCCCAGAGGGGGTCACTGCCACGGGTTTGTCCCCGCTGCGGCGGGGCGGGCGTCTTGCTGGGCACCCCCATGGGGAACATCTCCCACGGCGGGGCCGGATCCTGCCTCCGGGGGGGCCACCAGGACGGACGGGGAGCGCGGAGGAGCGGGCGAGCCGGGGCGTGCGGAGGCGGGGAGCCAAATGGGCCAGGCCGGGGCTGTTAAAGCCATCGTGGAGCTGCCGGGCTGCGGCGCTCCCCCCGCGGCTGGCTCCGTCCCCTGGCCGGGCTCTGCGGGGAGGGGAGCCGCTGGCTCTGCTCTCGCCTTCGCCAGCTGACTAAAGCCGAAGGAATCCGCTTCCCCCTCCCCAGCCCGCCCATCTCCGCCGCCCTGCGCTCCGACCGCCGCGAGGTAAGGGCTCGGCGGGTGGGTTTTTGGGGGGCACACAGGGCTCGCACCCTGCTCCTGGGTCAGCGGGGACCCGGCTAGGCTGGAGCTGGGTCCGTGGGGAGGCTGTCCTCCTTCCTTCGGGTTATTCCCCATGGGGGGAAATGCTGGAGCATCCGCGGGCTCGGCTGGATGTTTGGGCTGGGCATGCGAGCCGGCAGCTGCTTGCGAGGCAGGGACTGTCCTCTGACCTGATATTTTGGGGTGGAGAAGCGGGGACTGCGGGGCTCCGGGCCAGCAGGGCTCACACCAGGGATGCGGGCTGGGTGCCTGGCAGGCACTGGAAGCTCAGCCCCTTCTCTTTCTCCTTTAAGGAGTCCTTAAAGTCAAAACCTGCTGGGGCAGGTGTGCGTGTTTGGGGTCCTTGGCCTGCCCTCCCATGGGTGCCCAGAGCTGTGGGACCCGGGGGAAAAAAATAAAAAGGTGTGAAGCGAGCAAAACAAGGTTTGCAAGGATGCCAGCTTGGTGCGTGCCACTGTTTGGAGGACACGGGGCTCTGAGTCGGGGGCCTGGCTGGAAACGAGAACGTGGGAAATGTTCATTTTGGGGGGAATGGAGTGGAGAGAGCCTTGCGTTTTGGATCGAGCTGGAGAAGTGAGGGGGAAGAGGGTTTCTGTCCCACCCGGCTCCCAGACAGGACCCCGCCGTGTTCGAGTGCCGGCCACCACCACCTGGGCTAGCGAATTGGCAGGGTCTTTCCGGCATGGGTTTTTGTGGGGTGCAGGGACCGGGGTGCCATACGTGTCCCTGAAGCAGCGCTGTCCCCTGCGTGCCGTGCAGGCTGGCACGGCTTGGGGCAGGGGTCGTGTGCGGCGGCGAGGGCTGGGGAGGGGATTTGCAAAACTGGGTCGGGTTTGGCAGATGGCGTGGCCACGGGAAGGGGTCAGGGGCTTCGCCGCCAGGGGTTTCTGCTCCTCTTGAGCTGGGCGTTTAGTTGTGATGGAGAAACTCAGGACTCCAGCAAGACTTCTGGGTCTGCAGTCCCCCCTCTGCCTCTTCAAAGCATCCTGGGGGGCCTGAAAGGACACCCCCCTCCCACCCAAAACGTGTCCTAGCTTCCTGGGGACAGGTGTGACATGGCGTGGGAGCTGGGCAGGGCTGGGGGGCTCAGGCTGGGGGGTCCCCAAGGGGCTGGGGTCTCCTCCAGCGGGGTGATGCTCTGTGCCTGGTTGGGGGGTGGCCAGGCCGTCCGTCTCGCTTTCGGGGAGGCTGTCCGTCCGTCCGTCCGTCCGTCCGTGGTGCCTAGGAAATGGTTAACGCGCTGCAGCGCTGCCCGTGGTGGAGGAAGTAGTTAATATTCATAACTAGAAGCCGTCTGTCCGTCAGGCGGCTGTCCTCCCTGCCCTCCCTGCCCTCCCTCAGAGGCATCTCGCCCCTTGCCGGGTTAACCGGGGCTGGGGCTCGGTGCCGGCAGCCCCCAGCCACCTCCCCGCTGCCTCTCCCCGGTGTGGTCTGGGCGGAGGGGAGGGATCCGACACCTCCTCGCCTCCAGCCTCCTCCGTCCTCGCCTCCAGCCTCCTCCGTCCCATCCCTCTGCCTCCTCTCCTCCGTCCCCCCCTCGCTCCCCACCGCTGCGTCCAGCTCCTGGGGCTGAGCCCCCCTCCGGTCCCCCCCTTGCGCTCGGGGTGCCCCGAAGTTGGCCCCGGGGACGCGGCGCTGGGAAGGGAATAGCTCTGCATAGAGGGAAAGCAAAGCCAAAGGGACAAACGCCAGCCAAAGCCAGCCCCAGCCGTCGGCTCCTGTCCTGGACGGACGCACGGAGCCGGCTGCGGACGCCGCTCGAGCTGCCGCCGTGCCAGCTCCCCTGGAAGGCTCTGGTGCTGGAAGGAGCGAAGGAAAGGGATTTTGCCGCCCGCTCCTTCTCTTCGCCCGGGATCTTTTCTTCCCTGTGCCCTTTGGTAAGTCCTGACTCTGCTTTTCTTTGAGCCGGACGGGCTGGGGGTGGAGGGCTGGGGCGGGGGGGGGGGATTTATGGCCGCGGTGACCCCTGGCTCAGGGGCTGGGATTACTTCTTGCCATCTTATCTGGGCACACGGTGAAACCAGAGCTGGGGAGGGGGGGGTGCTGAGCTCTTCCCGTGGGACTCAGCCTGGCTCCTCCATCCTACGGAGGGTCCTGAGACCCCGCGGACCTGCCTGGAGGCAGAGGCAGCAGGTGGGATGCTGCTGGACCAGGGGAGACGCGGTGGTGCCCCAGCCTCATCCTCTACACGAGCGCGGAGCCCCGGGCAGGATTTGCGCCGGCGCACGGTGCTGCGAGGTGCACCCCGCTGGGCGTGAGGGATTTGGGAACGGGGGGGTCCTTCTTCCACCCACCGGGCTGAGCCCCCACCCTCTTGCCACTTGTTGTAGACCGGGTTTGGGGTTTTCTCCTGGTCTGAGCTGCAGGGTGACGGGGAGGGAGAGGGCAGAGCATCGCTGTGCCGGGGAGGCGAGCGGGGTCACAGGGCCGGGCTCGGCGGCTCCCCCAGGCTCTCCCGGAGCTGCAGCAGGGGCTGAGGCTGGGCAAACCTGGCCCTGCCAGGCTGGAGCTGCGCTGACCTTCAGGGACGGAGCCTGACCTTGCGGGGAGCTGCAACCACGTTGCAAACGGGGACCTGGCGTCCCGCTGTTTTGGGGACATCTGCACTGCCTGAGGCAGCCCGTACCCCTTCCCTTGTTGCTTTCTGGGGGAGTTTGCTCAACTTCTCAGGTGACGAGTGACAGGCAGCTGTCACAGCGTGGCCCGGGGTGGCGTGGGGAGGTGGCAGGGGGCAGCAGGCAGTCACCTCTTGTCATCAGAGCCCAGGGGATGCGTGGGGATAAGGACGGGGTGCGCAGGCACGTATGGGGCAGAACAGAACGGGGGACCGGAGGGGGCCTGACCAAAGGCCCCTTCCTCGCTTGGTGCTGCTCTTGGGGGTCACCAAATCCCCGTGTCCCGATTTAACTGGAGGGTCCAGGGCGGGTGGGACCGGGCGCTCGGAGCTCTGTCGCCCCGCCATGAGCTGTGCCCCATGCTGACCCCGCTTTCGAGACGTTTCGCCCAGCCGTGGGGCGGTTCCCAGCCTACAGCCTAATTAAAGCCTTTCTCATCTATTTTTTCCCTCGGAGCCACGTGCTTTCATTTATATTTATTTATTCCCTTTTCCTTTCCATTCCCTTGCCCTATTTATCCCAGCCCCCCTCGGCTCTTGCCCTATTTCCCGGGACTGGCCAGCACCCGCTGCTGCCATCAGACGGGAGGGCTGGGCGATGTCCTGACTCCAGCCGATGTCTCAGCCTCTCCGGCGTTGACGCGGCCCCTGGACACGCTGCTTTTTCCTTTCTCCCTCCCCTGGAAGGGATTCCCTCCCTCTCTTCCCCCTTTCCCTGCTACGGGAGGGGTGGCCGACTCGACCGCTGCCGGTTCCTGGCTACACTGGGCGCACCGAGGAGCGCCGAGCCTCCGGCAGAAGTCGCGGACACGTCCTCATCCCTCCACGCTGGGTGCCCGGAGGAGACCCCGCTGTCCCTGCTGCCCTGGGGCATCTTCGAGACCAGGGCTCCCTGGGCTGCCAGCAGGGAGCCGGGAGCGGAAAATCGGCATCAAGGGGGCTCTTTCCGGGGCGGGAACAGGCCGGCTCGGTAGGTCGTGTGCCGGGCGGTATTTATGGCGAGGAGGGGTCGCGGCGGGGGGTGAGGGTGTCCCCGTGGGCAGGCAGGGACCCGGTAAGCTGTCCCCGCACCCCGGCTCGGGGGCTCGCTTTCGGAAGTGTTTTGCTCACAGATAGGAGCGCTCTGATTTCACACTATCGCATTAGGGCCGTCTTCCGCTCCTGAGTCAGCCGCCTGGCCCCCGGCCAGAGAAGAGTCATTTTTTCCTCCAAAAGAAAGTGTTTAACGCTGCTCGCAGCCCCTTCCAGGAAACCTCGGCGGGGAGCTGGAAAAACAAGAGTCTGCAGCCCAGCCGGTGCCGTGCGTGCTGCTGGGGGGGGAACGGGCACGGCGAGGGGGGGGGCTGTCCTCAATGCCACCCTGGTGGCTGGGCTCCTGGGGTCCTCGCTGCGTCCCCGAAAGCTGGGCAACCCCTTTGGGAAGCTTTAAAGGTTGAAACTGGTGGCTGTGGGAGCTGGGGAGCTCGGAGCAGGATGTGTGCCCTGCGGAGCTGGCTGCGGGATGTCGCGGTGGGGTTGTTGGGTGATGGTGCTTCGAGCTGTGGGGTGTCTGGTGCCTCCCCAGGGAGGAGACGCCGTGTGCTCAGGGCTGGGCAGAAATGCTGCATGTGTGGGAGCTCTGGGGAAGTGTCCGGCCGTGAGAGAAGGTCCGGAGCAGATCCACCCACCCTGAAAGACCAGAAAGGGTGGGAGCCTTTCTGTAGCCAGGGAAGAAAATGTCAAGGATGGGTGGCTGTCTGGGTCCGTGCATCGCCTGGGAGGGGAGTGGGAGGTTGGAGCACATGGGAAGGGGAAAGGTGGGTGCTTGGTTCAACTGCCCTCCATCCCTGGGCCGAGAACAGCCATCCAGCTGGAGGCACAGAGAACCGTGAGGCCAGATCCCCACTGCCTCCCCCTGTCTCCTAAGGCTTGTGTGTGCGCACTGCCACAGCCCCCGCTCTCCCCCCGATGCCCTGTGGCCCTTTGGGTGCAGGCTGAGCCCCGCAGAGCCATGGGGCAGCGGTTAGGCAACAGCCCACGGTACCGGCAGCCCTGACCCTCCCCATCGACGGGCCCAGGAGGAGAACTGCACGGACTTTGCACGGCCCCGGGGGGGTGTTTGCTGGATGTCGGCGGAGCATGTGGTGCTTGCGGGGCAGGGAAGGACGGCGCGCGGAGCCAGGGCCGTGCAGCCGCGGGGGCACGGGGAGGGGGTCCGGCCCCGGTGTCTGTGCATGGTGGCGCCTGCGGGATTGCGGAGGGTGCAGAGGAGACGGCGATGCTGGTAGCTATGCCTTACGGCGGCACGGAAGAGATCGAAACCACCGGCTAATGGGACCCATTAGCTCCGTGCAGCGAGCCAGCCATTGATCTGGGGTCTCGTGTTCGTTTCTCCCCTTGCAGAGGTTGGGCACACGCAAGGGCCCCTGGACGGGAGCCTCTACGCTAAAGTGAAGAAGAAAGACTCCCTGCACGGCAGCACCGGCGCCGTCAACGCCGCCCGCCTCCCTCTTTCGGCAACTCCCAACCACGTCGAGCACACGCTGTCGGTGAGCAGCGACTCGGGCAACTCCACCGCCTCCACCAAGACCGACCGGACGGATGAGCCGGGGGCGCCCGGGGCGCCCGGCGGCCACACGGTGCTGAGCCCCGAGGAGAAGCGGGAGCTGGACCGTCTCCTCGTCGGCTTCGGCTTGGAGAGCGCGGCGCCCATGCACAACCACGTGCCCGGCCCCGTGCCCGCGCGCGCGCCCGCCGTGCCGGGTCGCCACGTGGTGCCGGCCCAGGTGCACGTCAACGGCGGTGCCGTGCCGCTGGTGGCCGAGCGGGAGACGGATATCTTGGACGACGAGCTGCCCAACCAGGACGGGCACAGCGTGGGCAGCCTGGGCACACTGTCCTCCTTGGACGGCACCACCACCGCCAGCGAGACCGGGTACCACGAGGCACCGCGGGTGGGCAGCCTCTCCTCCCTGCCCAACGGGCCGGCGAGCTACAACGGGGCTGAGAAGATGCTCAAGGAGGGGCTCTACGAGGCCGAGCCGCTCTCCAACGGCACCTACCCCTACGGCAACCAGAACGCCCTGGTGGGCCACCACCTCCGTGACCCGCTGGCTCACTTGCGGCCCTCGGCATCTGCGCAGGAGCACCTGGCCGCCTACCCGCAGCGGCCACCAGCCACGGCCTCCCCAGGCTGGCTGCAGCCCCCGGCGCCCCAGACCTACGTGTACGGCTATGACCTTCCTGGCGCCCACCGCTCGCAGTCCTTCCCGGCCGTCGGGACGGCCAAATACGAAGCGAACCCGGCGCTGCCACAAGCCCCTGCTCGCAGCACCAGCAGCCGGGAGGCCGTGCAGCGGGGCTTGAATTCCTGGCAGCAGCAAGGCGGCAGCCGGCCACCTTCCCGGCTGCAGGACGGCGGCTTGGAGAGCCACAGCCCCAGCCTGTCCAGCTGCAGCCCCCAGCCCAGCCCGCTGCAGCCGGTGCCCCCGCACAGCCACAGCATGCCCGAGTTCCCCCGGGCGCCATCCCGCCGGGAGATCGAGCAGTCCATCGAAGCGCTCGACGTCCTCATGCTGGACCTCGCGCCCGCCGTCCACAAGTCGCAGAGCGTCCCCGCGGCCGCCCGCCCGGACAAGCCGGCCGCCCTGCTCTCCTCGCTCTCGGCGCAGCCGCTTGCCAGTCACTATGCCCAGCCGGCCCCGCAGGTGGCCCAGCCGAGGTCCTTCGGCACCCCCGTGGGCTCCGATCCCCTGGCCAAAGCCTACTCTCCTGGCCCACTAGCTCCCATGGGACGAGGCACGATGGAGCCAGACTACATCGTGCACGAGTACCGGGAAACCTACACACCCTACAGCTACCAGCCGGTGCCGGAGCCGAGGAGTTACGGCCATGCCGTTGCACCGGCGAGCATCCTCCCGCTCAGCACCTCGTATAGCCCCGTGGGGTCCCAGCAGCTCCTCGTCTCCTCCCCACCGTCCCCCACCGTCCCCGCACAAAGCCAGATGCCCCCCAAGGGACTGGAGAGTTACGAAGACCTGTCGAGATCAGCGGAAGAACCCTTGAATCTGGAGGGCCTGGTGGCCCACAGGGTGGCAGGTAGGACGCTTTGATTCCTTGGGGGGGTGGAAGGTGGCGCGGGGTCCAGCTCGGCGGTGGCACCATGCGTGGTGGTGACAGGGACGGGGGACGGTGACTCCTGGTCCGTGCCAGACCCAGGCTGAGCCCATGGAAGGGGCAGCCTGCGCTGCTCGTGGAGAAACCCAGTGCAGCTCGCCATTCTGGGGGGAATGATGCGTCCCCCCACCCTACAACAGGGCAGGAATGGGCAGCAGCACCTTGCTGACGGCGATGGCTCTGTGCCACGGAGGAGAGGCTGTGCTCCAACTCCCTGCCCGCCCTAGGCTCCGGTTTGGGGTTTTCAGGGACACGGAGGGTCCCAGCTCCCTGGGAAGGAGCTGCCGTGGCTCTGCGGCACCGCGGGTGCCCTCCCACCCGCTGCTTGAGTGAGCAGTTGTTTAATTGCGGAGCGACATTTGGGAAGGGTTCGGGGATGTGTCCAGGCTCGGGGCCAGCTCGTGATGCTGGGGCTTGGCAGCTCCGTCCGTTCCAGCTCTGCGCTCAGTCCAGAAACTCGCCCGGTATTAGAGGGAGGGGGAAGAGGCTCGGCTGGAAAAATCCGACAGCACCAACCCACCCGGCGCTGGGGCTGAGTCACCGCTGCCCCAGGAGGGGGGCAGCGCCGTGGGGCAGGATGGGGGGCGCTGGAGGCGTTGGGGGCAGTTTGCATCCACCTGAACCCTGTTTTGGGGGTTCAGGCCCACAGAGGTGTTCAGGGAGCCAGGGCAGACAACAAACCCAAGGACACTGGGATGCCCAAACCGCGCTGTGTTTCTGGGCTGAGTGTTTTAATGAGAAGATCCCGCACGCCCCCAAACCCATTGAACAGCTACGGGGAGGGAAAAAAACAGCATGGAAAAAAGGAGAGCCCTCAAAGGAGGCTTTGGAACGAGTGGGAAACGGTTGCTTGGTGTCTGTCGAAAGTCCTGCCCCCAGTGCTGGGGCCGGGGAAGGGTCCTGGATGTGGTGCTGGGCTCGGTCCCACCCCGCAGCCACCGGGTGTCCCAGGCAGGAGCGGCGTGCGGGGACGGTCCCAGCCTGCGTCCAACTGCCCCCCTTGGAGCCTGTCCGTCTGTGCCAGCGGGGACAGGGTGGGTGGCCGGCCTGACCTCCGGCAGGAACGAGGTGTCCCCAAGGCAGCGCAGAGCTGGAGGGGACGGCTGACGGGAGCGGGGCACGGCCGGGTTTGTTTGCATTCCCTGCTGCTATAAACTGCCTGCACAGCCCGGCGCAGCCAGGAGGAGCGTCCTGCACTCCCTCTGTCCCCAGTGGGGAGAGAAGGCCAGGTCCTGCCATCCCTAAGTCCCCGTCCCCTCCCAGCAAGGCAGCCATCCCTTCGTCTCATGATGGGGGGACCTGCCTGGTGCCGTGCCCAGGGGGACGTTGGCAGGGCATCGGTGGTGTTGCACAAGGCCGTGTGTGGCTGGGAGCCACCGTTTATTCCCCCTGGGGGTTTAAGCGGAGCTGGGGTCGAGGTGAAGCAATGTCCCTGCGCTTCGGGTGATGTGACAGCACTTCCAAGTGGGGCCTGAGCTCCCTTGGACCCCGAGCAACCCCGGGCTTGTCTTCTGGAGCCCAACTAATTTTCTCTTGTTTTCTCTCTCTCTGTCTCCCTTTTGTATCTTGTGACATTTGTCCTGTCTGCCCTCTCCTCTCCCTGTGGGGGGCTGTGTCTGTCCCCTGTGACCCCCCACCCTCCTTGCACCCTGTCCTGGTACGCTGGCAGAGTACAACGCCAAGCTCAGGGACCTCAACAAGAGCACCAAAGCCCCCCGTCCTCCTCTGAAACAGCAACGGTCCTTCTCCTCCTCTGGTTCGTTCAGTCCACCTCCCTCCTTCCCTCTCCTCATGCCTTCCTCCTCCTCCCTTCTTCCTCCTTCCTTCTCCTCCCTTCTTCCTTCTCTTCCCTCTTTCCTGCTCCCTTCTCCCTTCCCTCTCACCCTCCTTCCCCGCATGCCGAGTGCTCCGTGTGTTGCATGGACGTGGGATGGAGGGAGGACGATGCTCAGGGCCCCCCTCCGCCTCCTCTGGTGGATTGGGGAGGCCCTGGCCCTGGGTTCACACCCCCATTCCCATGGCTTTGTGTCTCATTAAGGCCTGGCACACCTCTGGCGGGGTTTCCTTGCTGTGAAGGGTCCAGATGCTCTCTCCAACCCCCCTGAGCTTTGCCCCTCTGGCCAAGGCTCTCCCCTTGGGGAGGAAGGGCCAGGAGCAGCTGAGCGTCCCCTGGGTGATACGTGCTGGGGACCCGCTCGGTGGCCGGCTGGTTTGCACCCACCCAAGGTGGGGAGAGCACGAGGATGGAGGTGGCGATGGGCTGGCAGAGGAGAGCTGGGCTCTCCAGGTCTCTGGGTCACCTTCTCTCCCTGCTTTGGGTTTCTCCCCAGGAGGATTGAAGAGGTTTGAAGCCTCCAAGTCCTTGGCACAGGGTAATGTGACCGAAATGCTCCTGGGGTTGTCCCCAGCCGGGCTGGGCTCTGGTCCGTGGTGTGGCCCTGAATTCATCCAGGGATGGGTTGGGAAATTGGAGGCGCACCCTGAAGCACGCGGCTTGCAGCAGGGACGGTGCGTCAGCCTTGCAGTGCTTTTTTGGGGTGAAACATAGGTGGTAACATCCATGAGGCACCCCAGGACGGAGAGGGGGGGAGCTTGGGGAAGGGGTGGCGGTGTGGGATGCTGCTGTCCCCCAGTTTGGCCGCTCTGGGTGCGCCGTCACGGGGACACCCCGCTCCCGCGGCCCGGCGAGGCGTCCTTGGGGAGCTGGTGCTCGGCTGAGCCGGGCTGTACATCTGCAAGGGGGCACAGCATGGGGGGAGAGAAGGGTTTACTTTTCAGGCGTAGTTTCCAGCACATAAATCACCTGGGGGTCGGCGAGGCTGTGCGCGGAGCCTGGGTTTCCTCCAGGCTTCGCTCCGAGCAGCCTGTGAAGTTTCCCACTCTCCGCGCCCGAACAATGAGTCCCTTTTTTCCCCTCCTCCCTCCCCTCCCTGCCGTCCCCGTCTGTTTTCCATTTCTGGGGAGCGGAGCAGCGAAAATCCCGTGAGCTGCCGGGTGTCCTGGGCACTGGGGCAGGAGCTTGGCCACAGGGGCTGGCCCCGTGCCGCCCCTTGTCCCCCGCCGCAGCCTGGGGACCTGGGGACACCCCGGCACAGCACAACTGGGGAACACAGCCCCGGGGTGCAATGCGCTCCCCAAATTAAAAAAGCCAACCAGTGCAGGCGTGAGCGAGTGGAGGAGCCCAGCCTCTGTCTCTCTGCGATGCAAGGAGCAGGGCAAAAGGTTTGGGGTGGCCCTTCACCACGCTCTCGCCTGCCGCACGGCTTCCCGGAGACCCTCCAGGTCCCCCCCCACCCCGTCCCCACCAACGTCTCTTTTAGCTGCCGGCCCCCGAGCACCTGCAGAAGGGATCGGGGAGTTGTGTTTCAAAGCTGCTCTTAGTGGAATTTTCCAGGCCGCCTCCGCGGCTCGAGCCAGCCCCGTTGGCTCGCGTCCCCCGCCTCTCAGCCGGGCCGCTGCTCCCCAGAGCGGTGATTTTATTGTTGCTGCCATTAACTGCGCTGATTAGTTCGAAATGCACCCGGGCCACCTCCCTCCCTCCCTCCCTCCCTCCTTCTCTCCCTCCCTCGCTGCCAGCGGAGCTGTGAGGCCGCATCCGTGGCGCTGAGCAGGCACAGGGGTGGATGGAGGAGAGGTCAGTGGGTGCGAGGTGCCGGTCCCGCGCGGAGCCCTGCAGGGCAGGGGAAGCAGCTGATGGCCGGTCGTCCTCTGCGAGCCCGTGGGAAAGGAGTTGGTGTTTGAGAAGTGCATTTCCTGGAGCGTGTTGCTGGCCTCTTTCTTTATTTTTTTTTTTTTTCCTTTTCTCTCACTTTTTTTTTTTTCTTCTTCGCCGCCGCGACGCCTCTTAGCAGGGCGCATGGGAAAGGCGGAGGGGACGGTGCTGTCACCTGTACCTCTGCCCCCATTCCTCAGCTTTCTCCCAGCCCACTGGGATCACTGGTGTGACCTACCCAGACCCGGGCAGCCAGCACAAACCCGCGGTGACTTGCTCCCTTCTCTTTGTCTGCTCTGCAAGACCCCGAGCGCTCTGCTGAGCAGCGTCCCCTTCTCCTCGCTGGCGGGGCTGGCTCCCCAGGCTGCTCGCAGGATGCTCACAGGATGCTCGCAGGATGCTCGCACCCCTCACACCCGCTGCTGGGGGATGCTCTGTCCCCGAGCTCAGGGCTTGTGGTGCTTGGTAGGGCTAACGCAACGAGCCGGCCACTAGCCACAACCCTGGCTTGCTTTTTTTCCCTTGTCCCTGTGCCACTGCTGTCGAGCAGATCTGAGCCAGCTTAAAAGCAGCTGGGCCAGGGGTTTGGTGCTGCTATGGGACAGGAGCAGGTGAGTGCTGAAGCTGCCACCTCTGCCGGGCAGCTCCCCCTTTTCCAGACCCTCTCGGATCAGCCCCGGAGCATCTCCCACTGGTCCCCATCCCGCTGGCCCCTCCTCACCGCCCTCCCGCCCTGTGCTTGCCCGCAGGGGTGCAGTCCCGGGAGAAGCCCCCGGAGGAGAGCGCCGTCCCTGCCCGACGGCGAACCCCCAGCGACAGCCACTATGAGAAGAGCTCGCCGGAGCCCAGCTCGCCCCGCAGCCCCACCGTCCTCTCGCCCGAGGTGGTCAGCACCATCGCAGCCAACCCCGGAGGGAGGCCCAAGGAGGTGTGCAAGGGGTACCGCTGCTGGGGAGGCTGGCGGGGAAAGGCTGCCTCCAGGGAGGGGGAAGGCTTGGAGGTGCCTCTGGGACTTGTGGCCTCCGCAGCATTACTGGGGATTAATGCTGCTTTTTGGTTAGCAGGGAGGAGGTGAAAGCTTTCCTCCTCCGGGGGGGGGCGGGTCCCGGAGGTTTGTGCCCGTTGTATGGATGGGGCCAACCCTTTATCCCGCTCTCCCCCCAGCCTCACCTCCACAGCTACAAGGAAGCCTTCGAGGAGATGGACGGTGCCTCCCCCAGCAGCCCAACCTCCGGCGGCGGTGAGATTTCTCCCCCCACCCCAGCCTTCCCCGTCTCGCCACAAACCCCTTACTCTGACCCCCGTAAGTGCCGCGGCTCCGGGAGGCTGAGGGGCTTGGTGGGTGGCTCTTGTCAAGCCAGAAATTCGCCAAGGGTCAGACAGCTCCGGGCTCCACACACCCACCGCCACGATAATCACTCCTCCTCTCCCTCCTCCTCTCTCCTTCGCATCCCACCTCTCCACGCTGCCACCCGCATCCCACGCTTGGCACCGTCCTCTTGGCTTTTCCCCATCCTCCGCTCGCTGGGGTGTTTCTCCAAAAGGGATCACGAAGCGGGATGAGGAGAGAGGCAGGGTCTGAAAGGCAGCGTCATTTTGCCCCATCCCCTTCCTGCACCTCCCCATCTTCCCTACTGGCGTGGCAGAAGGGCAGCGGTGCTGCTGTAGGGCAGGTGAACAGGGGAGAAGGAGGCGCAGACAGGAGCAGGGTCTCGGGGCGACCCCTCGCATGCTGATCCACTTCTCACTTGCTATTCCCAGGGCAGGGGGGCCACAGAGCAGGGAGGTGCCAGCGTGGGACTTTGCTTGCGGTCTGTCTCTGCTCCCCTGGCTCCTTTCTGACTAACCCCGGCTGTGCAGTCGTGGTGGGTTTGTGGGGACCGGGTTTGTGTGACTGGGTCCGGTGGCAAGCCCTGATGTGCGACCTCATGGGCTGGATCGGTGCCACGGAGCAGCCGGTCAGCTGGGAAACCCATCGGAAAGTTGTCAGCCTCCCTATGGCCCCCCCCAAAAAACCACCTGTAGGCTGAACGCAGAGGGATGCTCTCGGGCTGGGGATGCTCGGGCTCGCCTCTGGTCCCACGTCCTGGTCCCAGCTGGCAGCGCTGGTGGCCGCAGGGCCACCTGCCCCTTGCAGCTCAGGCTGGTTCCCCTGCGGTGCTGCTGTCTGTCCCCTGCAGCGCGCTGAAGCCCGAGCCCCGTTCCACGGGATGCGGTGACCCGAGGGTGGGAGCATCCCCGGGGCATTTGGCAGCTCGGAAATGGCTCCCTTGTTCCTGGGAGACCCGAGAGCTCCGGCCGGAGCAGCAGCTCCTTGGCAGAGGGACAGCGGCTCATTTTGGGGATGAGTCACTCACAGAGGTGACAGAACAGCCTGGCGGGGACGTGGCCTGGGGGCAGCGTTTCTTATCCGGCGCTAGCCAAGCAGGAGGTGTGAAGCTGAAGCTTTCAGGCTTCACTATGGTGTCCCCAGGGGGGATGCAGGAGCCGTTCTCCTCCATGGGGACAGCGCTGTGCCAGGGAATTCCTGGTCCCAGCGGGACCCCGCAGTTTGTTAGCTGGCAGTGGCACGGGACCAGGTTTAGGGCAATCAGATTTAGGGAAATCAGATTTAAGGGAAATCAGCCACCTGCCGGGGCCGGGCAGCGCGCTGCCCTCTCTCCCTCGCTTGGTTTCCCAGTGACTTGGCTGCTCCAGCCTGAGGCTGCTCCGAGGACGTGGCCTCAGGGGGTTTGGCTTTCCCACCACCCCCCGCCTCCCGGCACCCCTGCTGCGAGTCGGGGTGCTCAGATGCTGACGGAGGAGCGAGTCCCGAGATGAATCCTGGAGGTGTCTCCAGGGGGCTGGCAAGCGGGGCTGCTCATGGTGCTGCTGAAACACAGCATCAGGGCGACGGGTCAGACCCGTGGGGCAGGAGGGGACGGGAGGTGCAGCCATGCCTTACGAATCCTCGTCACCCTATAACCATGCCATCGCCATACATGCATAGGCGGCTCCCCGGGTATGTATGTATGGGCACGGAGGTACAGAGCTCACCTGTGCGTTGCCACCCCTCGGGGAACGTGCTCTGTGCGAACATCCTCACCTGCCCGTCGAGCTGTTCTGGGGGGAGTGGGGTTTTTGGCGGTCCTGCTGCCCTCTTTGTGGGAGCAACAAGATGCGCTGGGACAGCCCAGCTCAGCCAGGCGTGGGGATCGGCACAGGGGGCTGATCGGGTGGGAGAGCTGGGGGGGAAATGGGGCGAGGAAGGAGGCTCCATGCCTATGGTGGGACCATTCCCTTATGGGGACAATGTTGAGAGATGGGGTCTGGGCCTGCCCTGCTGGGGATTGCCCACTTTCTGTCCTGCCAACCCTAAAATGGGGCAGGCTGCTTGTGCGCTGCCCTTTGTGCGTCCTCAGGTGGAGGTGGGGATTGGTGCTGCTCCCCGGGGTGCCGCTTCAAACGGGGGCATCTCCTCTTCCTGGCAGCCCCCGACTGCAGCTGGCGGGTGGGATGGGGCTGGCATCCAGGGCAGCGACAGCTCCAGCCCTTGTGCAGCTTCATCCCCCTTTAATGCTCTTGTTTCCCTCCCCGGTGCCGACAGTGCGCTCTCCGCCCGGCCTGGCCAAGACCCCGCTCTCAGCGCTGGGGCTGAAACCCCATAACCCGGCCGAGATCCTGCTGCACCCGGTGGGAGGTGAGTGCAGGGCAGGGGCTGAGGGTGGTTTTTTCCAGGGGACATCCATGAGGACACCCCTGGGAGGGTCCCTTGGCTGGAGGAGGCGCTTCTGCCTCCCTGTTTTGGCCAGGTGGCTCTGGGGACCTTGTCGCTTCCCGTCGGGATATGGGGATGTGCTGAGCAACCTCCCAGCAGGGGAGGCTCTGGTGGTGGAGGCTGGAAAACGTCAAGGTCCTGGCTCTTCCTCACCCTTCTTCCTCCCTCCTCCTTTCATCCTTTCTCCTCCCAGCGCAGCTGGGTTTGCAGCCCCGCCATCCAGGCCTGTCAGCCAGAACAGTATCCAGAGCCCTCTCCATCCCGGAGAGCGGTCCCTGTCTTCTTTTTTGCTGCTTGCTGGGTTTCTGGGAGCAGCCCTTCGTGGTGGCTCCTCGCTGGGCTGTTCCCTCGTCCCCACCCCGAGCCTGGGGTCTGGACATCATCTCTGGGGTGCCCAGGTTGGGCGCTGGAGATGTCTGAGGCCGGGACTGGGAAGGCGTGGGGCTCTCCTTCGCTCTCTGTGTGTGCTGTCTAAGCAAGACAAAGCTGCTTAACTCGGATTTCTCTTTCTCTCTGTCTCACGCCTCTCTTCCATCTCTGCCCCCCTCCATCTCTCAGAGCTAGAAGGGGAGGCGGGAGCTGCCTCTGAAGAAGGTAAGGAAGGCTTTTCCTTCTCTGTCTCTCTTCCCTGCTCATCTAGCTGCCCATGCCCAACACTCAGAGCACCTGAGGATGCCCTGGTCTGGCCGTGGGTGCCCAGGTGCCCACAGTGGGGGTGCTGCGAGCTCCGGGGTGGCCCCTGGCCAGGGAACAGGGCACCCGCAGCTCCCCTGTGTGCCTCCTGCTATCTAGCAGTCGTTGGGTGGTGCTTTCTTCTTTAATGAAACTTTGGGCCCTCGGGGCCAGGTTGGGTAGCTATTTGTTCAAGATCCTTCCCAGGGAGAGGATGGCTCTTCTCCGTGTGTTTGCTGTGCTTCCTGCAGCTCCGCCAGAGTTTTTCCCTCGGAGTTCCTCAACAGGCAAATAACCCCAACCTGAACGTTGTGTAACACCAGAGAAAGTGTTTGCTTGAGGAAAACAACACAAATGTTCTGTTTCCAGAGCCAGTTTTTCAGTGATGGCTTCTTGGATACACCAGAGGAAGAAAAGCTGGGATAAAACCAGGCTTTTTCCCCCAAGCCCTCTCCTTCCCACCAGACCCTCAGGAGCTCAGACTACCAGCTTTGGAGAGCCTGAGGGCTCAGGCAGCGGCTACCCATGGGCAGCAGCCTTGTATTTTCCCATTTGTTTGCTCCACACACGGGAGTAGGGGATGCCTGTGACCATCCCGGCACTTAGCTGTGAGGTCCCGGAGGTGCCCGGGTTGGGACCGGGATCCCCCAGTCAGGAGATGTATCAGGCAGGCTGTGCCACTCAAAAGCTGAGAAAAGAGTCAGTGGGCATTGGCTGGGGAGGATGCAGCCCCATCAGCAGCTACTCTGAGTGCAGGGCACCCTCAGCACACAGCTGTGTGCCCCACGGGGGTCTCCATCCCACTGGGACTGGGGGGCTCTGCTCAGGTCCTCCCCATCCCTGGGACTGGGCTGCGGGGATGCTCTGGCAGTGCTGGAGCTCGGGGCTGGCTGCGACCTCTGGGCAGGCTTTAAGACAGCTTTAAAAGAGCCCAGCACAGGCACAGGGCTGTGTGTTTTTGGCAGGAGCATGGCCCTGCTCGGGTTCGGGGTTCCCGAATCGCCGCCTGCCCCCCGGTGACTCACAGCCTCTCCATTCCCCCGCTGCCTTCCCGTCTCCACAGCCTCTTCCAAGAAAACACCAGGAGGCAAGATCTGAGTTTTCAACCTAAAAAAAAAAAAAATCCCGCTTGAATCTTCCCAGTATTTTTTTTCCCTGTGTTGAACCAAACAACTCAAGCACGTGCCTGCGGTGGCACACGTCGCTGTAGCACACACCCATGCTTGCACGTGGGCTCTCCCCCCACTGCCCTTGTCCCCGAGCCCCTGCCCCTGCCCTGTTTCAGCCTCCCCGTTTGCAGGAGGGGCTGGTATTTTTGCAGCCGTTCTGTCTTAACCTCTTGCAGGCTGACTCATATGTGCTGTCTGGCTAATTTTAGGCTGGGGTGGGGAGACGGGTGGGAGATGTGAGTAGCTGTGAAATTAATTTAATTGCCCAAGCGGCGATGTGTTTCTTGCAGCTGCCCTGGATGTCCCCCTGGGCACTGCCTTGTCCCTGTCGCTCTGACCGCGTGTCCTGCCGGGTGCTCGGCCCCCTCTGACGTCCTCGCTCTGTTTTTGGCTCAGCTCTTTCCTGGGGTGGTTGAGAAGGGCTGGGCAGGGAGAGCAGCCCCACGGGATCGATTCCTCCTCCCGTGTCTGCAGGCGGAGGGGACGCTTGCACAGAGACGTGGGGAGGCTCAGGGGGACCCGTGCCTGTCTTTTTCCTTGCAGCCCCGAGCACAGAGCTGTGCGTTGGCCTTGCTGGCTGTCAGTGAGGCCGTCTTGCCTGCGGGCATAGCCAGAGCCTGACTGTTATGACTAATAATAATAATAATGTTTGTAATGCTAATTACTGCTGCGGAGCTGCCTCGGGCACGGCCAGCCTGGAGCCGGCCCTGCAAGGAGCTGTTGGAGCCGGGGAACTGCAAGGACGCCCGGCCCAAAGCGCTGTGTGCCAGCGAATCTCCCTTGGGGTGCTCCCGGAGCATTGCTAGGGATGGACCCCATCGGTTCCCCCCCCCTGCTTCACACCAAAACCGGGGGAGAAACTCGTGGGGAAAGGGAGGAGGCAAGGAGGGAGGGCCGGGGTGACGGCTGCTCCTGGCACGGGACAGCTCGGCGTCTCCAAAGGAAAATTGCTTTTGTTGGGAGTGCTCACGGGCTGCAGTTCCAAGCGGGGATTGGGGAAAGCGCTGGATGCCTCAGTGGAAATAGCTGGAGCTGCTCTCTGGTCTCCACTGCTGGAGGTGGCTGGGAGAGGTGGGCTGTGTGGGACATCACCCTCCGTCCCCCCCGTGAGTCAGCGCAGGCTGGGCTGTGTCGCCAGCTCTATTTTTAGGGGCTGAGGATGAGCACGGAGCACGCCGTGTGCCGTGTGGCATCCTGGCCGGGCAGGGACACTGATTCAGAGCAGGGCGGAGGGGCCGTGGCGTGGCACCGAGCGAGGCAGCGTCGTGCCGGCCCTGCGTGCTCGGGTCCCTTTGGGGAAAGGGGTGGGTACAACCACCCCTCCCTGTGCCCAAGGTCTTCAGCACGCCTCGGAGCAACCTTAAGGCCCAGCTGAGCCAGACGTTCCTGCACAGCCCCCAGGGGATGGGGGGAAATGCACAGCTGGAGGAACTTAGCTCAGGCACTTTCCCTGGCTGAAATGGGGATAAGGGCACGGCCCCACGGCTGCGTGAGCTGTCGGCTCATCCCTTTCCCCTTCTCTTTCTCTGCAGAGCCCAGGAGCTATGTCGAGTCGGTGGCCCGGACGGCCACGACGGGCAGGGGGGGGACCCTGCCGGCTGCCCAGCCCGGGGGCCTGGAGGTGCCCGCCAGGAACGGCGCATTCGGCAACTCCTTCACCGCCCCCAGTCCCGTCTCCACCAGCAGCCCCATTCACAGCGTGGACGGGTAAGCAGCCTGCTGGTGCCGTGCCTCGGGTTCCCTCTGTGTGCTTGGAGGAGGGGTGCCAGCCAGCAGTGGGAACCGCCATGGGGCTGAATCCTCCTCTCCATCTCTCCCCAGTGCCTCCCTCCACAGCTACCCCTCAGAGGGCAGCCCCCACGGCACGGTGACGCCTCCCCACGCCGCGGCCGAGCCAGCGTACCGGTCGCCCGTCGTCTCCCAGATGCCCTCTGCTCACAGCAGCTACCAAACCTCGTCTCCGTCATCCTTCCAAGCGGCCACCCCGGCCTCGCTCTACGCCAGCCCCGAGTACCCCGACGGCCGAGCCGGCTTCCAGCCGGACCCCCAAACCCGGCCGCAGCAGCAGGTCAGCGTGGTGGGTGTCCACGCGCTGCCGGGGAGCCCCCGCACCCTCCACCGGACAGTGGCCACCAACACGCCTCCCAGCCCCGGCTTTGGGCGAAGAGCCGTCAACCCCGCTGTCGGCGGCGCTCCTGGCAGCCCCGGGCTGGGCCGGCATGCCGTGGCCCCCCACGGCAACCTGGCCGTGCCGCCGGGGAGCCCCAGCCTCGCCCGGCATCAGGTGGCGGCGGCCGTGCCGCCAGGCAGCCCCGTGTACGGCTACTCCAGCCCAGAGGAGAGGCGCCCGACGCTGTCCCGGCAGAGCAGCTCGTCCGGCTACCAGCCTCCCTCCACGCCGTCCTTCCCCGTCTCGCCGGCGTACTACCCGGGCACCAGCACGCCGCACTCCTCCTCGCCAGACTCGGCCGCCTACCGGCAGGGCAGCCCCACGCCGCAGCCGGCGCTGCCCGAGAAGAGGCGGATGTCGGCCGGGGAGCGCTCCAACAGCCTGCCCAACTACGCCACCGTCAACGGCAAGGCCTCCTCGCCTCTCTCCAGCGGCATGTCCAGCCCCAGCAGCGGCAGCGCCGTGGCCTTCTCCCACACCCTGCCGGATTTCTCCAAGTTTTCCATGCCAGGTGAGCGATGCCGTCGCCGCCCTGGCTCCTCGCCATCCCCTGTCCCCTTCTCTTCTGCGTCCCACGAGGAAGGGGTTGTGTCCTGATTTACTCCTGTCTGTCTGCAAACCCGCGGCACTGCCGGGGCTGTGGCCATTTCCTGCTTTTTCTGCTTTTCAAAACCAGTGAATACAAACAGGAAAAATACCGGCTCGGCACCAGGACCATCGTGCTGGCGTAAACAGCGCGGGGATTTGTGTACAGGGAAGATCAAAGCTCCCGGAGGCAGCTCGCATCCGCCTGGCTTTTCTCCGCCGTGGGGACGCGCCGACCTCCCGGCCCCGTTCCTGGCGTTTGCGCCCTGGGGAGGCCCCGGGGCCGTGCTCCGTGCCCCCTCCTCATTTCCAAAGGGGTGCCGTGCCCTGCGTGCTGCTGTGCCTGAAGCGCTGTCCCCTGCTCCCGTTACGAGACGCCTCCGTGACGCCAAGATCGGGCTGATAGGAGCCGGGGAATAAAGCGCCAGGGCAGCCGCGGCTCCGGCTGCTGCTCCGGTTTGGCTGCCAAGCAGGTGGCCCTTTGTGGGCTCGCTGGCGCCCGCGCCAGCCCCGTGACTTTTGGTGGCTGGGAGCCATCATAGGAGTGGGGACCTCGGAACTGGGAGCGCTGGGGTGAAGCCATAGGCCTGGATCGTGAAGGGCCAGCTCCATTTTAAATGTTGAACTCCTGTTTTGTCTCTGCCTGTGGGGCCGAGGGGCTCTTCCCAGCCCTTCGAGGCCCCAGGGTGAGCTATACATGCCCAGGGGCCCCATGTGCTCCAGGTGAAGCCCAACCTGCCCCTGTACGGAGCAGTAGGTTAACGCAAAGTGCTGGGGCTGAAAGGACGTGAAGATACCAATACTCTCCAAGATCAACCAACCATGCTGCTTTGCAGGCAGGATTTGCTGAAAACTCAGGCGGGGTTTTAGATACAGCCTCTTTTGATTTTTGATTTCTTGTCTCCCCTTCTTCCCTTCCTGCAGACATCAGCCCCGAGACTCGTGCCAACGTCAAGTTTGTGCAGGACACTTCCAAGTACTGGTACAAGCCGGAGATCTCCAGGGAGCAAGGTGCGTAGATGGCACGGGATGAAGGACTCGGTAGGGTGAGCTACATTCGGGAGCTGGGGTGTGCCTGGGGCTGAGAGAGCTGCAGCACTGTGGGGTTTGGCGAGGGTTTCCCTTAGGGGCTGGGTTAGGAGTGAAACACTGTGGATGGAGCCCGGCTCAGCTGTTGGCATGTGTAATGTGGGCTCCCAACCAGTGCAGGAGCGCTGGTTCCCGCAGCACCCAATGGGGCTGTGCCCTTCGGGACGCAAACCTTGCACTGAGAAGGGTGAGATGTGCCCCTTCCTGGCCACAGACCCACTTGAACCCCAACCCAGACGTGCAGGGTTGATGGTAACGTCACGGTGCCCAGTGTGGGCAGCCTGTCCCGACACACGCCGCTGGTTTGGGAGGGCACTCTGCCTCTGGCTGTGCCAGGTCTCAGGTCTGCCCTTCTCTCCCACAGCCATCGCGCTGCTGAAGGACAGGGAGCCGGGGGCTTTCATCATCCGGGACAGCCACTCCTTCCGGGGAGCCTACGGCCTCGCCATGAAAGTAGCCTCCCCGCCTCCCACGGTCATGCAGCAGAACAAGAAAGGTATTGTGTGCCCTCCTGCTTCCCACGCCGGGATGCTTGCTATTGTTCAGCCCCGGACAAGCGGGCAGCTGGCTCTGCTGAGCCAGACGTGCCCTTGAGTATGCGCTGATGCGGCAGCATCCCTCCCTCCCAGCCCCTGCCAGCCTCGGGGGGACATCTGCAGCTGGGCTTTGGCATGGCAAAACTGGCATAGCCTCCCCAGCCCCCCAGCACCATGGCTTGGGGTAGACCCAGTGCAAAGGATCTGATTCCAGGAGGGTGTGCAGGGTGGTGGAGAGCCCTCCCTTGAGCTGGGGGTGAGCCGGAGCACTGGTTTCCCTGGGGGATTGCAGTGGGATGGCGAGGGGAGGAGGAGGAGGAGGGTGGCTCTGGTGTGACAATGTCCTGTCTCTTCCCAGGAGACATCACCAACGAGCTGGTGAGACATTTCCTCATCGAGACCAGCCCGCGGGGTGTGAAACTAAAAGGATGCCCCAACGAGCCTAATTTTGGTGAGTGCCCAGGTGTGGTTCCCACCCAGCCGTTTGGAAGCCTTTCCTTTGCTGGGCTGTCCGAGCAGAGCAATCAGGTGTCTGGGAGAGCCCCTGCCCCAGCTTCCTGGGGGCAGAGCAAGAAGAGGACAAGGGATGATGCTGGGCAGGGTGAAGATAAGTCCCTGTGGGCATGGTGGCTTCAGGAAGAGGAAATGCCCCATGTGGTCCTGTACCCAGAGTAACGGCCTGGGCAGGCTCCTGTGCTGGGGAAACGCGTGTCCCCAGCCCCGTGCTGACTGTCTCCCTCTCTCCCCAGGCTGCCTCTCGGCTCTGGTCTACCAGCACTCCATCATGCCCTTGGCCCTGCCCTGCAAGCTGGTCATTCCCGACCGAGGTAAGAGCCACGGCCAGCAGCATGGGGTGCCATTGCCCCTCTGCCACTTGGGGTGTGCTGGGGGCTTCCCTGCCAGCCAGAAGCCACGCTCGGGGCTGTGTTTGCCCAGTGGGGCCAGTCCTTGGGGACATACCCCTCTCCTCTCTGTGCTACGGGCTGTGCCTCCCGCTGGTTCCTGCGCTCAGCTGGTTCAGAGCCAGGCTGGGTTTTACCCTTTATCCCTGGTGCCCCATCAGCACTGGCACCTGATGCTCAGCAGCTGGAAAGGGGATAGTGCATCTGCGCCCACCGCCTGGTGGGTTTCCAAGCAGGGAGCAGCAGTAACGTCCCATCTCTTCTAGATCCCATGGAGGAAAAGAAAGACGCCGCATCCGCCACCAACTCGGCCACAGACCTTCTCAAACAGGGTGCGGGTGAGTAGAGAGAGGCTGCAGTGAGGCGAATGCAGCCCGGGGCAGTGGCTGACCCCACGCCTGCTTCTCCTCCTCCAGCCTGCAATGTGCTCTTCATCAATTCGGTGGAGATGGAGTCGCTCACGGGCCCCCAGGCCATCTCCAAGGCTGTAGCCGAGACGCTGGTGGCCGACCCCACGCCCACTGCAACGATCGTCCACTTCAAAGTCTCCGCGCAAGGCATCACCTTAACTGACAACCAGAGGAAGTAAGAGCCCCCGCCAACATCTCCCCATGTCCCCAAAACCCGGGCACACGTGGGGTGTGCGTGTCCCACTGGGAGCGTGCTGGTGAAGGACATCCCCGGGGTGGCGTGAGCCTGGTCATGGAGCAGTCCTCGGATGCCCAGGGGACAACTGGGGTGGCTGTGATGGGCAGAGATGGGGGGCTCGCTGGCCATAACATCCCTGCCTTGTGTTTCAGGTTGTTCTTCCGACGGCACTACCCTCTCAACACCGTCACCTTCTGTGACCTGGACCCCCAGGAACGAAAGTAGGTGCCCTAACGCGTGGGGAGCGCGTGTCCCCTGCCCATTTCCCTCCCCCAGGCTCCCAGGCTGCTTGGAGCAGGGGCTCTGCTTGCTCTGCCCTCCTTGCTCCTGAGGAGGGCAGCGATTGAGGGTCCCCGTGGATACCCTGGGCAAACACCAGCTTCTCCTGGTGACTTCTTGGTGTCCACAAACACCTTCATGCTGGGGAAGAGGTGCATCGGGTAGCGGTAGGGCTCTGTCTCTGTGCTGTGCAGGAGGCACCATCCCTCACACCTCCTCTTCTCCTTGCAGGTGGACTAAAACTGACGGCAGTGGCCCAGCCAAGTAAGTGCTTGCTGTGCTCGATTCCTCACGGCCGCTGTTGGGGCGGGTCCTACCGCTGTGTGAGCATCACCCCCAGGAGCACCTGCCTGGGGGATGCCCCGTGCCTGGTGGCCCCATGGTCACCCGAGGGATGGGCTCGCCTCCTTGCTGCAGGAACATTTCACCCAAGCACGAGAGCACAGCCCCAGGAGCTGAGCCCAGTTCCAGGGGTTAAATCCCACTAATTTTAGCCATTGTGTTAGCGAAGGGGTTTTTATTAGGATGTCCAGCTGCTGAGATATTTCCCCTCTCCAATTAGAAACGCCGCAGCCTGGGCCTGTCTCACATTCTGTTCCCCTGTATTTATAACTTGAGTTTGCATGTTCTAATTAAAAAAAAAAAAAAAAAGACATTTTCTTTACTGGGGGAGAGACTGACGGAAATAACCACATGGCCTCATCCAGCTTTGTGGGCAGGAGCGTGTGGGTCTGCACGCCCCGTGTCCCCGCGTGGCCTTTCCAGCTCACTTGCATACCCCAAGGTCCCTCCTTGGGGACGGTTTGGGGACGGTGGTGGGCGTGCTCAGGGCAAGGAGGGTTTGGCCAAGAGAAGGTGGAAAGCTGGTCTTCAAAGGAACTACAGCAAGGGGAAGAGGAGGCTGTTGGGGCATAGGATATCTCACTCCAGGCCATGGGAGGTGGATGTTGGAGAGGGGAAGGTGGACATGGCTTGCTGGAAGAGGGTGGTGGTGTCCCTTGGGTGAGGAACACTGGCAAACCTCTCTCCTTTTCCCTACCCAGGCTCTTCGGCTTCGTGGCCAGGAAGCAAGGGAGCACCACGGACAACGTCTGCCACCTCTTCGCGGAGCTGGACCCGGACCAGCCGGCTGCAGCCATCGTCAACTTTGTCTCCAGAGTCATGCTTGGCTCCGGCCAGAAAAGATGAGCCGGTGCTCGCGGGTGATTCTTGAATTTTGGAGAAGGACTTGGAGCTGATCCGAGAAGGAGTGTGAGGAAGTGCATTGTGGGAGAGGGAAGTGAATCGGGGGGGGGGAAAGGGTTGGAATTTTGGAGGAAAACAGCAAACAACAGCAACGAAAAAAAAAAAAAGAACAAAACCCCTAAAAACTCAACACAAGCCAAACACACACATAGAGGAATCTAAGCCACGCACCTACGTACCAGAGCCACGAAGTCACGCCAGACAGGGAAGGGACATGGGTGCATGTCCCACCGCAGGGAAGGTGACCAAGGCGAAGGCGGCGGTGAGAGGTGTTCCAGCTTTCGGCATCGCGGTCCTGAGGCTGCACCGAATGGTGATGTTTGCTCTGGACCGAACGCGGGATCATGACTGACATCTTCTATCTGGCAAAAAAAAAAAAAAAAGAAACAAACTGGCAAAAGCCACGGAAGAAGCTTCATCGGCGCATGCCTGCTGTGTGTTCGATGCAACCCGTAGGAGTAACGCCCTGCCGCATTGTGGGACAGGTCTGCAGGACACCGGAGGAGATGCCCTTGGAAACATTCCCTTGCCGTGCTGCAGCGGAGGGTCTTGCCAGCCTCTGCGCTGAGCCCGAAACCTGATGGCCGCCTTTCTGGGGCATACGAGGGCTTGATCCCAAACCCTCTTATCCCCTGGGAACTCGGCTTTGGGCTGACCTCAGCAGCTGGCCCAGAGCCTGCTCAGATTCCAGCACCGCTCACAGGTGAGGCAGCACGAGTCCACCCGGAGAGGGGCATCGCAGCCTCTCCACGCCTCCTGGGGTGCTGGTACCTGGGCAGCCCGAACCTGTGGGGCTCCTGCTGCTCCACGCCTGGGAGTGGGAGGATGCTCCCCAGGAACCTCCCGGGCTGGTGGAGAAAGTCGCCTCCTCTCCCGTCTTCCCCTTTTCCCTCCCATCACCAGTCCTCTTTGGCAGTCTTATCCTGCGGCCTGTCACACGTTCTCATAACAACAACAAAAAAGAAAGAAAAATATTGTAGTAATAATAATAATAATAATAATAATAGCGGATGCTTGCACAGTTTCCTGTGCAGAGCAGCGGACCCGTGGCTGGCCCTATCTCTCTTCGGAGACGTGCAAGCAGTTTTTAAATTGCATGGACGTTCAAGTTGCACGAAAGGCGAATGACTACAAGTAACTCAGGCGCTTTTTCTCATTTTTGTTTTGGAGGCCACGTTAAAAAAAAAAAAAAAAGAAAAAAGAAGGAAGAAAATGTATTAAAAAAAAAAAAGGAAAGGAATGGACCAGCAGTTGCTGGGCTACTTTGGCTCGGTGGGGAGGCCGCAGGTCCTCTGAGAGCCACCCTCCGCCTTCCCCCACGGCCGAAGGCTTGCGCCCCCCTGATGCACGGCGGGTTTGCAGCAGCTGAGGCTCTTCCCTTTGCCTGGGGTTGTGATGAGAGCCAGCCCTCGCTGGGAGCCGAGCTGCTGGCCAAGGGCCCCTGTGCCCTTGTGGCAGGGCGCCACGGTTTTGGGGAGCAGAGGTCCCAGCCCCAGGCTGCGAGCATCCCCTCCGAGCCGGCGGCTGCGGGGCAGCAGCTGATCCACCAGCTCTGCACGGGGCAGGAGCATGGCGAACGCAAAAGCTGAGAACATTTTTATTTTTATTTTTCTGGAGAAGTTTCAGTGCAAAATGGCCCAGATAGCCTGTTGGGGGCAAAATTTAGAAACTTAGTACTGCAGTCCCCCCGGCGAGCTCGCCTCCCTCGGACCACCCTTGCCTTGATAGCTATAATATATATAGGAGCTATACCGAAGAAATACTGTAAGCTAACAGAATTTTAAGGGGGAACAAAGGTTAAATTTACACTCCAAAAATATTTATTTTTTTGCCATATTGCTTTCTGCGCATCGTATCTCCCCCATTATATCCGCCTTCCACCCCGCCCCGGAAACAAAATAACACCCAACACGTTGAAAGCAAACCAAGAGCGAGGAAAAACGCTGGGGTTGGGCGCGGGGTCCCCACTTCGTGGTGGTGGTGGGGGGCGTGCGGGTGACATGCGTGTGACCGGGGGCGCGTGCGTGTGCGTGTGTGTGTGCGCGAGAGAGCGAGCGGCGTGGGCACGCGGAGGGGGCCGGCGTGGCCGGAGGCTGGCGTATGGCGAGCGTTGGATGCGTAGCGGGGATTTGGGTGCGAGACTGCGGCGGGATAAGGGGGGGCGGCCAGGGGGTTTCCCCCCCGCCCAGCTCCCCCTTGCCCGCATGGATGCGGAGACCTTTTCATATATATATATATATATTATTTTTGGTGTTTCAAAAGCGATTCCCTCCTTCTGCGAAATTCAAGCGAGACGAGAGACGATCTCACCCGTAATCTCCTCACCCTGCCGTTAACCAATTAGAGAAAACACTGTGTTTATAGATATATAAATATATATTTTTGAAAGTCTCTATTTTTCAGACTTCGTTTTCTCACTGCTAAGAAAGAGAAGAGATGATAATAATGTAATTTTATTTTAATCTGCTGCCTCGGAAACCGGTGCTTGAAACTCCCATTCATCCTCTCCTCCCCGTACAAGGAAGCAGATTAAAGCACCCCAGAGATGTCGAGCACAGCAGATACCTGCCGGCAGCATCACGCCTGCTTCGAGCTGGGACCTCTCACGGCTCCCAAACTAACCCACTCGCTGAAGCCAGAGATTTACACCGCATCCCAACCTCGGACACTAGCAAAATCGCCCGATGGTTATATATTTTTTTAACACAGAGCTTCCAATGATGTAGCCGGGTGTTTGTCAGCTACCTTTAAAGGCACTTTTCTTCTTTTAGCTCTTTTTTTTTAAGTTACGTTCTTAGGTGTAGCTCCCCTTTCTGTCCCCAGTTCGCGTTGCCTGGGGCCAGTGGGGACCCAGCACCGCAGTGATATTTTTCCTTATGAAAGGGATGGAAAAGGTTCTTTGGTTTTTCTTTGGTTTTTCGATGCAGTATTTGGTATTTGAGAGCCAAGCTTGTGCGAGTTAAGCCCAGCATATGTTTCGTTGTAATCACACTGCCGTGTTCAGCAGCCGGATGTTATCTCTCTCACACACACACACACACACAAACATATCCCTCCTTCCTGCACAAAGAACTGCATATATTCTTGCCAAAGATATCCTTAAAAACGCACTTTTCCCCATATATATATATATATATATATAAATTTTTTTTTTGTTTGTGTAAATTTGTTGTACGTGCCCTCTTTGTGTTGGTTCGTTCTTCGGAGAAGAACCCCCTTCCTCCCTTTGCTGTCCCTTTTGCTGCCCATTCACAAAGGCTCCCCGTGGGATTCATCTTGTTGCCTGTCCCCAAATGGGGGCCCCAGAGCGGAGCCGGCACTGGGGGCCTGCAGCGTGCAAAACGTGGAGCTCCCATTCAACTCGCTGCCTCCAGTACCTATTTTGGGGGATCACCCGTGTGCAGCCCCAGGCGTTGTCCCAGCCCCCAGGTCCCACCTGGATTTGGCTGCAGCTGCCAGGCATTGATTTTTTTTTCTTTTTCCAATGAGTTCAAAAGCCCGAGCTGAAGCGCAAAGTGTGACGGCGCTGAGCAGATCCCCACCCAGCAGGTCGGGCAGGTAACAAACCAGTTGCCCCAAAAACCCAGACGGCAGCATCAACAAAAGTCATACCTTCCCGTTGGAGCAGGCAGGGAGATCAGACAGCAAAGGAGCCCGCAGGGGCTTGTTTGATTTCGTTCGTTTGTTTTGCAAATTGCGAGGTTGGTTTGGGGTTACTATTTTTTTTTTCTTTTCCTTAAAAAGGAAAGAAAAAAAAAAGAAAAAAGGAAGCAACCCAATGTTTCTGTTGGCGGATCCCGTGTTTTGTATGTTTTTTTTTTTTCCCTGTTGTTGTCTTTGTTACTTTGGGAACGTTACCGATTTATTTGCTAATCAGTGTTAATGAACAGTTTAAAACTTTCAGACTTGCCCATTTCTGTGTATTTATATAGATGGAAAAATACGTTATATTTTGTATCTCTGTGCCCATGATGTCGTCGCGCGTGTAAAGATGACTTCGGTCGCACCATGTCTGCGTGTGAATGTGACTCTGCTTTCGTCTTCCCCTTTGTACAGACGTCTGATTCTCTGCAGTTCATTGTATGGCTTTATAAAGTGGTAAAAACGAAAATCAGTTATATAAAATATACTGTTGCTTGGAATGCCAGCTCGGTGTCTGGATCGCTGGGAATGTAGCTTAATTTAAGGGAGTGCAGGAAGAAATGCTCTGTTCTTTTTGCACAGGGGGAAACAAACAAACAAACAAACAAACCACCAACCAACCAACAACAACAAAAAAAAGACCAACGATGCTGGGGGTGCTGTGTTTTCTGCAGTCTGCCCCCCCCCCCCCATTCCTCGATGGCAGGCTCGGGGCCGGCGGTGGGTGTGGGAAGACGTGGGGGCTGTGCTGCTCCTCATCAGCCTTAGCCGCAGCTGGTGCTCTCCAGATGCTGGTTCACCAGGGAGCCCGAGGACTGCCTACAGGGCTCGAGCTCCGCTTTTGGCCTTTGTTAGTCGGCAGGGATGTCTCCATCTTTCTGGGAGCCCCTGCAAGCACTGGGCGCTCTTCACATCCCGCTGCTTTGTCCTAGGTTGTCCCAGGCACCGAGGGGGTGATGGATGATGTGCCCCTGCGAGCCACTGTCTGGTCCCTGCAGACCCCATGGGGGTCTTTCGCCTTTGCCAAGGTCATGGCTCGGGCTGAGCTCTGCACCCCTCAAACCCCATGTGCCGCCCCTTTTGGAGCCATCCTGCCTGCTAAAACAAAGCGGCTCCCCCCGGAGCTGCAGCCCCGGCTTTTCCCGCGCTGCTGCCGGAGCAATTCCCAGCATCTGTCGGAGCCCTCAGCCCCCAGCTCCCTGGCTCCGCTCCTTCCCCTCCTCGCTGAGTTGGTGGCCAAGACCCGGCCCCCGGGATGGATTGAGTTTAATTATACAAGAAATATCAGCCAGAGCAGCGGCAGTTTCTCTGGCGCCAGCGCTGCTGCGGCTCAGAGGCTCGGAGCTTCTCCTGGGAGCCGGGAGCACTAAAAATACCTCCTGCCTCTCTCCAAAATAGCTGCGGGGCGAGGAGCAGATGGAGGGGGCTGCTCGGAGGGGACCCCGTGCTGGGGGGCTTGTGCAAAGGCAGGAGGGGTAAAAAAATGCAGAGGGGATGAAAGGGGATGGTTTCTGGACCCCCCAAATCCAGCCGTGGGGCTGTGGGTGGGCACCAAGCGATGTGCACTGGAGCCAGGCTGCTCGGGGGGACCTTGGGAGGCACCGAGGGGTGCCGAAGTGGCACGGGCAGGCTGCTTGCTGCGAGCCAGAAAACGCTGTGCCTTCCCTCCTCCCCTCCCTACCCCCGCCCCCCCCCCCTCCCCCTTTTCTTCTGCAGTTAATTCCCCATTTCCTTTCCAAAATTCCTCGGGAGCTTCTGGTTTGTGTTTTTCCTCAACATGTTCTTATCTGCCACCCGCGCTCCCTCGCCGAGCTGTGCAGCGCAGGCGTTTCAGGGGCTTCCTCTCTGCAGCTCGCCGCTGTCCCCAGGCCAGGCCAGTGGTGTCACCAGCAGGGACCGGTCCCACCAGATCCACGCCCCCATCGTCTCTCCCCGTGCCTATCCAGTCCCTTCCTTCACGTACCTAAAGCAGAGATTTTTTATTTTTATTTATTTTTTTCTCTTTTCAGTCCCTGCTCTGGGGGCTCAGGGCCACCCAGGGAGTGGTTCTGGAGGGGCTGTGGGAGGTGGCCCCCTGCCACCCACCTCCAGAAGAGAGCTTGATGCTGGACAGCTGAGCTGCTGGGAAGCCATGAACAGGGCTTAGGCCACCTTCACAGGGGGCAAATATTTCCAGTTGACTTGCTTGGAGACCTGGTCAGGCTCTGGGCAGCCAGTGGTGGGGATGGGGCAGTCTCCTCTTCTTTCACTTTCACCCTCTCCCAGGCTTACCAAGGGTGCTGGGGCCCCTCAGGAGTGACAGAAGGGGACAGAAGGTGTGACAGTCCAGCTTTTCATCAGCATCATGTATGGGCAAAGGCCGGGACCAGCCAGCATCCCTGGGGTGGGACGGATGGAAAAGATCCAATGCAGACAAAAGCCAACCTCAAGTTCGGGCTGGGGCAAACACGCTCACGTCCTCACCCTGCTTGGCAAAGAGTGGACCCTGTCTGTCCCCGTTCTCGTTGCAACCACTGAAGCCAAGCATCCCCTGCCAGCCTGAGCCTGCATTTGCCACCCAACACACACAGCACTGAAGGTGAGGGATTTGTCCACACGGATGATGCGGAGTCCACTGGAATGTGCTAGAAAGCCTGCCCTGGCACCAACACACGTGCACGTGCACACGTGAGCTTTCCTGGCTGCGCATGTGAGGGGCAGCACCTCCCTGCAGGCTGCAAGCCCTGCCATTGGTGTCTGGGATGCTGCTGCTGAATTTCTGCATCCCTCGGCTGCTCGGCCACAGCGTGCGATGGTGACACCACAGCCCACGGGCTGAGGGGCACTGGATCCTTGCCCAAGTGCACGGGGCTCCTCCGGGCACACAGACTGGGTCTGAGCAGCACAGCACCCCAAAAACGCCCTGTGGCCTTCTCTGGGAGGGGACCAAGCTGGCTGCAGGAGACAACAAGGATGAGCGCCACCACCCATCCCAGCAGGGCCTGGGGAGGTCCATTACAGGGCTGTGGGTGAGAAAAGCCCCCCCCGAAGTAGCTATGGGGGCATGGTCACCATCCCAGGAAGGTGTTACTGCTTGGTGGGAGGTCTGTGGGGCAGCATTTTCCCATTCTCCACATCCATGGTGGACAGAGAAAGGCAACAAAGGGATTTGGGGTTAAACATTGAACAAAGAGGGATAGTATGACACGGTGGGTTTACTTAGAGGGAGAGTGGAGGTGAAACCCTGGAGGTCTTCGAGGGGAGGGAGGGGCTGAGCTGGAGCAGGGCGGCCTGCAGGAGGTCTGGGCTGTCCCTCGGAGAAGGGCGGTGGGCAGGACCGGGCTGTCCTTCTGCCTTGTGAGGTTCTGGCTCCATCTACAGGGATGTGCCTCCAAGTGATGGAGGCCTGGGACCGACGCATGCCCAAAGAGGGCCGGGCGGGAGGTGAGGCCTCCTCGCCCGCAGCCACCTTCTCCTGTAGCTCCCCTCCTGCAGCCCACCTCCAGATTTTGCTCCTGTTCCTCTGGGATGCTGGGGCAGGCTCAGGTGCAGGTGGGGTTGGGTGTTGTTGGGGTCAAGGGGCTTGGAGCCTGCCCCGTGGCTGTAGGGCTGGGACAACAGGGGCACCTTGAGGGTGCTGGCCCCAGGCTTGCACGGTCTTCAGAGCCTCCGCCAGACCCTGCCCGCCTCTCACCTGAGCAAAATGCCCCTGTGAAACCCCTCGGTGCTGGAGACCCTTCCCACCCCTCCAGCAGCACCGTGCAGCCTTGGATCCTGCAGGACCAGGGCTCCCAGCAGAAGATTTTGGCCATCAGGGATGAAGGGGGCAGACACGAGGTCCTGGGTGCACGTTCAGGGCTGGAGCCCAGAGGAGTCCCCCGGGGGCTGACGTATACAGCAGGCAAAGTGCAATCAGGCGGGTGTCTTAGCAAGGCAGCCTCATTGACACGCTTAGGAGAGAAAGAGGGCTGAAGGGAAGGAGGGATGTGCCTGTCCTGGGGACAGTGGGACAGCTGTGTGGCCTCGGCATCTGCTTTGTGGCAGCTTTCTGGTGGTGGTGCTAGGGGTCCTGCTCCCGCTTTTCCTCCCTGAGTCAGGGAGTTTGTAATTACACGAGGAGCTGGTAATGGTGCCAGACAGCTGGGACAGTCCCTGAAGAGGGACATTGTGAGGCACGCACAGGTACACTCACAGGCATCTGTATTCACTGCAGGGCAGAAATACCCCTCTGATCTTTTTTCTCCCACCTCTGCTAACACCATCCTCCAGTGCTACCCACTCTTTACTTCCCCCCTCATTCCTCATTAAAAAAAAAAAAAAAAGAGAGAGAGAAAGAAAGGAAAAGAGAAGGGGAGGAATGCGATATTTGCAAGCTCATTGTTTCAAGCCTCCAACAACTGGATGAAACAAGTCACCAGTGAGCAGCTTCTCGTGACTGTGCACAGAGCCCTTGCCAGAAGAGCCAGGCTCTAATGAGATCCGCATGCGGCAGGGAGCCGGCGTTTGAGTCGGAGCAAGAATTCGGCAGCGCCCTCGGCTCCTCTGCAGCAGAGCTCTGCCGGGACACACTGCAGCTGCTTGACAGAGATAGGGGGGAGAGGAGAAGAGTGATTTGTGGCTGGAGCTGGGTGTCCGGACTCCTCGCTGCCTGTGGGGTGGCTTGTGTGAGAGCGGTCTGTCTTCATTGGAGATGCTTGGCAAACATGTTTGGTTTTAAAGAGGTCTCCTTTTTTATTTATTTATTTATTTATTTCTGCCAGGTATCTCTGCTGAGCTTCTCCTTCCAGCTGGGAGAGCAGGGGGCAACTTCACCCACCAGCCTCGGGGCAATCTGGAAAGGCTTTTGCTCATGTGGGCTCCCTCTCTGGGCTGGGATTTTACAAGTGCACCAAAACGAGAGGGGCAAAAACGAGGAAAAAAATCCAGGGTGGGGTGGGAGAAAATGGTTGTGGTGACTCAGGATATAGTCTTTGCAGTCTCTTCCCTTTGAGACAGCCTGGATTGAGCCCACAATTTGGCCAATGCTGTCCCCAAAATACCTTTACGTGCGTGTCCCCAGTCCTTCTTCCTGGCACCTCAGCTGAGACTCGCTCCTCGGCTGTGGAGATGGAGCTCAGGGCCTCCACTGAGAGGAGCTGGGAGAGGCTGTCGGTGGAGGCAGCAATCTCCCTGGGAACACCGGAAAGCTTTGTAGGACATGCCAGGGATGCCTGGGACATGTGGAGCAGCCAAGCTGACATTTTGGCACCGTGTTGGCTCAGTAAGACGTGAGGAGAAGCAGGAACCCGTGCCAAGGTCCTATTTTAAAGCAGACCCCCCTTGAACCCTTTGATATGGATAGTGCTGGGGATAGGGTTTCACACATCTTTATAGCTCACACTTCCATGTGAGAGAAACCTCAGCCTTGCTCAGGCTGCTCTCCGCCTTGGCCTGATGGGTTGCAAGAGATGTCTGTCCCTTGTTCCCAAGGGCCCCTGGCTCCAGCCCCAGCCCGGGGAGAGGGAGATCCTACACACCCTCCAGCAAGAAAAAGAGCTCGACTGTGAGCTTTTATAGGGCCCTGGTACTCATTCCTGGATTTTTTCCTCTTCACACTGCTGGGAAACAGGGGGACATCCCCTCTGCAGCAGCTTCAGGAACTGCTGCCCAAGCAGAAGAAGAGTCACCATGTGCAGCACAGGACGAGAACGAAGGACACTAACGATCAGGCCACCCGGCCTCACAACCCCGCTCCAGTGTCAGCACCCTGCTACCCAATCTCTGCTCTCTCCCACATCATTTTGACCAAAAGCCATCTCAGAGCCACCAGACCTTGGGGAGCACCAGGTGGGGATGCTGAGGGGTTGGCAATGCAGGTCCCAAGGCAACGCTGGTGACCCGAGCCCTCGGGGCTGCTTTCCTCCAGTTCCTCTCCCATCCATTTTGTCCCTTTTCTGCTGTCTCTAGAGGTCCAGTGCCAGCTTCTCCTGCCTCTCCCCAAATGTCTTCACCCATGTGGGACCTTGCATTCCTCAGGGGAGAAAACTCTGCGCTTGGAAGCTGCTCTTTTGTGGATCCAGCCTCCTCCCAGCCGAGGATGCTTTTGGTAGCACTGTGGGCTCACACCACTAGAGGTCGGTCGGTCCCTACCGATGGGGCTGCCGAGAGCAGGAGGAGAGAGCAGCAGGCCAAAGATGACTTGGCTGATGGAGCCTCGTGTGTGTGTATGTGACAGATACTTCCTCTCCTATTGACATTTCTCCCGGCCCCAGGCCAGCTTTCCAGGCTCGCTGCTGCTCCTCATATAGACCGGTGTATTTGACACGCTAGAAGAAAGGCAGGTTTTTAAGGGCAGGGGAGCACTGGAATAACTGGAGTGCCAGCTTTTCCCGGAAAAAAAAAATAATAAAAAAAAAATAAATAAAGAAAAAGGGTTCAAACAGTCAGCCGGTGCACACAGAGCCCTGGCAGCCCATCCATCAGAAAGCTGAAGGGTCTCCTTCAGCCTCACAGAGAGGGGTCTCAGCACTGGTTGCACTATTCCCATTGCTCGGTGACCCATAGGGACTGGAGACTTCTTGTCGTGCCCTCAGGAGCTTGCACTGAGTGTGAAACCCCTGATCTCCAAGCAGGTGCAGGTCCCACCCGCTGTCAGCGCAATTAGGACTAGGAATTCACAGCAGGGGAACGGCCAGGGGGCTTACTGCAGATCCAGCTCCTGTTTTGCTCACTTCTGTCTATCTACAGAGTAAGGGAAGAGGCTGGCGTGGCACACCCTGCAGCTGGGCTGAATGCTCTGTGCTGCTGGTGAGGGCACAGGAGGCATCAGGTCGCAATCAGACTGTGAGCACTGTCTGGAGACTCCCTTCAGTTCAGCAGAGCTGTGAGCAGAAGGTGACAGGTTTACTGGGAACGTTGCATGAACGGGAGTTAAAACTCAGGGGCCCTCTCCCCCTTCTGGAACATGACACCCAAAATGTCTGCACAGGGGGTTTTGTGTGCTGCCCACCCACAGCTAGACTCAGCTTTGAGAAGTCTGGTTTTACGTTTATTTCTTCACAGGTTGCTTGTTTGCTTGCACATCTGAGGTTGCATCTACCACAGCCATTGGTTTCTCAGCTGCCTTGCAGCATTCATGAGCCACGGTTCAACAAAGAGCCCATGGGATGATTTTCCACCGGCTTCTCAGGTCTCAGGGAGTTCTTGGAAGGGTGATGTGGTAGTTCCCTAATTTACCTGTCTAGGTTTTAGGTGGAGTGGATTGCTCGGAGGACGTACCTCAGTCCCTTGGGTAGCGGCCAGTCCTGATTCCACCCAGACGCTCTCCAAATGTCTTTCAGATGCCTCCCCTTTAGGAGGACAGCTCGGTATCTAACACCCAGTTTGGTGCACGGCTCAGACAGGCTGCTCTCAGTCCAGTGCTTCCAAGAACTCGGCGGCTTTCTCCGGTCGCCAGGAGCTCGGTCCTGCCAAGCCTTCTCTGAGGAGATGGTGATGACAGAGTTCACTTTACGGAAGGGGAGAAGCAAGCCTGCCTACCTCCAAACGTGGTCCCTGCCAGCCAGGGAGCAGTGGGTGAACGAAGTTGCAGAGCACTGGAAAATCAGAGCTCTGAGCTGGTCGTGGCCGTTCCAGCAACGGAGGGAACCTCGCTGGGTGGAAGTCAGCCTTCTGCTGCTGGCCTCGGCTCCTAACTCCAAAAACCTTAGCTGGTCTGAACTCAGTATCTCAGTTCTTCCATTTGTAACCTGAAGGAGGCCAATTTTTGTAATTTTTGGAAACTCGTTTCATGTAATCATAACCCTACGGTACAAGAAAAAAAATACTTTAAATAAATACCGGTGTGTTTTGTGACACAAAAACCAGATACAGTGTATGGAAAATATAACCTCCTTCCATCTGGAAATGGCTTGGGATTATCTACTTGTTCTTGTAACTCATTTTCTACATGTCTCTGCTTCAAGGGTGATTTACTGCAAACATCTCTGTGTTCTCTTTGCTGTATTGATTCATAAGAAATCCTTTCACAATGAAATCATATTTTCCATGCTCCAAAAAAAAAAAAAAAGTCAGATAGAAGATGAAGAATATTATTGTAACAGGAAAATGGTTAGGACAAAGAAAGCTTATAATTTTGTAAACAGAGGTTGGGAGGAGGCTTTTGGGATTGAGTTTCTGGGCAGCGAGTCAGAGGGTTTTTCTTTTCTTATTTTGAAGACTCTACTGGCAATGTCTACAACCCAGAAAGAAATAAATATAAACAATTCCCCCCCTCCAACACAGCTTTGATAACTCAATTAGCAGAATTGAGAATTAATGAAGGACGTGTCCAGGAACATTGACTGTCTTAGAGAAGTGTTTTGAACTTAAAGATCCTGTCCCACCACTGACTGTTTGCCAGAGAGGATATAGCTAGATGCTATCTTCTACTGCTAAATGTTTAAGTGACCAAAGCCAAATGATTTCATGCCACAGATGGGATGGTGTCACCCATCCGGGGGATGGGGGGGGCAAAGAAGAGGCAAGGAGAGCACTTCCAACTAAAATGAAAGTTTGAGAGTTAAAATTGTCTTTTCTTTTCTTTTTTCTTTTTTTTTAATTATTATTATTTTTTTTCCATTGGAAAAAAAAAGGCAACAATTTCTTTCCCCTCCCATTAGTCACAGTGAGTAAGTGGGTGAAGTGGCTGATGGTGGTGGAAAGGAATGATATTTGGCTAAGAAAAACAGTTTATGGTATTTGCAAACACTTAGCAAAGCAGGTGATTACTGTTGTTTTGCTTGCTAAAACCATTCTTCTCTTTTGGACAACCCAACGTCTTTTTTTTTTTTTGTGGAACAATCAGAAAAAATGTGCAGGAAATTGTGAAATTTTTTTCTGCTATTTTTGTCCAGTTCTGCAATTGCCAGTGATGACCAATTTGGTTTCTACACATTGCCACTCTGCTGGGAGAGCTGATTGGGAAGGCATGTGTGGAACGGCTCCTCCCAGGGGAGCTGTTCTGCGTGGCCTGTGAATCCTCAGCTCCAACGTGTTTTGGCACCAAGGAATGTGGAGGCAGAGGGAGGGAGAAACTAGCGAGCAACTTCTGGGCAGCTCCACACAGCTCACCTGGAACTGATTTTCAAGGGACTCATTGTCATCTGATGTAAATCAAAACAGCTCCATCCTTGCTTGGTTGGGTTATTTTCCAAAAGTCTTGTATCTGGGCAGGGAAAAGTTCTGCATGTCGTGGTCTTTCTGCGGCTACTGTCCTGCCTGTCCCTCCTGAGGCTGTGTCCTCCGGGGGGGTTGGAGTTGCTCATGTTCTCTGAGCCTCCCTTTCAGGTTTTTACCCCAATGGCTGAGAGATTTTATGCGTGTGCAGAAGAATTCTGCTTGGGCAGAACCAGGGAAATTCCTTTCTGGGGCACTTTTGGAGCTGCTGATCTGGGGATCTGAGGCCTTGTAAGCTCTGGTTCTGGTTTCACAGCTTTTGTGAGCTGCCTTGGAAAAGTCTCCAACCTCCCCATCCAGGTTCACCACCTCCTTTCCCAGCTGTGAAAATAACCCAGGGTGGGACAGAGAGCTACACCCTCTCCCCTTCCCGTGGACCTCAGCAGATGTCGTGATGGATGGTGAAAGCCAGCTCTGTGGAGGTGTCAATGGAATTTGGCTGCGGAAGGAACTTGGTTTATTCTGTCATTCGTCAGGGCTGTGATCGCTGCCCGACAACTGGCAAAATCAGCTCATTTCGTTCAACCAGCAGTGAAACTCTAGATCTTTCTCTGCGCTCTGCTTGGAGGCCTTTCCAACTGTCCGCATGCCCCTGTTCTCCGGTGGGCCAAAAAGTGAGACTTCAAACGGGTGATGAGGTTTAGCTCTGATTCAGGCAGATACGGGGACAATCAGCCTTAGATCAGCTTGACAAAACGGACCATTCAGATTATTCCTTGCCTTTTGCCTCCTTCCCTGCAGATGATATTGGTTGAGGTCAGCTGTGATCCAGAGGGATGTGGGTGGTGCTTCAGGACCAATTGGAGAAAGATGTGGACCAATGGAAGTAAAACTCCCACGTCCATGCTTTCCTGGACCTTGGGTCTCCACTGTTACCTGCAGAGCAGTGATGGGGAAGAAAACTTTCTCCCCAGGCTCTCCCCAGACAGAGGTGATCTCTTGAATCCGCAGTTTATCTGGAAACACATTTGGGCTGAGTCTGACAATGGTGTTTTCTCTGCAACTATCTCTAGTTTCCCCTGGAAGCTGGCCCTCACAGATATGTAGACAGGAACAGGGAAGAAAAGCATCTCGAGGAGGGAGACAGAGGGCTGGTTCCACATCACGGCATCCTATTAGCATCCTTTGGAGACCCTCCATGTTGACGTGGAATCTCTGTCTTTCCTTTCCAGTGCAAGAACCATTCTCAGGAAACGGCGCTTCCCATGGTGACTTGCTGGGACTCTTTGAGATGGCTGTCAGAATCTTATGCCATGTTCATCCATCTCAAATCACAGCTGATGCACCTGAGTTTGGCCTGAAAAGACAGCTACAGCTGCAGCGGGCAACCCAACAGAGAGCTCAGGGAAGCTGCCTAAGTCCTGCACATCGATGAGGTCTTCATGGCTTTGCCCCTCCAGCTCCTTTTCTAGTTGTAGTCCCAGTGAGACTGTGTGGGTCACAAAGCTAAGACGTGACAGAGAAGTGAAGCCAAATGTAGAGTGTTGCAAGGATTCTTGATCCTCCCAGCTCCTTATTTCATCTTTCACTTTGCACATCCTTGGACATGGCAATATTTCGATCTGTGAGGTCAGGCTGCCTAGCCTTCTTCCCAAAGCTTGTAGTCTCAAGCTCCAAGCTGATGTTTGTCCTTGCTCACTCTCCTGTCATCAGTTGTGATCAACACCCAGGGCTTCTGAGGGAGAGATAAAAATATTATAATGCATATAATTGAGCAGTACCATAATATAGGTACAGGGAAATCCCATGATGCTGCATCTTGAGCCCAGGCTAGTGGTTTGGAAAAGGTTCATCAGCTTTGGATGGCTTTCAGGGTCTGTTCTACTAACAGGATCCCTGTTCATGTCAGAAGACGTGTCTCTTAGTGGAGCTGACAGGCCGTGTGGGCTCGTGGTCAGAGCACTTCCTCGTAATTGCCTTGACTCTACCCGTGACCCCGATCAGGCCCGAGCCCTCACTGAACTCCACATTTCCTGAAGCATCTTCTCGGCTCAGCTGCCTCCAGCTCTGAGAAATGGGTCTGCTCAAGAAGTGTGGTTTCTTCAGCTGCATGGCAAGGGCTGACGTGACCTCGCATTCGGCAATGCGGGAGGGGTTTGGGTAGTCCCATCCATTGGAGGCACGGTAGCTGCAGGGAGGAAGAAGACAAACCTGGTATTGAAGAAGCTGCTCACTGAGGTCGCAAAGGTGCCTGTGTTTCTGCAGCATCTCTGTGTTATTACGATGAGACATTTTTAAATGGCATTTCTTAGACAGCCATTTGAGGAAGTTCCTGGAGAGCACGTACCAAGCCAAACCCCAAGGCTGCAACCCAAGCCTGACTCCCAGCATGCTGGTGGCTTGTGTGATGGCCTGCCCAAAACCCTAGCTGGGACCAGTGGTCTGAATCCCTGTCTCAAAAGTGCAGGAAAACTCATGGATACTTGGTAGAAAAGTTTCATTCCCAGGATAGATGTAGCAGAAACCCCAGCCACAGCCTACAAGTTCTATCAAAGCCAGAGCAGATAGTTTATTTGGCTAGGAGGTGGCACTACCCCCTCTCTCCCTTGCCTCCTTGATTACAAGGGCAGCCTATGGAGGAATACAAGACTGATGCATGTATGAAACCTCCTAGGACTCCCCCTATGTCTCAGAAGGAGCTCTGCATCCTCCATCAATCGCTGTCCTTTTTCTTTTTCTTTTTCTTTTTCTTTTTCTTTTTCTTTTTCTTTTTCTTTTTCTTTTTCTTTTTCTTTTTCTTTTTCTTTTTCTTTTTCTTTTTCTTTTTCTTTTTCTTTTTCTTTTTCTTTTTCTTTTTCTTTTTCTTTTTCTTTTTCTTTTTCTTTTTCTTTTTCTTTTTCTTTTTCTTTTTCTTTTTCTTTTTCTTTTTCTTTTTCTTTTTCTTTTTCTTTTTCTTTTTCTTTTTCTTTTTCTTTTTCTTTTTCTCCTTTCCCTTGAGCACAGTTTCAGCCCTTCCAGCCTAGCCTAGAGGCCATTGCAGCATGTGTTGTGTCATTAATTATTAGCAAACATGTTGACATCTGTCAAATATCTTCCTGGGGACCTGCATTAATTCAAGCCTGCCTTTTAACTCTAGGCAGAAACTGCTGATCACCTACAGAAAGTCCTGAAAACATCGCAAGGAGGGAGGAGGGCCTCACAGGAGGAGATCCCAAACACTGAGATGTATCCTGAGTGCCCATCAAAGTCTTTGAGTGTTGCACCAATAAAGTGACAAAGAAGAGATTTGGGTAAATCTCTCCACAGTCCCCAAGAGGTAAGGATTCAAGTTATTAATGCGAAAGGAATCAGGATTTCTTGCTTAGACTCTTCATCTGATTGCATGGCCAGGACAAGTGCGAGCCCTTCAGGGGGCAGGTGCTGAGCACAGCCCATTTATCCTGAGCTGAGGCAGTACAGCAGGCTCCTGGCAGGTTAGAGGTAGGGTGCTTCAGAGTCAAGTGGTGTGAAGTGCCTCCAAGTGTTCAAAAGGCTGAAGAAAATCTTGTTTTCATCACTTTCTCAGGCATTGTTGGAAAGCCCACTATAAATTAAGGAAAGATCACGAGATGTAAATGTAAATGAAGATAATGAGGTCAGGGGTAAAAGCAAAATTTTCAGGGCACAGCATGGTGTAAAGGAGAACTAGCAGTCAGGAAATGATAGACAGATCAGTGTCAAAGGAGGGACAGAGGGGTAGGTGCAAAGAACACTGTGGATGGAAGAGCGAGGATAGCGGTCGCGTTCAAGGTAGAGGAGGAGTACATGGCATGTGCAATCCTCCCTTGTAGCTGATACGGGAAAAACGGCTGGGAGTTCTTCAGTCTCCCCTGGGGATGTTTGGGATGGTAGAGGTGGTGCATTGTGAGGACCTTGCCTCTTTGTTTCAGAGCCCGTCCCATTCCCACACAGGACGAAGAGGAGCTGTTGGTGCCCAGCTGCAGAGAAGCGCGCCCTAGCCAAGAAGTACCTGGGAAGGTGGCAAAGTCGCGGCTGTGACATGTCTCCCAGGAGTAGATGCCTTTAAAACAAAACAAAACAAAACAAAACAAAAACAAAACAAAACCAAAACAAAACCAAAACAAAACCAAACAAAAAATAAAAAAAAAGAACAAAACAAAACAAACCCAACCCAAATCCTACAGGCTGGGGGAAGAAAGCAGAGAAGTCCCTTCAGTTACTGAAACTGCCTCGTCAGCATCCACGAGTGGCTGGCTGGCTGGCTCTGACAAAAATTGATGGGGACCATGTGGCAGTCAACACGGGAGAGGGTGGGAGGGTGCCAAGTTTTCCGACGTATGTGTGTGTGTATGCGTATGTGAGTGTGTATTTATTATCCCGTCCCCTCTGCAGTTGCCTGTGTGACTTGTGCCAGCACGCTGCGGAGATGTGGCCTTTCCCTGGAATGAGGAATGCGTCAAGGAAAGTGCGGTTGCATATAGTTATGAACATATGGAGGCCCTGGAGTCACGCCACATGGTTTGCCACTAATTGAAATAGGCTGGCTAACCTCTTATTGTGGCCACCAGGAGCAACCCTGGGGGAGGGATGGCAGGGGGGGTGGGGAGCACGGTGAATGGGTGCAGGATGTCTTCCAAAGCGTGACTCGGGGAGGAAAACACCTCCCTTTCCTCCTCCTCCTCCTCCGGGATGGAGACGCTGCAGTGGGTCCAGAGACAGAAAGGGGAAGCTGTGCCCCCAGACCCAAACGTGGATTAAGGCTGTCCAAAAGTAAAGGCCTTTTGTACCTGGATTAGCACCACGCATGCCTGGCCACCTCCCTCAAAGATAAAGTGCTGTGTGGGCAGTAAGAGATGGGGAGAGATGGGGAAGGGACAGGAAGAGGGCAAATAGGAGGCAACTTGTAGGAACAACTAGGACAGTTCCCAAAAGGGATTGGCATGAGCTGATATGTGGGAGAAGAGGTCCAGCAGCACACGGGGTGTTCTGTGGACACAAAAAACAAACAAAAACCTCCTGAGTGTTCAGACACATCCAGGTTGATGTGCTCCAGTAAAGGCTGAATCATCACCTGCTTTGTTTCCTGCATGTATTGCAAGATGTGGCATTTGAAGTGGTGGGGGTTGTTTATTTTATTATTTTGTTATTTTGTTATTTTATTATTTTATTTTATTATTTTATTTTATTTTATTTTATTTTATTTTATTTTATTTTATTTTATTTATTTTATTTTATTTTATTATTTTATTTTATTTTATTTTATTTATTTTATTTTTTATTTTATTTTTTTATTTTATTTATTTTATTTTATTTTATTTTTTCATTACCTGTCTTTGGTCTATATTGGTGATGTGAATTCTTGGAGTGAAGAAAGCTGAAGAGCAATACCTAGGTTGAGATCTCTGAGTTGCCCTGGACTCAGCATCGTGCCCTGTAGGGCTATCTCCCAACTACGGAGTGGAGGACCTCCTTTGACAGCTATCAACATCTCCTGCCCGTGGACTCCTCGTGGAGCTGTATCACCCCTTAGCTCTCAGATGTTCAGTCTACGTCTCTTGGCCATGTGGAGATCTGGGTATATCAGAAGGCTGGCTGACTTTGGGAAAATTCTCTCAAATGAATATTGCCCGCAGTAAATACCGCTCACTTTACCCCTGCTTCTTCACAGCTATGATGAGGGCTGAATCCCCACTGCCTTCTTTGCTATGGTTCCTTTCCTGCCTCTTGTGTTCACTTCAGAAAACTTTGTCCCTCAGAAACAACTGTGGGAAAACATTTGCTAGATAACCTGCTGCAAACTTGTAGAGCCCTGCTGAATACCTCAGGCCGGCGGAATCTGTGCGGGCTCAAGGCATCTCCAGACCAATGTCCAGAAGCATTTTTTTTTTTATTTATTTCCTGTAGAAATGGAATAGAGATAGAGCTAAAATTGAGACAAGTTCTGAATTACCTGTGCAGTGAGGATATAATGTGTGAGGAACAAAGAAAGTGTATTATTCTAGAAACAAAATTCACAGGAATATAAAGAAATTACATAGGGAATTTCCAGCAATAAAATGGGATGCCACTGTTATTAAGGGACACTAGGCTTCTTAAATACTGGTTCGAGAAAAATAAATACATAAATAAATCACAAGCTTACATCTAGAACATACTGCTCTTGTTTCACTAGTTGCTCAGAGACAATCACAAAAGGCCCCCCATGTGATTAATTGTTTGAGTGTAAAGGGAAACAATATGCAAAATGCTTTTCTATCTTATTTACAGTTCTTGTAACAATCTGAACGAGTACTTGCCATGAGTTGCTCTAGGAATTTCCTTACTGAAAAGGAATAACATCTGATTTTGATGTATAACATTGTTAGAATATTTTAATGTAGGTTCAAAGGGTTTTCTAAAGCATATGCAGGCTGACCCATTCATCCTCAGGCACTCAAGATGTGCCCAGACTGTTTCAGGGTATGTCATTGGTGGTGGTGTGAAGCTGTGCTTTACAGTTCTTTAACTCCTTGTTCCTTGGGCTGTTGAGTCTTGGGTAGAGCTCTAACTTTCCACTTACATATATCAGCATATAGAGCCTTTGAATAGAAAAGAGCATATAAACATGATTACTAATACGTATATTAGGAGGCAGCCGAACACTCCTACATGGCCATAACCATCCTGATTGAATCTCTATGTCCCACAGCTCTAAAAGATGAGAGGCAGCAGCTGGATGATGGGGCAAATAGGAAGGGGGAGATGGCACAGGATGGCTGACCAATAAATAGGATAGGAGGTGCAATTCCCAGCTGACAGGGGACAGTAACCACAGCTTGCTCTCTGCTCATAGATTACGCTACGCTTCTTAACTCACAGCACACATTGCCAGAGTTTCTTTCATCATTAAAATCTTTAGACGATACAAAGCAAAGGGCAAGAAAAATACAAAAAAAAAAAAAAAAGAAAAAAGACTTCTCCATCACTCCCTCTCTTTACACCCATATGTTCCAGGTCCATAAGGAGATCAGGGAAGGAAAAGGCTTGTCGCACTTGGCATAGCTGCACGAGGAAGCCCAGGATAAAGTAGCAGAGGTGGCATTCCAGACATTGACACGCGAGGAGGATCGGGTTTGTGATGAGAAGCAGCAGGTGCGATAAGGGGATCAAGTCCTCTGCTGTATATGGCCACACACTAATTCTGGTGGGTCTCCTCTTGCATCAGACTCTGGAGGGGAAACTGGGGGAAGCTGAACCTGTCCTCCACACCAACGACCTCATTGGTGGAAAAAGGGGTGCCAAGAAGTGGAGAGGGGAGGATTGTGCCTGCTTTGAAAGCTAGGAAAGAATTTTGTTTGGCATCAGTGCTCTGGCACCTCCCCAGACATGTCATGCCAGATGCTACCATGAGAGTTGTGCTTCAGTGTTCCTGTGTTAGCACCAGCTACAGTCATTAACACCGTTCTGGTCGTCTTGGGTTTACAGCTTTTGCTCAGTTTTCCACGTTTCCTTCCTCACTACCCAGAGCACCATTTGTACCAATGGCTGTGTGCTGGTGTGCATGTGCACAAGTGTGCTCGTGTTAGGATGGCATGGTGCTTCTGAGAACGATGGCCTGCAGCATCCATTTTGAGATCCCTTTTTCAGCCTTATTTAAGTTCCTTTTTTTTTTTTTTTTTTAAATACTGCTTTTTGTTCCAAAGGAGATTGCACTGCATGTATAAGTACATGTTTTCTAGGCAAATAGATTCCTTTACATTAGAGCTTGTGGGATGAAAAGCAAACAAAATTCAAACACAAAAATAAGATGTGTGCCCAAATCTGCATCGTTCTTTTGGGGTTTAAGAATTACATGGATTTTCCCCTTGCTGCTTTCTAAACATGGGCTCCACAAGCCTCACCTGCTTATGACCTTGCATGTCCTGCACTTTAACATCTTTTGGGAAGGCTTAATCCATCTCTGGCCTGACCTGAACAGACAGATGCACTGCATGATAAAGGAGATGAGAAGGGCACCTATTTATTCATCTGATGCTTAAGGATGCCCTAAGTCATTGTGTGAAAAAGGAAGCCTTGCTTCTCATCTGCCTTGAAGGTGAGCATCTTCATGGGTTCTCTGAAGCCTTGTAAAGCTTTGAGCTCAGACAGCAGTGGGTGTTTTTATTAGACCTCTATTTTTTTTTTTGTTCCATTTGGCCAATAATTTTCATGAAACTTATAGAAAGCTCCTATTTTGGAGACTCTTTTGTAATATTTTCTTAAAACTGGACTGTGAGTTAAAAAGTTATTAAGAAGGATGAGACAAATGCATTGGCAGGCTAAAAGACACTGTGATCTCACATGCCTGGTTTCCTAAGTAAACCTGTCTAAAAGCCCCATGGATCATTACAGTACATCATCTGTTACTTCCATCAGCCTTTTTTGAATGCAGGACTGTGATTTCTCCCAGAGCAAATGGGACCTGGCACCCTGTTAGAAAGATTTCTTTGTAGTGACCTGTGCAATATTCGTTTATCCCCCTGGAAATGGTGAAAAGGAAAGGTAGCTCTTTTTTTTTTTTTTTTTTTTCCCCACATGTCCAGCTACTTTAAACCCATCGATACAGACAGCTAAGCTGGCTTGCAGAGCCAGCCTGTACAAAAACTGCTGCCTACTCCTGATACTCGCCATGACTCCTGTGGCTTTCTGATAGCTCAGCAGCCACGCGACATGTTCCTCCGACTGTTGTGACACCAGGAAACCAGTCCTCTGGCACTCTCTCGTGTCTGGAGATTTCCTCATCAGGCATATTTTGGAGCTCTGCGGGTTTATTTGCGGGAAAAGTCCTTGCAGAAGTAGTTCAACAAGTGGCAAAGGTGAAGCTGGCTGACAGGTGCCCCTGCAGGGGATTTTAACTGCCTTGGACGCAGCTCCAAGAGAAACCATCTCTAATGCCTGGGTACATCCCTGAGAAGTGCTTGGCTGCACTAAAATCTTTCATCCTCTCACCAAGCAGGCGCTTCACATGGGTCCAGCCTAAAGAAGGCAGCTTTCCACTGATCTCAGTAGGAACCAGAATAGCCCCTGTCACATAAAACACACAGGAGGCCCAACGATGGCAAAAAAAAAATTAAAATGGAAATATTTCCCATGGCTTTTGCTGAGGTTTGAGTTGTGTTTTGGGCAAAGCTTGTTTCTGATTTTCAGATTGTTTTTGTCCCAGCCTGATGACCACATTACATAGCAAAGCCAAATTCTTAGCCCTCTGGCCTGACTCTTCTCCTCTTCACCTCTTGTTTCTTCATATGCAGATTGCCTCAGTTCCCAGCCAAAGCATACCCTGGTCCAAGCTTGCTCAGGAGGTGCTTTCTGCCAGAAACTTCCCCTGGGAGATTTGAGAAACAAACAAACCGAGCAGCCCTCACAACTTCCCGATAGCAAACAAACAAACAAACAAACACACACACACACACACACACACACACACACCGTGTTCCTGAAATGCCATTTGACCCCGCTCTCTAGAGCCTGGGGGCAGGAGACTTAGTTTGTGATAAACACAAAACACTTGTGTCAGGGTGAATATTTGGAGCAAACTGCAGATCGCTGCCTTCTTCCCTGGGGAGGGCTAAGAGGAAAACTCCAGCAAAACCTGTTTCATGGGTCCAGCCCGTCTAAACCAGAATGGAAACAGGCTGTTGTTCCTACAGCCGCCATTTCCTAACGGAGCCAATGTTTGCTTCCTTCGCCTCGCCTCCCTGGTCTGTACGCGAGCTGAAAGCCCCAGTGGTGTCAGCTCTCTCCTGGACGCTTCTCTCTCCACCACTTGAGGCGAGATTGACAGGACATGTGTTGCAGGGGCATTAGCTCACATGCCATGACCGAGGGCTACTTGTGTGCTCCTGCTTGGAAAGGCCCGTGCTTTATGTTGTAAGTGCTGAGGGTTTAACAAATCACTTCTCTGAAGCTTGTCTCGTGGAAGAAGCCCCATCCTTGCTTGTTTGAGAAGATGCTTTGGACAGTCAGAATGTCCTGTCTCTGCTTCCCGAGCCCAAGGTCCGTGAATTGAGGAGTCCCCAGTGCTGTGGTCCTGTGCGTGCTGGGGGGATGAGGGTATAACACCAGAACGGTGTGGTCCTTTATTTTCTGTATAGAGCAGCATGTGAGCTGGATGCTGTGGCGAGTGTCAGACAAAGCAGACTCTACTGACAAGTCAAGCAAATGGTTGTCTACGGCAGGGAATTGATGTGCAGAGCAGAAATGCTAGTCCGGCTGCACCTGGAGGAAGGACGAGGTTTCTGTGCTTGAGGCTTTTCTGCAGCTCAGCTCTTCCCAGAAGGGCAGGCATTGTCCCTACCTCCTACCTCCCAGGGCAGCAAGATCAGCAGAAGCATCTTTCTGTGGCTCGCCCCCAGTTCTCCGTCCTGTCCCTGCGTGTCTCCACTCCTCCCAGCAGAAGCAGCCGCGAAGTGGCCTTGGAGCGGCAGCGCGCAGCCATGCCCATCCTCCTGCAATGCCTAGGGCCACGGCTTCAGGGAAACCTGGAGGAAGGACGCTGTTGCCTTTGGAGGTTAGGAGGACACTGGGGGCAGGAATTCATTCTGGATCAAGCAAGCTGACTCTCTGGAGGATGCAGGGTGATAGTGAAGGTAAGGAGAAAGTTAATTTTATTGCAAGCTTTTTCAAGAAAGAATAACTCAGGTTAACCCATTCCTATGGGAGCCAGCTCAAAGGAGGGCCACTTGCCTCTACAGAGCGTGTCCTCACAGAGCTTAGCAAAGCCACTACACAAACTAAAGCAGGTGGCCCTTACTGATGTGATGTGCGGAGGTGAGACCATGGCTTCGCTGCATGCATTGCACACCCACTTTGCTCTCATGGCCACAAAGAGTAAGAAGCTCCATCCCAGGTGGCGGCTGAAGTGCTGAAGTCAATATAGAGGCATTATGCATCACTTTCAGCATTCCCCTTGCCAAAAATATAGCACCTATAGAAAAAAGCCAGTTTCTTCTACTGTATCTAGGTGGGCCAGGACATTCTGGATGTTTTTGAACCATAAGTCTGAGTGTTTTGGGGTTATTTTGACCCATACATAGAAAACAGGGGCCTCTTGCCGGTCTAGCTGGAGTGCCTGAAGATCACTCCTCTCTTGTCTGGGATGAAGGAAATTATTTTGTGAGTTGTTCCAGTGCAGGGTCAATGCTTTACTGAAATTTTTTCTCTTCTCCCAGTGCTGCTGTCTCCAGCCTCCCTTGGTACCGAAGCTCTCCTGCCAGGGTGCTGAGTGTACCCACAGGTGTTAGCAGCCCTGAGGGGTCTCACCTGGGACCACCACCACACCCTCCGGCCATGCTCCAGGAGCCCATTTAAGCTCTGCCTGGGGTCTGTAGTCCTCTCCTGAGCTCTGTTGTTGGTGTGCCTGCTTGCAGCTCTGGTTCTGCTCCTGCCTCCTGGACAGACGGTGGGTCTATACTCCCAGGTAGTTAGTCTCCTCTCTGTGTGTCCTTGATGTGTGCTATCGCTTGTTTCTAGGCATGTTTTTGTCTCCATCTCCTTTTGTTCCTGATTGCGCTCTTTGTATGGACCCTGAATCTGGATTGTTTCCCTCTGCTGGGGTTGTTGATGGACTCCATAACTAGTGTGTTGTCCTGCTCCCGGGCATAACTCTGAAATCTGAATCCTCTGATGACAGCTCTTGCCAGTGTGTGCCTTCCCTAGGTGAAAATGCCTTCAGTTGTTCCTGCAAAGTCCTTTCACCCTGAACTTCGCATTTCCCCAACACCAAGCCTAGCCCTGTTTATTATTTATTTATTTTGTATGGCATTAGTCCACTTTATTTTCTATGCAGAAAGCCTCTTCTGGGCATATTTGGAGGATTTCCTGCATTGGACTGGGATTTCCTGTAATATAGCTGATGAAAATACTGATGCCTCTGCATGTAGATTTTGTTGGTAATGTGGTTATGGCCTTCCACCAGGGCTGTCCTGGGATGAGGAATCCCTGATAGAGCCTGTGCTTGGTGATTTAGAGGCCACAAGTGTGTCCACCCCCTCCAGGAAATGCTGAGCTTACCAGACCAGGATTTGTTGGGTTCTTGTCTTTGTTTCACTTGTGATGCTGATTCCTTCTACGCTCTTGTGCTGTGGGTGGTCTGGGTCTTGGATCCCACTGTTGTGGGGTGGGGAGAAAGTGGTAGAAGAGAAGACCAAGAGCCATTCCCTGGTTCATCTTGTGCTGCTAACTGCGTGTACTTCAAGTGTGCTGTGGGCACCGGGCAAGGCAGAAAGTGAGAATGAGGCAGATGGATGAGTGGTGTATGTTGGGAGACAAAGAAAGTGGTTACGGCAACAGAAATACCATGCACGGATGGATGGAAGACACAGGGATAAATAAATGAATGAGGAGGTGCATGGACAGATGAGTAATGTGGGAAGAGCTGACTGCTATCACCAGCAGAGACCCCCCTGTGTCTGCCCCACACCGTGCCCCTTCCAGACACTGAATCTCAGCTGAAGTTGCCCTTTTTGGGGCAGGCAGGAGATAAGCAGATGTGGAGCACACAGTGAATTTTATAATAACACGGTGGTTATAGACAATTGCCTAATGGGGACCAGATGGTCAGTTTTATTTTAAGTTGCCCTTTAACAACATTCCCATCTAAGCTGTGTTTTTTAAGTAATAGGTTTTTAATGAGATGCCCATAAGATCTTACAACACATCGGGTTTTAATCACGCTGGCCTATTTAAATGGCAGTGTATGTCTTTAGCACTCCTTCTGCATTTTTATGGTGTTTAATTCCTTCCCACCACCATCCCTTACTCCAAACCTCAAATGGGCTGTGTCAAAGGGACCGTTCCTCCCAGCGCTGGATGCTGCCCCTGCTGAACTCCTCCCTGCCTTTCCACACTGGGACTGAGGACAGACCTCCTTCCAGGAGAGGAGGCATGTCTTGAGGTCAGGGTACAAATCTGCTTCACAAAATAAAAGCTCCGATCACAAATGCTGCTTTTGGATGGGGAAGGCAGGGAGCGGTATGATTCATCTTGAACAGATACTGTTATCAGGGCAAAGTAAGTGTTAGCTTTGGAGTGGTGCCTCCAAATTCCCCGGGCATCTCTCTGCAGCACGGCCACACAGTACGCCTGGGTGCCCCAGACGCATGTCAGACACTTTGGCGATAAGCTGTGAGGAGTCACCGAGAATATACGCAGCCGTATCACCGGGTTCTCACATCAGGAGGGGAGGTGTCGCCGCATCATCCCCATGTCTTAGGTGGGGGCACAGCAGTCAGGTCCCTACCCCACGTGTGAGGACGAAGCAGAAACTTGGGTTTCTTGCTGCTCTGCCCTCTACCACAGTGGCACAGTTGGGCCCTGCATAGCACAGGCAGCTTGCATCATCTCTGGAAGCTGTATTCCAGTAACCCCATGTCCACTTGCCCAGTGGACAGACTTTCCTCGCTAGAACACCACCGGCTCACTGGGGCAGGGAGGGGACAGATGGAGACAATCGGAAAACATGGGTTATTGACAGTGCTAGCTGAGCAGAGCTGGAAGAGACCACAGCTCCCCCACTTCCCAGCTCAGTGTGAGCCCCGCGGGTTCATGCTGTTTACCTTTATGATCTGTGTCAGCCCACCAAGCCTTCTGTGGTGTTAATGATTGGCACCAACATGACTTGTGCTTCTCTTTGCTGGTGCTCAGCCTGATAAGGAAAAATCACCTGAACATAAGAAGCCAGTCTGCAGCCAGGTTGAGCAGAAAGCCTGCTGTCAGGATTCAAAATAGCCATTTTTTTTTTAACCAAGCAGTTCTCATGTGGGGTCCTTTCCTTCCTGTCCTGCTCTTACAGACCTCAGCAAACCTTGGACAAAGTCATGCATGACTTTCACCTCTCACCCATCTGGGGATTTTATTTTTCCTGTTGATGTCAGAGGCTCTGTGAAAATGCAGATGAAATCAGGCTCTGCTTTCCTTCCTGGAGTCTTCGTTGCCCTTTGGCAGAGCTCACACAGATTGTGACCGTGTTGGTTAAATGACATCAGCATGTTTCAAAATTGTTACTTGTTTTTTGGGGTATTTTGCATGTTTACCCAGCTACCTTCCAGCAGTTTCAAACTCTAATGCTTTCCACACATGGGTGGGTGGGGGATGCACAGTGCTGATGAAGGACACAGGTTTGGGGAGGCTTTCTCAGCCTTTCCTGCATTTGAAGTAGCTCATTTAAAGTCAGCTCCAAGAAAATACATCTTCCCTTCACACCAGACATAGCACTGTTTGCTCAGCAGTTCTTTGGCCTTTACGAGTTCTTGTGGGTAGACAGCTGGAGACACCAAGAGAGATCTTGTGCAGGACACAAACAAAAGGAGCAGAGGAGAGACTGTAAGGAATGATTTCTTACTGAGAAGTTTAAGTCCAGATGTGACCTTGGTCACTAGCAAGCTGTGGCACAGGTGGACACTGCAATCACTTCTCACAGTAGAACCTAAGATATTAGGTTTTCTCTTGGAGGAACCCTGAGAAACTCAGGCTTTTTGGATTGAATTCTGAGCAATGGAAGATCCAACAAGGTTGGAGGTTGTGGGCAGGAGGAGCTGAGGTGTGAATACAACCAACAAAGGTCTGCTTAATACCAGCCTTGACATGCCTGGCCTGGGCAGGGTAGCAGTACGTAAAAAAGGTTTCAGCCATGTTGGGAGTAGACAACAGATTTCTGCATTTTATCTAATTTGAAGGAGGCCACGAACACACTAAAAATGTAGACCTCTTGAGAGCCCTCCTGGCATCTGTCCTCAGGCCAAGCTTATGGGCAAGATATTTTGCCTGGTCCCTCACACCAGGGAGGAGAGGACTCTGGAGTCACTGCTGCTCCCTTTTTCCCCTGGCAAGTAGAATAAGCATACCAGGTCTTCCTACACCTCCTCTGGAGGAACAGACAATGTTTCTGGCAAATTGGTTCTTGATGGCTAATGGCTTTTTTCTTTCCAAGGCTCCAAGCCAAAGCCTGCGTGTCCTTAGCCTCAAATCCAGTGAGATTTGATCAAGAAAATAAGAGCTCCCCTTGGAGGCACAGCAGCCCTGCAGGGAGAACAATGGCAGTCAGAGGGAGCACTGTGTGTGTTTGGCACGGAGCTAAGCCCCTGTTCTCCTCTCCCCTCCTTTGCCCCAAGTATGGGGCACGCATCCTGCAGACTCATGGAATCAGTAATTTGTGGTCAGCTCTGCTGCCTGGTGGTGGACGGAGGAGCCTCAGCACAGCTGGGAATGAGATGCACAAGGAAGTGGCAGCTGGGGAAATGGAGTTTGGCTGGCAAAGAGGCAGAAGTGGGAAAACATTGGAATACCGATGCTCTGGAGGTGTTCCTTGCCAGGAAGGTGGCTTCTCTGAACCACTGGAAGATGCTGCTTCATGCCCACAGCACCCACACCTCTGGTGGTGCCAAAAAAAAAAGGGCCTGGACTGATTGACTTTGCACTCCCATGGTGGTGTGAGACAGCTGATGGGCTCAGCTGAAGCTGAGGCTTATTCATTTATTTAGCTTCTTGCTGCTGCAAGACAAGGGTGGCAGCTTGGGAAACTTGGTCTCAGCTGATGGTTCTGTTTGGGCACATCAGTGAAGTCCCCAAGGCAAACGAGAGTGCTTGAAATGGTCTTGCAAAATGAGGGAGGCTTTAACAATATGGTGATGTCAACCCCAGCATTGCTGGGGCCTGAGCTTTGCAGCTGCAAGAGCAATAGGATTCTGCTGGAGAAATGAACCGTGGAGGGGCTGGCAGGGAACCACTGCTAACAGTGCAGGACCTCTGGCCGAGTGGCTCGGAGTCCAGCTGTGCCATAGATCCGTGCAGCAGCTTGTTTTCCCCTTCGGTGATGACTGAAACATTGCACCATCCTGTCTTCCCTGTGGGAAGAGAAGGGAACCTGCTTCCCATCAGAGAGAGGGAGACCACCAGACAGCCCTGAGGTGCAGATGCACGAAACGAGTCCGTGAGGGACATCCATATGAGCTGCTTTCTAGGGGCTGGGTCAGAAATTCCAGTGGATAGTCTTTATTCCTCTTTTGTAGGGACTTGCACTAGAAACAAGCCTCAGAGCAGAGCACCTATTTTGAGCCCAGGCTTTGCCATGCCTTTGATCTGCTCTGTTGGAGATAGCATCCTCTCCAAGAGTGAGGCCACCCAAATGCAGCTGCCAGCTTCTGCCATGCCCTTTGTAAGGGCCAGCAGGCTCTGCCTGCCCTCCGTGGGAAGGGAGAGTCCTGTCCTAGTAGTCAGGGTGTTCAGGGTGAAGTCTTCCAGGCTATGACTGTTTTGGCACCAAGTTCAAGTCCTGCTTGTGGATGCTGGCAACTTCCTTGTAGCTGTTTTCCTCCAGCAAAGCCCTTTTGTTCTCTGGGTTGCTCAAAGACCTCTTCAAACCCCTCAGTGTCTGGGCCCAGGGGCTGGCAAAACCTCAGATGTGGAGAGCATGGTGTGGTTCTGGCTTGTTGTGTGTTATCTCACTGTGCTTTGATCAAGGCTGTGACCACTGGGGCCCTAAAGCCAGGACAGAAGAGCAGCAGCGCACCTCTGTGCGGATCTGTGTGGTTCAGTTCAGCTCTGTCCTCAGTGGGATCCCTAATACAGCCTGTCTTCTGTCTAGGTTCTTATTTTCACAAATTCAGCAGTACTGCATATCTTTGAGATCTCTTCCCTTTGAGCAAACTTGGTGGAAAGGGTCTGTGGGTTTCAGAGCAGCTAATGATGGGGGGAAGCTGAAGAGTGACATGCAGATGAGATCAAATAAGCCCATTCATTTAGGGAACCATGTTTAAAAAAAAAAAGGCACACTGTAAAATAGGAGGGAGTGGAAGGTGGAGTTCACAGGAAGCCTGGTAGTCATCTGAGTCTTTGATTGCTTGGTTTTGGAAATATAAAGGAAAGCTGTCAACAAACAATAGAATGTGAGCCCTTGCCACCCACCCCTCTGTTTAATCCTGAGAATGGGGATGTGGAAACTTTCCCTTTCTGTTATTGTTTCAATGGAAACATTTTGCCCCCTTGACCCTTGTCAGAAAGGATGCATCGTGCATGTAATTAAACCTCTGCACAAAAGCGTTTTCCTTCCCTAGACAAAGCTTTTCCACTGCAATTTGGCTTAACTGGAATGATGCTTTTTGCCCTGCCTCTGCAAAGCCCTTGGACTGAGCCACTTTTTATTTTATTTTTATTTTGCTGTTTGGTTATGCTCTGGTGCTGCTACTACTAACCATGCTCCGCCTCACCCTGCATCCACCCAAGAGGTCGTTCTGCTCTGTGTCAGGAAGGGCCAGGATGCTGGGTATCACTGCCTCACAGCTGGCTCGCTGTGGTATATCAGAAGGGGCAGGTCCCTGCTGAAACTTGTCCCATGGCTGAGGTTCTTCAAAGGATGTCTCATGTAGATCTGATGGCTGATTAGGGTTGAACTCCCCTCTGTGATGTGTCCTTTTTTAAGAGTAAGATTCAGTTCAAGATGAATACACCTAAATGCAGATGTCAAAATGTGACTCTGATCTCCCATGATGGAAGCTGGTTAAAGATTTTTAATCAGCTGGGTTAAAAATTACCTTTGATAGAGCAAGCATGCATGATAAGTCACGTTTCTTTGAAAGTCCAGGGGACAGGAGGTAGCAGACAGAGGAAATGGCTCATTCCTGGCTGCTGCCTGTGGCTGCATGGCACACTGTGAGCATCAGCTCTGAGATGCCAGTACACCCCTCCTGGGGGCTTGGAGGTGATGTGCTTTGTCCAAGCTGAGCGAAGCCAGATCTTTTTGTTTATTCTTTGTCTACAGGGACACGTGGGATGCTCTGGTTCTCACCTTAATGATGACATGAGTGGTTTGGCTGGTGCAGCTGGTCATGACAGCTGAGGCTGGGTTTGCATTGCATGCGGGACAGAGAGCAGGCACCAGAAACCTTTAGGAATGCAGCAGCTTGTAACGTGGTGGAGCACAGATGTGCATGCTCATCCTGTCACCTGAGCAGGCCTGCAAGTACACTGCAAGTCTGTATTTGTAACCCCTCTGTCAAGTCTATTAGCAGTCATGGGTTGGCTGATGTCTGTTCTGTGACCACTTGGGATGCGGTGTGCCTGGGAGATGCAGCTAACAGACATTCAGTATGTAAGGAGGACTGGAGTTTGTACTGACAAGCTTGGCAGGTTCTCCAGACAGGTTTTGACTATACATGTATAAACAGGAAGATGTAAAATCTTTTGGCTCCAAAACTGGGCTGGGGAGGCTCTGGAGAGCTGGGTTCTGTTCCTGGTCTGGCTGTTCCTCCCGTCTCATCAGATATTTCTTAAAACATGCCTTGCCTCAGTTTCCCCTGGCCTACTCTCACAGTCAAATCACAACAATACTGACAGCCTCCCTCACTGGGGGTGATGACCAAGATAACCAGTGGTGTTTGAATCCCTGTGGCATTCAAACCAGTTGGTCTCTGTGTCCTTAGCTCAGCATACATATTAGATGGAAATGGGCAACATATTTTTCCCGGAGGGACTTCTGGACCCCTTCCAGACATTGTTGAAGGCCATTCCCCAAGCCCTTGCAGAATGTTTCACATGCCAAGGGCTAGCTGGCTGCCTCTTGCTGCTCAGAAGCTCCAACTTTATTCCTGGGCCTTGTCTGATCACATGTTCTGCCTCTGCCAGGATCCTATCCATGGCTAAACAACTGCAAGATCACAATGACATTGACAGGAAACCTTGCCATGGTCTGGAGGGTGCCAGCCTTGGTTTTTAACAGTGTGCTAGTTCTTTAAGTGGAGGAAGGCAGAGCTGGGTCACAATCTGTCCTCTTAGAGGCTCCCATGTTTGGAGCAAAGGTGAACAAGAGGTTGTTCACTCCATTGAACCCAACACTTCTGCTGCACCCTCAGCAGTGTGGCAGGATAAATACGGAGTCAGAAACACTTGAAGGAAAGAGTAAAGTCATGAGATCTCAGGCATCAGTGGGGGGACAATCCTGGGAGCCAGGAAGGAATTAGCCCCTTCCTCTGCTCCTTTCAGCCACATAAAATTGGCCAGGTGCTTTGTGGCAGTTTATTGCTTTCCTCTGAGGCATTAAGTTTTGGCTGCCATCAGAGAAAGGATATCAGCATGCTGGTTTGGGATGGAAATCTCCATTCCTGTGAGTGGAAGCACCAATATTTCATTGAATAAGAAGAAAGTACCGGGGCCAGAAAAGCTTTTTGTCTCAATGACTTCACTTCTACCAGGAAAGGTCAGTCTGAGGGGAACATCCCTTCCCACCCCATCGCTTCCTACCTGCCTTGCTGGGCAAATGTAGAGCATAGGGACAAACTATCCTGACCATCAGTCCTTGTCTGAACTGTTAGCCACTTAGCTATGAAACTGAGCCCCTTCGCTCCTGGCAGGGGCTGTAGACAGTTAAGCTAAATTGACAAAGATCCCAACGTTTTGAAATACTTCCTTTGTAAGGAAAAGTCTGTGCTTATGTTGTGGGTTCAGGCCTATGAGAAGTTCAGGGCATTTCACTCTTCCCATTTTCTCTTGCTGTTTGACCTTCTCAGATTTTGTTTGTTGTCTTCTGTAAATCAGTTTCAGCATTGGTGTGACTGTGTAGGAGCTGATGGAGTTACTCCCAGGCTGGATGTTTACTTTCTAGCCTAATGTGGAGGAAGCAGTTTATGTCCCCCTAAATCAAGGCTGTATACAGTTCTCATGTATTCTTACTTCAGCCCTTCAAAAATAAGAACAAACACTTTGGGAAAATGTGAGATGACTCATCTGAGTACCCAGGTGATTCCTTTTCACTGCAAAATTCATGGCTCTTGGCTTTTCCTCCCAATTGTGTGTTCACCCTGTGAAGCTGCAGATCGAATTGGTTTGCTCACCGGATAGTCACATTGCCTCACGTAGGAAAGAAAAGAGCGAACGCTAGAAATCAAACTCTGCAGGTAGCTCATGTTCAGCCCTGAACCTCTGTAACCAGCTGACCCATCCAAGTGAGACAGCCCCAGAGAAAAGCTCAGGTCCTATTGATACAAATCAAAGGGCAGAGCAGCTTCCTGTTGCTTCTAGATTTAAAGAACAAGGCTCAAATCAGTTTGTGTGGAGATGTGTGCCCCTTGAAAGTGAGGGAAGTGTTGCTCTGTACAGCCTGAGACTAACAGTGTGGAAGGGACAGTGGCATAAAATGGACCTGTGCTGTCATCTCCCTTGGGGCCAGTGGGAGAGAATGTGTCCCCTACACCCCTCTGAAATGGCTCACCTTTTCTGGAGTCAATCCTAAACTGCCTGTGCCAGTGGTTTCTGCTCCTGCACAGGTGTAGACCAGCTATGGAAGGGTCTGCTCCCTTCTAAGATGCCTTAAGCTTGGGCAGGGATGAAAGTGTCACTAGCACTCTAGATGTAATCTGTCAGACTTCTGAGATGAGTTTCACTGTTTATTTCACTCTAGAGATCACCTATCCTTTGACATAAGACACTGATTTTAGGACTGTAGGAGTAGCAAGTTTGTGATCTAGGATCCATCTGGTTGAGGTCCTGTGTCTGTCAGTCGCATGCACTGGAGACTTCGGCATTGCCAGTCTGAGAGTGACCTGTTCCCTGGGTCTGGTCCCACTTAGCCTGGAACAGACACTGATTCCACCCCCTTAGGGTATGGGGCAAGATCTCATTCAAAACACTGGACACTGATAGACTGGGCACGAAATATAGCAGGCACCCCAGATCTACTTTCTTCATTGCTTTCTGGGTTACTTTCCTTCGCTATTCCTGCTTGCCAGGGCAGTTGTCAGTAAAACTAGATGCAGCCCTACTGCAGGTCTTGCTGCACTGTGTAGAGGGAAGGATGGAAGGCAGAGCTGGTTCCCAGGGGGGAAGGCCAGCACAGCATTGTCTTTGCCTCCATTTGAGTTCACAGGCTGGTAGACTGAAAAATACATATAGACTGTATCAGAGCATAGCATCATGTCATACAACCTTAGAATAACAGAAAGTAAAAAGAAATGTAAGGTATGTGATAGTGGACAGTAAAAGTTCGGAAAAGAAGGAAGACTAGGCATAAAAGAGCAAAAGCTGGGTTTAGAGGAAGAAGAGTTGGCTTGCCAGGTAATTTTTTCTTCCCAAGTGCTCCCCAGCCTTAATTTATACAATATAAATAATTAAAAGCTGTGCAGGCCCAGTGCTAATCCTTGTGGTATTCCACAAGCAACTTCCTTCCCGCTTAGAAAGGATTCCATTGAGAATTATCCGATGGTTCTTGCTCTGCAGCCAATTTTCCACTCCCTTCCACAAGTCAGCGAGTAGAGCCTGAGCTCTCCTTTTCCTTGGTTCAGCCTCTCCCAAAACGAATGGCAGAGAAATCCCAGTATGTGAGGCCTCTAGCAAGCCTATTTCCTCCAGTCCTGGAGCTATCTGTGCTAAAATCTCACAGCAGACCTGGAGGGAAGAGGAGGAGGTCTTGCAAAAAGCTTTGATTTCTGAAGCCAGCTTCGACCACACCACATCCATTTGGGCACGTAAATCAGTCCTGCAGCAGTTGTGCCATACCACTGCAGCTGAAGTTTGACAGTCGAAATTGATATGGTAGTGTGGTATTGTCCCAGAAGTGCAGGGCACTAATGGAGCCCAGTTTAACTTGCGTGCTGTGGGAGCATCAGTAATGTGATGGAGACCCTGGAATAAAGAAGGGGTTGTTCTCTATTCCTTTCCCTGCACTAAATTGACTGGATGTGCCTTGCTGTCACAGGAGTATGGGTTTAGAAGGGATTATGGAGATGCGGTGAGTCTCAGTGACACGTACCCTGTATATAAAATGGAAGACTTCCATTGTGACTTAGGCAAGGCTGAGTACTTCTCGTCTGAAGAGAGTAGGAATGTAACCCTAGAAAAAGTCTTTGTAGCTGCAATCCCTGTTCCTTAGGGATGGGGACACAGATTAGTTCTAGTCAATCTCTGTGAGAGAGAGCCAAGTCTTGAAGACTATCAGCAATGCGTTGCTGGAAAGACACAGACTTAGTGTTTGTGCCAACATTTTGCAATGGACGGAGGAAAAAAAAAAGCATATTTGGGGAGAATGGTTGCAAAAGCTGAAGGAGGCTTTTTCAAGTAAGAAATTACCTGACCGTGGGCAGAGGGAAGATTATCACACATTCAGACATTCAGGATCCTTGCAGAACTGCTCTGCTTAGGCTTCCTCAAAGAAAGGGAGTAAATTCCCAGTTGCTGAATTAGAGATTAGAAGTGAATAATTTGATATGAACTGGCTCAATCACAGACTTGTTTTCAGCAGCAAGTTTGAAAACAAAGTATTTCGACAGCCAGTTCTCCACGACTGCACTAAACAGCCTTGTGCTGCTAGTATTACCCTCTGCTCTTATGATTTAACTTTGTCCAAAGCAGAATAGTTTGGGAGCTTGGCTTTCCATCTGGGTCAGACTGTTGTGGTATAAACAAGAAACAAACTACAGACGGACCCCGTTTGTATGTACTACATGCAGACCCTGGGTGACACAGTGGCAGTCTCTGTGCATCAGGGCTTCCCTGAGCTCGGATAGATGGCCAGGACACCATGTCATCCTTGAAGGATGTGGCAGGTATCTCAGAAACAAATATTCAAATAGTCTGCCCGGTGGCAAGGACACACACTGGATTTAAAGAGGAACCCCAGGTGCATGTTTTGCAAAGTCACATTCAAGACTTGTCACCAACAAGGGACCAAGATCTGCTAGTCCAGCGTTGCCTGTGGCATTCCTTGCCACTTAAACAGTTGGCAAAGCAAATGTAAGAGGAAGGCAAAATCTGACTGAGGATTCAGTCAGGACAGCGGTGAGGCTGGCTGTATATTGAAGCGCACCAGTGTTTCTGCAGGGAAGACAATACAACTGCTCCCATAAAAATCCAGGAGGTGTGCTGCTGCACGCTCTGGCCAGCCGCCGCTAATGAATCATCCAGCTCCTGGATCATTCCCATGAAAGGGATGGAAAATGGATCCAATCCAGAGATCTTGGGAGTTCATTGCAATGTGATAACCCTGTTTACTACTTTAAGAGCTCCAGAAGTTCAGGAGGTGCTGGCGGAACATCTGCTTACTGCAGGATCTTGCCAGCTGCTCTTTGGAGATATCTGTGCTTCATTTGTTCGTTTGGGATGCCTCAGTGTGATACTGTATCCTAAAGAGTAAATGGGTCTGGAGAGGAGCAACCCTGCTTCACTTCCCGATGGAAACTCAAACCTCTGCTAAGCTCCAAACAGGTCCCACTCAATTCTCAGAGGGCACAGCAGCTGGGAGCTGGGGCCATACTGCCTTTACAGTTTCCTTTTCTTCTTGCTGATCCACTTGCAGAAACTCTGAAGTTACTGGAGAAAACATACCTGTGGAAGATTCCTGATCAGACCAGGAAGCAAGAGTAAGAATCAGCTGGTGCATCTTTTTTTTTCAAGAAGCTGTTATGGAGAGGAAGTAAATGGAGTTAAAGATAATCCTGGGATTAATCAAAAGATGATACAGGCAGCCTGGGAATAGATGAAAGCCTCTCTGCACAGTTTGCTTTAATAGTTTCTGCCTGAGCCACCAAAAGCTAGGTGACCACCACTGTGCTGGGCAGCTCCCCGTACATGTGTCTGTGTACATTAGGCTGGGAAAAATGCCTTTCTGGGGCCTTGGGTCCAGCTTCAGGTTCCTGCTTTCCTACATACAACCTGCAGGACCTCTAGCTCCTCTTCTCAGCCTGTATGGGGGATAAAAAGGGCTGGGGAATGGACATGAGACCTGTAGCAGTGACCTGGGGCCATCCTGAGGATGGTCTCATGAGCTGCAGCCATGCAGTGACCTGAGAGCACCAAGCAGGAGAGGCTGGTGCAGAAGCAGAGCTGGGACCAGAAAGGGAGCTGCCTGGGTGCCTTCCCCCTGCTCCTGACATCTGCTTGTTCCCCATGGATCATGGGGACAGGCTGCCTCCACAAAAGGAGGAGAGCTGCAGTGGAAGAAGCCCCTGGAGAAAGAGGGATCCCACTGCGATGGTGGTGGGGAACAGCAAGAGCTGGCTGGGCAGGGTTTGCCCCCAGCCTCATGTCCTGCAAGCCACGGGAGCGAGGATGCCACGCTCGACAAATAAATGCTTGTCCCTTTGCCCTGTCATCAAAGGCTGAGTTCCTGCATGCTTCCCAGCCGCTGAGGATCTGGACTCCTGTCAGCCACATCTGCAAAGCCAACCCCACGCCTGCGGGCAGCTTTTCACTCTCGGGGAACTGCTGGCTGGAGGCAGGGCCCCCGCAGGCTCCTTTCACAAAAGGCAGGGTGATGCAGCCTGGTGCATGCTCCTCCCTGCCCCGCTGCCCAGGGAAGGGATGCTGGAAGCCGGAGGGCTCTGCGGCCGTTTTGGGGAGCTAACATATCATTTAAGGTCAGCCCTGGTGCCATTTGGAGTGGAGCTCGTATTTCCTAAACTGAAACAGCGAGTTCTGAATGTAATTACAGGATTAAAGGCGTGTTCTGGGGCTGAACACATGATTTATAAGCAAAGGTTACACTTTCAGTCTGTTTACAATGTGCTCTTGGCCCTGCTTAACCCTTTCTTTGCTTAAGATAAATGGTTGTTTTGTATTTCAGCCATGTGATAATTTTCCAGGTAAAAGGGAATTCAAAGGGTAGTAACTTTACTCCTGTTCTGGTGCTCGTGCATGATGGTGAGAGGGTGGAGCAGTGAGGAAAACACTTGTGGTCTACAGTGGGGATGGATCAGGGAGCTGCTGGATATGTTCATCCTATAGCAGGGGAAACTGAGTGTTTTGATTTTTTTTTTTGCCTTTACCTGTTATCTTCTTAGTGTACTAGAAAGCCAAAGCTGTAACACCAGAATTAAGTCCCCAAACAGCCAAAGTTTTAGCTGATAATCACTTCTCTAGTTGAAGATCTCCATAGCGTTCCTCAGTTCTTCCCAAAGCTGTTCTCGATGGTGGTCCCTGAACAGTAAGTTTGGAAAAGAATTATGAAGATCAAGCCTGATACCTGACAGGTGAGCCCTGGACAATTTTCTGTCAGTTCATCTGAATCCACCAGTTTTTGGTAAAGCCAAAGCTTATTGCTGACTGTGTAGGGATCTAGAGGTCTCATAGCTCTGGAGAGGAAATAATCAGAATTTCTTACTCCTTTTGAATGCACAGCAAGTGCAATGATTAAATAAGGCACAGAGTAGGTCATGTGAATATGGACACGGTCCAAATACTTCCAAAGGAAGGAAAATCTGTTGCCATCCCAATGATCTTATTCCAAAAGAAGCTATAGTATTCAAAATTCACGTTTTATATCCAGAAAGTTGTCAAATTTTATTTCCTGCTGTTGGCTTTAGGGTTGACTCTCCCATCTTGCTGCTTAGCACAGCATTTCTTTAAGAGCTCTGGTGGATTCAGAGCTACCCACAGCCTAAATCACTGCTACTTTAGATGGAGCTGCACTTGTCGCAGACCTATGGGTTACATTTTTCCAAGCAGGAGTACAGATTAGAACATACATTCTTTTCATCTAGTTCATAATCTGCTATTTTCAGATGGCATGAGATACCAAAGCAACTCAAGTATTTTGCTGCAGGTCCAGGGCTATGAGTTCAACTTTTTTTTTGCACTTATTACAAAGGCTTCCTGCCAAGGTGGGAGTAAAAAGGTGCCTTATTGTTCTCACTGGACAGGTCAGAAGCAGTGTGGATTAAGGGTCTGATGTGAAATTAGGTATGCGTGCTGTGGAGTGCTCTGTAGACATAGTCCAGGCCACGAAAAGCTTATAAATTGTGTAGGCAAAGGTCTGAAAAGAAATATCTACAGTTTACAAGTGTAAATAGGGTTTATCGACATCCCCTGAGTGATGTATGGCCCAGACAGGAGTAGATCCACTGATGTCAGCCATATGTCCCCAGTTCCAGCAGACCCAAGATCCAGGACAGCAGCACGTGGAGTGTGCAGAGGGATAATGAATTGTTCTTGCAGGAAAGTCCTAGATAGGCCTGGTAGGCTGGACACCAGATGTTGAGCAAAGAAAAGCTATGCCAGGCTTGCACCAAAGAAATTTTTCTTCCTTTCCTCTCTTCAAGATGAACATCCTCTTCTACATTACATTTCTGGTGCTGCCTCTAGCCCCAGGGAAGAAATGTCCCTACCCTTGCCCTGGCTTTCTCTGTAGTCTTTGTGGAATGAGGACAATGGGTTATTGCTAACACAATCTCACAAGAGGCAAAAAGGAGAGGAGAGATGCAGGCCTGGGAATTCCAGTGACCACTGGGCCGAATCGATGTCATGCTCCAAATGTGAGAATTCGTGTGGAATCAATGCCTAGAGCAGTTTATGGTCTGCTTAATGTGTATTATCTTCCTTGTGTTTGTACAAAAGGAAAGGATTGATGGAGCTGGGAAGCCTTGCCATTCTTATGCAAGATAAAGATTGTTACCAATGCTAAGAGGGGGGCTGTATTTTGTGTTCACTTTCTCTGTTTAGATTGCGTAAGGGTGACTAACTGACAACCCAGAAGCTGGATCCACATCCCAATATCCAGTTCACAGGCAGGCTTACCATACTGGGCGGCGTGTTTTGTGTTTGTAGGTGCCATGTTGACCCAGGTCAGGCTTGGTAGGTTTATTAAGTTGCAGTTTGAAGTTGCATCTGCCTGGTCCCTGAACACCTGGCTGGGAATACAAGAGTTTCTCAATAATTTAGAAGTTAGCCATTCCTGGCTTAAGTTGTGGCATTGTTCAGCTATTTTTGTTGGCTTGGCAAGACTCCAACCATCTAGCCACCCATCTATTTTGTTACTGTAGCACCAATGCCACTGGAAACCTAGAGCACCAGGTTACAATCAGGAAGACCTGGACTTCCAGGGAATGATGAAGCAGAGGAGATGAGAAACCCTATCATTTGTGTGCCAGGGTAATGTTGTCATTACCACAAGTTTGAAACCCAGGCTCAACCCCTTGGCTGCTAATAACCGGCTGAACAGCGATAGTTGGTTGCACGTGGAAGTGGGTTTTAACAGGGCCACATGCATGGTCATATCTGTGAACAAAGAAGGAAAGGCAAACTGGAAAAAAAGGAAAAGCTGTTCTCCCAAAGATGGTGACTATGCAAAAGACAGGGTTTACAGCGAATGTCCAGCTGAATACACATTCCTGGTACAATGATGTGGTTAGAAGAGCTGACACAATCCTTTGAGTTACAGAGGCATGAAGGAACTCTGCTGGTATTATACCAAATAAAACTGAAGTGAACAGAATGCTCTGCTTGCAAACTTGAAGTCAGGAGATCAGAAATGCCTGGAGACAGGCTTCCTGTGCAACCTTCATTTGGGCACAGTGTAAGTGGTTTTTTTAAATTCCTGTGAGGTCCCTGAATGACTTGGTGCACAGTGGACATTACACACCTCCCCTTAAGTTCAGCTGCAGGTTGAGCACTCAGCATTGCCCTAACCCAGAGCCTGAAGGTTTCCAATGGGTTGCCAGGAACCAAAGAACACAGGGTGGCTGCTGGTGAAAAATTTTAGATGGACTTGCCCAGCTTGATGCTCTCCTATCCAGGGCAGCACTCATTTCAACCTCAGATTGCACATCTCTTACTTGATGACACTGACATCCTGATGATGTGCCAGGTTGGTACATTCCTTTTCTGAACCTGCAGACAAAATAGGAAGGCTGCATTTTATTTTTTTATTTTTACTGGTGTGGAAAGAATCTTTGTACAGGACAGAGAAACCAGGATTCTGGGTTTCTTGCATCCAAGAGAAGCTGACTACAAGAAGGTGAAAGCAATGGCAGCCTTCCTTGGGCCATGCCAGAGAGCTTGGCAGAGTGGTACAGAGCTACCATGTCTTGCATAGCAGTGAGGGCCCTTTCTGTGCGATGGGGATGAGACCCAACACCCCTTCAGTCTTTCTGGCAGGGATGTTTTGGAAGCCTATCATGCCTGCTGGAGCCTGGTATGCTGGGGAGCTTGCAGGCCCTTGGGAGGGGTGATTGCAGGAGGGGGAGGATTGTTCCTGTGGCTCAGCCACTAGTCTGGGTCTTGGGAGCTGTGGGTTTATTTCCTGGCTCTGCTGCTGGCTCCCAGTAGGCAAGGCTTGGAGAGGTACTCTCTCTAGCTCTGTTCCCCAACTGTTCATTGCATGCTATCGTGTTATTTTAAAACCCCAACCCGGCTGCAATAAAATGCCTCGTATTACGTGACGGCCCACAGCTTCATTTGTGTCTTCAATGGGTAATTTGCAAGGGGATGTAGGCCCCAACCAAAACCCTGAAGCCCCCGGTCCCCTGACATTGGAGTCTGAATCCTGCAGCTTTTGTGCAGTTGGAAATGAGGTGCTGCAGTGGTTGAGTCAGCGATCTCTGATAATGCTTTTGTGGTGAAACTTCCCTCTGTGCCCAGAGTCTGCATAAAGCCTGCTCAGTACTTAACCCTCACTTCATGCCACAAAGTATAGCTTGTTGGACTTGAAATGGAGCTCAGACCCTGATGGGATGCACAAGACCAGTGAGGTGGGGTTCTCTGTTAAAGGGTGGAGAGACAGGCTCCTGGGGATTCTTCCTATCCTTAATATTCATTGATCTGGAGCCAACCCTGAAGAACCTAATTCATCCCCTTCCCAGCTCCTCTCCTTTTGCCTGGTGCTACTTAAACTCCCAAATTAAGAGTAACACCCCATACCAGCAAGTTTACCATCTCAAGCAGGACAATACATGGAGATGAGCACAAAGGCATAAGACCATATGGTCTTGAGGGTCACGAAGATCTTTGAGCACCTCAGTCTTGGAGAAATTTAGGGAAGGGTTTGTCAGGGCTGCTGCTAAAGCCAGACCTGGATTGTAACACTATTGTGGTCATTTTGCCTTAGTGGATGGGCGTAGCCAAAGTGGGAGGGAAGGCAAACAAAATCTGGAAGTGAGCTGGAGAAACTGTGGAAGAATGAGGAGAAAAAATCAATGAATTGCATGGCAGTTAACAGGGGGGAGAGGTGATGGAAAGTTGTGCAGTGAGAAGAGGACTTAAGCTTATTCAGGAGGTGCTGAGAGTCCAGAAAAGAATACAGTTTAAGGAAGGGGTTGAATAGACTAATGCCTTGGTGCCAAAGTCAAGCTTCTGCCAATATGAACCATCATGAACTGCACGATGGCAGTATCTGTGGGCTGTAAATGGGACCAGGGACACCTTGCAGCTGGCGTTGAGGCACCCATGGGTTTTGGTGCTCCAAGATGTGAGATGTGGCCCCTGTTGATGTGGAAGAAGGGTGGGGAGGAAGGATGTTAGGCCTTCCCAACAGACACCTCTAAACCTGACCCTACTGTGTCAAAAAGAAGCTGAGAGGTCTGAAGGTGACTGAAGGAATAGCAAAGCCTTACCCCCATGGACAGAAGTAGATCAGTCTCCTGCTATCGCATTTTCTGCAGAAACCTTCCCTTTTCCAGGGAACTACCATCATTTGAGCTATTTTAAGACCAGACTGGATTGAGTTCTAGGAAATATACAGTAAGAAGCTGCCCCAGGACTGGCAGGGAAAGATGCCAGCTGGTCAAAGCCTTTTCAGTAATGTCGCCATTTGTACAAATGTTTATATTTCCTTGCCAGCCCTGTGGACAATTAAGAAAAGGCTTGGCTGAGATGCGGGCTATCATTATTGGTCTAGACGCTGGATTGGCTCCACATCATAAAAATCTTAAAGATGGAGAGATATATGAAGCAGTCATTTGCAAACTGTAGAGAGCATTCTACAAATCTATAAATATGACCAGTGAAAAGAGGAAACAACCCCTATGCATCTATGGCCAGCAGCTTCACTGACTGGTCACACGTCAGTCATTGGGAGACCAGTCAGTAGCTCCACTTTCTATGCACATGCTTCCACTTAAAAAAAAAAAAAGAAAAAAAAAGGGGCAGTAACTCAATTTTCTTCTTTCTCTAGCTTTGTTCTGAAAGCTTGTTGAGCGCCTCTAACTCCTGTTGCTGTCAAGGGATGCTTAGCACTTCCCAAAAATTGCTGGCACTGGAGCCTTGTCTATAGCCAGCACTGCTAGGTCTGACCACTGGAGAGGGGGCTGTCTCTCACCTCCATGAGGCCATTATTTAGCTACGTAAGGTGGAAGAAACTTGGAAGGCGAGGCCAAAGGGAAGCAACTCATCAGAAGCCATTCAACCATGTCAAAGCGCTGCTGGGGACCAGGAGATAAATCTGCGATAAATGGGAATCTGATCTTTTCTCCATTATTTGGCCTCCTCTTTGGCTTTGGGCTCTGAGTTGTGTTAGCACTCAGCAGTGAAATTCATGGTTCAGGGGCTTGTTCTTAATTTCCTACTTCCATCGCACCAGTTAGCGAAACTTCCACCTGGAGAGACGTCCAAACTTTGCCTGGGGTGAATGACGTCAGCCTGATCTCATCGCTGCTCATTTATCCGCACCGGTTATCTCTGGCTTCAGTCTTAACTCATTCAGATAATTGCATACACTTTCCTTTGGGACTCACGAGTCCTGCCACCAGCCTTGCCAGCAACCCCCATCATGTTATCTCATTATTATTCATGCTAACAAGGAGCGGGAGGAAACAAACTCAGGCAGACTGAGGCTTATAAGCCACTTTATCCCTGCCAGTCTATCCCTGTTCCTACCCCACTTTGTCCCATGAAGATTTTTTAACAGTGCTATTCACTTGCACACTCTTAAAACCATGCATTGGCCCAGGAAACAGTCTTGGTGGATGGCTCCATTAATGTTAGGATAATAGGTTTTAGCTATTTGTTTCATGAATCTACCCTGCAAATAGTCTTCGAAGTCAGCAGGTTATCTGAGAGAATGTCTTGTCCTCTGCTTTATGGTTTGTGTCCTGCCTTGTTCCCTCAGGTTCCTACCTATGCTGTGAAGCCATTGGGGCAGAGATCCCCTTTACAGATATGGTTGTGTTAGGTAGAGATGTGTGGTGTATGTATAGATATGAGCTCTGCCAGAGGGGAGGTGTGTACTGCCTTGCTCTGCTTCCCAGAGGCATCACGTAGGGGACTTTGTACAAATGATGGATTTCATACTTGTTTCCACAAGACTTTATCTCAGGCTCCTTCAACAGGGATGGTCAGAACCAGAGAAATAAGCAGACTGGAAGTCTTCAGCTGGGAAATAATGTGACCAGCAGAGGATTTAACAGATATCTTTAAAGGTGGGAAAAGTATAAAGTAAGCAAACAAGAAAGCAATGACATAATAAACTTAGACCCCCCTGTAAATTAACCATAGGAGCTCATTCCCACAGGAATCTGTGAAGGCTAAGAGCTGGCATGGGTTCAAAAACTGACTGGAAGAATAAAGGGCTTTTGAGCACAAAGCAACCATCCTTGATCTCTGGAGGGTGGGAGAGTGTTTCAGGGAAGCATCACTGTGCACTTGCCTGGTCCTTACGTTCTTCACTGAGCACCTGTTACTGCCTCATGCAAAGAAAAGATATTGGGCCCTTTGGGCTGGTTGGATCTGGCTGTACTCATGCTCTAATGAAATCAGCACAGTTCTGACCATGGAGTGAGTGCTGAGGATCTGGCCCAAAGAGTGTACTGCAAAGTAGCTTGGAGCAAAGCAGGGAAATCAGATCTTGCTTGCTTAAAATCAAAACCAGGCTTAAAAAGCAATTGCAGAGCAAGAGCACCATTCTCCAGGAAAGCTTCCAAAACCAACTCCTGGCCTTGGAGAATAACATGGCAAACCACCAATAAATAAATAAATAGATAAAGAAATAAATGCAAAACCTGTGTACAAAGCTCCCTGAACAAATGGCAAAAATATTTCTAGTTTTCAGGCCACCTGCTTGTCATCTATCACTTTGGAAAAAAATGAATGTTCTTTAAATATTTATATGGGGAAAACAGACCCACCCTCCTGGGTTTGCATGGTGATTTATGCTGTGGCATTTTCAAGGTCATCCACTGCCTAAATCCCCCGTCAGTCTGAGACCTGGGTCCTGCAAGGAACCCGATCCCCATGATCATCTAGATTAGAAGGGGTAGGGCCTGTTTCCATATGTGTCTTAGTGCTGGCATCTGAATTTCAAATGAATTTGCTGATTCCTCACTCTGTACTCAGACACCAGCATTCTCCTTTGGCTGCTCCAATGAAGATTTTTCTATGACGAGTTTTCAGTTGAGGGGCTTTCAGTGGCAATATTCTAAAAGACACATCCTGGAGTCACATTTCAGGCTCTCTTGGCCAGCTCATAAACTCTCCCTGTGGACTGGAACTTGATGTGTTCATGTTGTACTCCTCCTCCATGAGGAAAGGGAAGAGGAGTCTTTTGACCCAAGGGGAACCAGGAATAAGATAAAGTCAATGTTTGCAACCACTGGGAGACTGCTTGCTTGCTTGTCTGTTTCTTTGATCAAGTGTATATAGACACGTGATGCTTGGCATAGGAAAGCTTGGGATCAATGAATAGACGGTAGATTGGGTAGACTGGAAGGATTCATCCTCTCTCAGGAATGAAATAAGCAAAGCTAAATAAACTGATCTTTGGAGTTGGTGATCTCTACCTAAAAACAAATGTTGGGTAGGTAGGTATAACTTTAATCAATTCTGCCCAAGCTGACGGTAGGTCTCTGGAGTCCTACCATAATTTGGGACCTAGAAACAGGTCTAAGTTTAAATCTCTCTCCTCGTCACCCACTACTGGAACATCTAGAAGTTCCTTCTTCTCTAACGTGCACAGGGTATTCAAAGATTAGGCTTTACCCTGGAGCTCTCAGCAAATGAGAAGGGCATGGCTAAATTCAACTGCACACATAAAACACACTGTTGCTTGTAGAATTTGAGGTCAGCACATGAAATGTTGCTGGAAGACCAAAGGGAAATGCTGCATGTATTGATTTCAGACAGTAATTAACCATCTTGATTAGAAAAGCCCCAAATGCTGTACCCACAGTTACCTTGCTTCATTTGCTCAAGTGGGAAATATAATAGAAGGGAAATCCCCAGTTTTATTGCTTTTTTTTTTTCATTTTTTTCCCCTCCTCTCTTTCTTACTCTCATTAGGCAAAAATCTGCCTCGTCAGTACTTTTTCCAAGCACCCTAATGAGAGACAAAATATACCTGTTGGCGAGAGGCCTCTCAACACAGACTTCTGTGTTTTGCTTTGTATAGGGTAAAAAAGAAAAAAAAAGGAGAAAAAAAAAAGAACCCCGCACCACAACAGAACTATTAACTCTTTCAGGACTAACGCATCAGGTTGCTATTAGGTACAAAGCGAGAGAACCTGCACACCAGATCCCAAGGAGATGGTCATGGACAGGGGAAGCAGAAGAGCAAGGTGGTCCCAAGAGCAAGCATGGACCAGGTAGCTCTGGAAATTGCCCGCTACAGCTTCCTTTGCCTTCAGCGTGGAGGTGGGGTCAGAGTAGGCATGTGGCTACAGACGTATTCCTCCTGGGGCAATTTTTCATGGATGAATAAGAATGATCATCCCTTGAGCTCTGCACATGGATTTTGCACTACCCTCCAGCAGAAGCCACACCATGGGCAGGGAGGACTGACAGCATGCTCTCTGTTTTATTATGCTCTCTGTATTATTTTTCCTCCCTTATAAAACACAGCTTTAGAAAAATTGGCTTGTTTGGCTGAGTTCAGACCTCTGCACCTTTCAGCTGAAGCTGGCAAAAATGAAGGAATTTCTTCGTTCTCAGCATTGCTTGGCCTTAGCAGCAGTGCAGAAGCAAGTTTAGAGCACCGGAAGGGGAATGCTGTTGTTACTGGTTCTGTACCTGCTTGTGGTGACCACTTAAATGGACATTCCTTGGTCTCCCAGGCTGCAGGTCTATCTGCTGCAATGAAATTTCTCACATTAAACATGAAGACGCAGATTGATCCTGTCTGAACTTAATGCATATTCTTATCTACTAGGCTAACTGCCTTGTGGAGTAACGCCCATCGCTCTTGCTAAACTATGACTTCCCCTCCAGATTCCCTGTTTCTTTCCTCGTTTCTGCCCTGGGCTGGATTCATGATAGTAACCAGTCACTTTGCCTTCAACGTTGTGGGTATATGGAAAGAGAAAGGAACAATATTCAGGTGTGAGGGGGGTAAAACAGCATGGGTCATATTGAGAGGATGGGACCCCCTCATCACATAAACACATCCTGCTTTCCCTACCATGCTGAAGACCCAAGAATCTTACTTGTGATTTGGAATTACTGAGGCCGGTGTTATATATAGGAGGATGAACTGCAGGCGTCAGGCATTGCAAAGTCAGTCTCTTTTCCCTACTCCAAGCTAGGAAGACATATATTCTACTGCTGTTCCTCTGAAATGTACTTCACCCAGAGCCACCTGCAAATGAAGGGCTGTCCTGTTGCATTGAACTTAATCAACAAAGCTGAGGTGGGATAAGATCACAGTTGTGCTGCCTGCCGTATAAGGCTCCAAAACCTCAGTCAGAACAGCAAATCAACATATGAACTGCCCACCTCCTGTTTTTATCTCTTTGTCTTTATGTGCATTTGGAACTGAGAAGAAGCCAAAGAAAATAATTCAAAAGGTTTATCCAGCCATGTTTGTTTGTTTGTTTATTTATTTATTAACTCTTCTTCACCAAGGTTATACCTAGAAAATTTGAAAAGTTGTTCCTGATTTCTGTAATAGTGGGTGGAAATCTGAACTGAGAACTCACGTTGGACTATAAATCATACACATATTTGAACCATATATGACTTTGGTATGGCATTATCTTTCACTGTGAACACTGCTATCAGGAAAAAATGTGAAGGCCAGTCCATATTTTCTTCTACACCAAACCATTCCTTTTGGCTTTTTCACCTCCTGGAGCTTCAGCTTTAAATGTAGCGGGAGCACAGTGTTGGTCTAGCCAGGGCAACGTGGGACAACGTGGCCTAGAAAACCCACCTCAGAAGTAGGGTGAGTTACCTTATGCTATGCTCTGCTCTGGCACAAGCTGGCTGGCACTAAACACTACCTCTACACAAAACTGCAGTCACCGTAGCAGTGTTCCTTTAGGAAAGTGGTGTCCACCCTCCAGAGGAACATCAGGAAAGACAAACCATTTCCTCAGGGCTCCTCATACCTGCAGAGTGTCTGGCCTAAATTGTCAAGGTGCCATGCTCTTTCTGCTGGCTGAAAGAGGCACCTAAAGATGGGCCTTGACTTGATGGGCACAGGTGTTAGAGGGAGTAGGCCCCTCCTGGGAGCTGCAGAGCCTGTCCATGTTTCAGTGGGGCTGCGTGGTCTCTCAAGACACCCAGGGTGCTCTGGACATCCTGATAGAGGGGAACAGGAGACCAATTTAAGGAGGATGGAAAAGATCGAGGATTGAAACGTGTGAATAGTGAGCTTGAGGCCCGCAGGCTGAGTCCTTCTCAAAGCACAGAAGGAAAGGAGCCCATGAGACAGAGCCTTTGTACTGAAGAGATGATCACTGGAGATGGCAAAAAGACATAGCGTGGGGTCAGCAGACAGGTGGCTCTCTTCACCCTGCTGTGTTCCCATCACACGAGCAGGAGGAGCAGAGACTTCAGAAGCAGGTCTGTGGTATACCTCAGCGAGCCTTGCTCTGCTGACTTCCCGGGCTCTCTGGTTTGATTTCCCTCCACTTAGGGATTTGGCCCAGATTGTGCTTGGACTGTGAATGCTTCCAGATGTTCCCAGCCTTCAGGGGGACAGAGGCGCGCCAGGCTGTAATTGGTATGCAAGCAAGCCCCGTGCGAGGGGCATATAAAACATTACCTATCCCTTGGCCAGTGCCTCCTGCCTGGAGGCCTGCTGGTCGCCGGTGGCAAAGGGGAAGGAAAATATCACAGCCTGGTGGAATGGTTTCCTTTATTACCATATCCCTGGGCAAAATGGCCGGTGCTCTAAGTGACACCTGGATGGAAAGGCAGGAGAATGCAATAGGAGGAAGCAATGAGAAAGCAGTCCAAGCCAAAAGCATTAAAAACCTGAAAGAAAACATTGCTTCTCTCGCTGCTGCCAAGTTTATTTCAGTATGTGGCAACCTGCTGAAGTACGTTCCTTTATAGGGGAGGAATTAGAGAGGACAAGACCTTAAATTCCTCCCATTTGCTTAAGAACTCCAGCAAACAGCTCCTCCTTCTTCCCCCTCCTGCTGGTCCAATTTTAAGGAGATTTTAATTTGAGCCCAAAGTGCTGGAACATAGACAGGAAACAGCTTATAATTTGCAAAAGTGTATGTAGTTTCATGGAAAAGCAACATATATACCGAAACCTATGCTTTTCAAATTCTTCCCAGCAGCCATCTCTTCTGGCCTTGGGACAATGAAGTCTCTGTGTTCAGGTCTGTTTTCGGTCGAAACGGTCCATGACTGCTCTTTTGTGACCAAACAGAATGCAAGGGCGAGCCGGAGTGCGCGCTCGGTGCTTTAATTGCTTTGGGTCACATGGCTACCTCTGCTGCTGCAAATGGCAGAGCACATGCAAGTGAGGAGCATCTTTTCTGCTAAGGGTAGACTTGAAAAAAGCCACAGAGGGGAAATTCAGGCCTCCCTTGGAAATCAGAGACAAGGCTCCCATCAGTTTTGACAGGACCAGGACTTCAGCCATTGTGCTGGGACGAATGGATGTGTACTTGCATTCATGTTTACGACAAGGTCGTTGTGAGATAGAAATGCCTTTGGCTTCAGCTGCTAAGAAAATTGGGAGTCCCAAAGGCTCTTCTGTCCAGCCTTTCCATTTGCCCTAGAAAGTCTGAGGCACAAAGACAGAGTAAGCAGACAATGACTTGTTTGACTGGCAAGCACAAATGTGAGCTTTTACACGTACAAAGGACTGCTTGTGCAAGCAAAAATTACATGCAGAATGAGGAGCATGTGGCCATGACAGGAGGGTCCTCAGACTGGAGAAATCATATCCAAACCCATCACCAGTTTGATTAAGGAAATGAGGGCAAAATTTTGAGTGGCATGTAAGCTGGAGTGAAAGAGGTCTCTTGCCTTGGGTGACCAGGAGGCGCATTAGCTCGTGGACAGTGAGGGCTGCAGGAAGCTGACAAGGCTGTTGTTCACATGGGGACATTTAAAAGAAACCATCCATATAGAAGGGAGGATATTATTAGAATATGGGCCACACTGCAGCCTGCTCAAACACTGATGGCCCGATACTGTTGGCAAGCAGTAGCCTGGAACCAGATTCTCAGACAGTACAGATGTGCAATTGTGCATGCAAAATGCATGTCTAATTGCTCAACTAATTGCTGTGAAGCTATCAGAATTGCATAAAATGGGGAATAAACAGGGACTTTGCTTACTCTTTGCCACTACACTTGTAGCAGTGGCTCAACTATGCTGGAAGTTTAGTTGTGCCCTGTAGTAGACATCTCAGGCAAGGTGTGGATGGACCAAAGCATTGTACTGCTGGTGGGAGTGCGGGAAACAGGGCTGGTTTTCTTGGCTGTGATGTTATTTGGTTTGTCAAAGATACTTGCCTGAAAACTTTCAAATTCCAATTTTAAAATGAGTTCTGTAGAGTCCAAACTCAAAATGCTGATCATTGAAACACTTAGTGCCCTCCTTTCTGTTGGAAACAGGGTAATTATGCCTAGCTATCCTTGTCAATTAGGTACACCTTAAATGTGGGTGAAATATCATGTTTTTCCTTTGGAAGGGATCTATTTCTCTTCCATTTACAATTCCTCCTTGTTACAGCTGAGTTTCAGGTGGCCACTTCTTTAGCTACAACAACCAATGATTTCAAGCTGCTCTCCATGACCTCAGCCACCATCTCCTAGGCCACACCAGCAGCGCCATAACATCAAACCTATTTGAAAGCATGTGCTGAAACTCAAAAGGGGGATGCTTGGTGTTTGCAGCCAACACTTTGTGGGCAAGCATGCAGGACTTCTGTCTCACCTTGAACATCGTATGGTGGTATTGAGATTCTATGGTTTTCCTTGAAAGTGCTCCTCCACCTAACCATGAGTAGAGCATCATCAATTCATAAGCCCCAAATTAGGAATTTGAAGCATATATTAAGAAGAACTAGGCATGTAAAGTGTTTCAGGTTAGTTGCTGAGGATGCTTTTGACTTGAGTGAAGTGGTACAGAGAGCTGGATCTGGAATATCATAATTTCTCAAGGGCCTTGAAAAAGGGACTGGGACACATTTCGCCAACTAATTCCCTGCAAGAAGAAAGGTTGGGGCTTGGCTTTTGAAATGCAAAATGAACCATTATGCAAAATGAACTCAGAATTTAAATCAAAAGGAAAGTCAGATCTCTGTGGCTTGAGGGGTACTTTTCTCTGTTTGGATTGTCTGGGCTTCTTGATCATAAGATGAGAGGCTTTGTCTGACCCGTGAGCACACAACATGCCTGTGACCAGAGCACCCACTGGGAGGGAGCAAGGGATGCTCATAGTTTTGGACTTGAGACCAGCCAACTCATAAATTGCATCTACTTCCAGAACTTAGAAGCTCTGGAGTCCCTGGACGCAGCTCTGTCATTTCTAGTTATTGTAATATGGTTCAGATCTCCAAAGAAACCAAATGAACCCCAGCTTTCAGCAAAATTCCTATTACATTTCTGCTGAAGAAAAGTCCAGGAACAATCAGTCCATTCACAAATATCTATTATAATGAGAGGCAAAAAATGGATCAAATCCTGGTCCTGGAAAGCCACAGAATGGGTTTTCTGGTTCTTATTTCATTAGCCTCGGTAGTCTTCAGAAATAACATCTGAAATTATACAAAATGTCACAAGAAATAGCTCATTGACTCTGTGGGACTTCTGCACAAGCTGTCAGTTGCAACAGGGTACTGGTGTTTGCTGACAAAGAACATGGCTTCTTTTTGATGCTTTAGTGACATGAAGCTGACCATGGTGATATTGAAAGTTTTGTATAATAGGATGACTGAACAAGTGTCCTTGAAAACAATGACAAAATGTCTTGGTCCTTTCACAGTGAATACTATTTTACCCCTTTTCATTGTTGGAAAATAGAAAGATATAGCACTTCTGTTCTAAGCCAAATGCTGCTGGTTATCCTTTTTTCCTTCCTCTCCCACCCCAAATCATTCAATTCTTGGTAATCACATCAAAATCCAAGCCCTTTCAATGAAAATACATGTCAAGGAGATATTGTTTAAGCTCTCTAGGTTTTGGTAGGAGATTTTACATTCAACCTTCTCTACTATCAAGATTGGGATAAAAAGGTTCAACATCATGTTCTTGGAGGTCTGTCCTGTGAAGCATTTTAAAAACAAGCAAGGAGGTCTTTAGCCACTTTCCACTTCTAGTGGCATTAGCCAGACCTACAGTGCCATTTAATTTAAATATTAAATGAGGTAACTCTTTACCCCCGTCCCCTACTTCCAAATATATTTTTTTCCTAGTTGTTCTTAACCTGTATTGGCCAGACTCCATCCTGGCCAGTTTTTTTCAACTCCCCTGTTGTAGGAGCTGTAGAAAGGGCTGAACTAGGGTTATAAAAAGTTTTAACTCCATCATCCAGCTAGGACTTTCTCATATGCTGGGTACTGGTAAGTTTATGGAGGGGATATGACCTGGTAGCCTGCCATGGTAAGAATCTGCATTGCATAACACAGTAGGTCCCTTCATATCCTTGTGCTATTGCAGGCATTCAGCATGGGCCTGGCTGCAAAATGTTGTGACAATCAATGGAAGCTCTGCAAACATGCAGGAGAAGTTTCTCACTGTCTCTAAGAGCAGCTAGACTCAGAAGATGGAGGAAAGGCTCTTCTTTTTCTTTCTAAACAAAATATAATTTAATCTGTAATTCAATCAGGACACAAAACTATACTCCTAAGTGAGGAAGGGGAAGGGAAAGTAGAAAAAGTAGTTGTTTCTCATTCCTGAATATAACAGATTTTAGTTGCTTTCCTAGAGTTGTAGTTTTGAGATTCGTGTGATCTTCATGTGACTGAGCTCTTTGCTTTAGTTTCCTGAGAAAGGGAACAGATTCTTAACTTCTGCAATAAGGAAGAAAAACCTGAGTTAGTGATAAAAGTACCCAGAGTACAATAAGCAAATTCAACATCATTTTGCGTTCTTGAGATTCTTGAGAAGTTTCATGACGTACAAGACAATTCTGGGATTTTCAGTTCCTCTTGGTGTAGGAGAGCTCACCCTGCAGTGGTCCTGGGCTTATGTCGGAAAACACAATAATTGAGGATCTAAACCAGCCTTGGTCTGCTTTTAGCCCTTGGACCTGCTACAAACTCTTTCCAGACCAGAAGAGTGGTGAATCAAGGTGATGTTCCCCTCTCCTGAACCCCAGATCCTCCAGATGCGTGGACACTACCAAGCCTATGCAGGCCGCAGGCAGGCCGATCTGGTCTGTGTAACAGGCCTGAGAGGACTGCAAAGGGCCTGGAGGCCGTGGGGAGCTGGGAAAAGCCCGTGGCCTGAGGGTTAGCTGGAGCTTTGCCTCCTTCCATCTCTTCTCCCTAAGACAGGCAGGGCTGGAGGCAATCCACGGCCTGTCTGTGCTCTGAGAAGGGAGCTGTAGAGGGTGCTCTTGCTCTGCCTGAGAGCCAGAACTTTGTGCGTCTCCTGTTCCCTCTCTTCCCTCCCTTCCACCCCCTCCTTTGAAATGTAAGCAAACAAGCGAGTCTGCTGCTACGTGAACTTTGCATTGGAACAAAGGAGCCAGCGGTGACGAGCCGTTTCAAAACATCCCCCTCCCCTGCCTCGCTGGGGGAGGCTGGGATTTACGGCCGAGCTTGGAGGGGCTGTGCAGTCCAGGCAGGGAGGGCAAGAGGCTGCTTGTTGTAAGCTGTCAGCAGCAGTGGTGCCTGAAAGGAGAGCTGTTCCCTCGCTTCTGGCCTGGCCTGGGGCAGAAAGGGTGCCCTGGGAGGCCTTGAGCTGGAGGTTCGGTCTCGGGGTCGAGGGTCTTCTCCAGCTGTGCTGTCATCGTGTTGCTGCCGTGTCCCGGGGAGGCCCAGCATGCTGATCCACAGCAGAAACGTGCTGTTTCTTAACCAAACTCGGGCGAGGGAATATGTTAAAGCAGCTTGGGGGTGCCTCAGCTTTTCTAGCTGCTGGGCACAGAGGTGACGTGCATCCTGCTGCCGCGTGCCCGTTCAGAGAGCTGCTTTCTCTGCCCCAGGCTGGGGCTGGGGCTGGCATCAGCGGAGGCTCTGTTGCTCTGGGCTTTCGTCTCCTCAAGAGAAGGAAGTACCAAGACACCCCCAGGCATTCATCCCCATCAAAATCTTGTCCTAGCAAATCACACCTATTCTGCATATATTTACTCTGAGTGCTGCAGTAGCCAAAAGCCCTACCTGTGGTGGATTTTGCTGCTCCCTTCATAATAATGATAGAGTCTGTGATGATAACGATAATGAAGGTTTGTGTTTTGGCCACCAGAAAAAGCATTCAGCTTTCCCATCAGGAAAGGCAATCTGTCAAGAAAGTGTTTACCTGATGCGCTGCTTACTTGTGGAACACCTTGGTACAGGCCAGCTGTTGTGTGCAAATGCACCTCAAATCTCTCAGAGAATAGGAAAGTTTTACAGCCACAGAAAAAGGGTGGGAAGGATCCTGAGAGACAGTTCAGTGTGCTGACCTGCCCCAAAACAGCGACAACTCAACTGAAAGCAATCTTTGCCTGGACTGCTCTTAAAATCCCCCAGTGATGGAGATTTCACAAACTTTCCAGGCCATCTGTTCCAGAATTTCACTCTTCTTACTTTGGTGGTAGTGTCTGGATTACATTTCTCATTCCTGATGCCTCTTGGCTAATCAGTACCAAAGATAAAGAGGATTTTCTCCCCTCCATTGCGTGAATCTGCACAATAATTAGTAAATGGTAAATCAGTGCCGTGTTTTGGATCTGTATGCTGACTTGGAGACAAGCTTAATATGCTTTGTGCACATCAGCACCATGCATTTCTTGATGTAGAGATGGACATGCCATTGAAATGTAATGTTGCTAGCAATCAGGACACCAGTTAGTGAAGAGGGCAGTGTGGTGAGGTGCTAAGGGTCTCCCTGGGAGTTGTGGAGGCTTATCCCTTCTAGAAAAAAAAAAAAGGTGCTCTACAAAGATCTCAAATAGGTTAGGGACAACCATGTTTGATGACACACAGGAAAAAAACTTTCTTTCAGTGCAAACCCATGTAAGGTCAGGAGTGAGAAATGCAGCAGAGGGTGAAATTCGAGGTGGAATTTGTTTCACAACACTTTATCCAAACCTTTAAATAAATACGACATTTTCTAGCTCTCTAGGCTCGTTACACAGTCAAAGGTGAAGGACTGGTACCTCCAGAGGCAGAGTTTCTCCCTTCTAAAGTGAATGTTTAAATTAGGTGGTAATGGGAGCAAAATGGAGACACATCCCATCTATTTTCTTTTTGTATTACTGTATAGATTTCCAAGGTTCATAAGGCTTCCCATACACTTATTTCTGTTTAGCCAAACAGTCAAAAGCTATCAGTAATCTAAAACAGTTGGAGATATTAATAATTTGTGGAACAGAATTTGCTTGCTTAAGAATTTCACAAATAAATCCCCATTCTGAACACTTCTGAGAATACTGTAGTCTTGCTCATGACCATTTGGTAAGAGAAAAAGCCGCAGTCACCAATTAAATCTCTTGTGCATCATTTAGACTTCTATTATATGTAGCTAGACCTTGAAAGCAAGCTGCTTTCTGCCATCCCCTGAAGACCTGTGGTCATGGAACATTTATCCATTTTTCTACATGATTTCAAAATGTATTATTGTTTACTTTGATGAACACTCAACATGAGTACCATGTTTATGGAATTGCTTATATCAAAGTAGAGATGTAATAAAGCTATTTATCTTCTCATCTGTTCTTTCCGTCCACTGAAAGGATGAATCGTTAATTATTGCAGCCATATGATTAGTTTAGCTTGGAGTGTTTTAGAAAATGGGACCAGTGGGTTTTTTTCCCTCTTGGGAGACTAATCTAAGGTCAAGTCATTAAGTCTAAGGATGTTTGTCTTAGATCTTTTACCAGGAGGCATACTATGCTACTTCTGGTTAATCCATTTTGAAAGTGGTACAGTAAAAATACTCTTATGAAGGACGGCATTATGCTTTTGTTGTATTCCACTGGTCCATTGCATGCTCTCTCTTGGTTTTATTTGAAGAAATAAAGAATTGAAAAACCAACAGAACCATTTTGCTACTCTAAAACTTTCCCTGTCAGCTGCGACCAGCTGGAAATATCCATTTTTTGATTTATTTCTACTTAGTTCCATCCCGGTGCAGAGATTATGGCACAATATTCTTCTATATCCTTTTTTATTGCAGAGTTACTTTCTTGCCAAGTCAGACACACACTTTTGGCAGAAACAGTCACACCTACCTTCTCTCAGCAACTTTCAGTCCATCATGCTGTAGCCAGTAACCTACACAGGGCAAACACCTCCTTTGTAATGTCAAATTTTATATACCAAAATCCAAAATCTTCAGCTGGAAAGTCTTAGTTTAACACCCTGAGATAGGATTTGAAATTAAAATTTACCTTGGGTACCCAAGCAGTTCCTCAAACCTGCTCATTGTCCATTCTAACTGCAGGTGTTTGGATCTTTGACTGCCTACGCAGGGACCTGAGAAAAGAGGAATGTGGTATTTTTGAAAGACAGATGGGTAAGACCCCATACGCTAGGGCTAAATGCTTGAGGGTGTCATGACATAAAGACATCTGTTGTATCCATCTACTTGTCTAGAAGAGAAGGAGTCAATTAAAAATATTGGGTGTAGGACAGTCACATCTGGAGACACAACACAGGCCTTGACCTCTTTAATTTGGGAATTGAATAAAGAGGGATTGAAAGAAGGATTAGAGCAATATATTTAGGATCTGGTCCTGGCAAGTTCAGGGCATTCTATAAGCCCCAATTCTAGTCTTAACCTCAGTCTTAAGAAGGCTTCATATGATTAAAGGCATCCCACAGATTTCTGAGAAAACCTATAGGAAGGAGAAGATGAAGGAATGTTTCCCATCTTACTTTGGTTCTTTTCCATCAAGAGCTTTGCTCCCTGAGTCTGTAGAAGCATCATACCAAAACAGGGTCTTCCTCCCACTTTCATGTCACCACTTTGCCAGTTCTGGTCAGTGGGAGATGCTTCTTCACAAGGCAAAATAATTTCCAAAAAATTTGAGCTATGGAAAGCCAGAAAGTCTTTGAAGCACTGAAGCCTGGTGACTGCTCTTGCAACACAAAGCACTTTAACTCAATTATTGCAAAGCAAATAGAAGAAAGGTGGGAATGGGCTGTGCAAGTTTACCTGCTTCCTTATCTCTTCAAAGTCACTGTAGCTCTTCTAGCAAGGGCAGGCATTCAGTATACCTCACATTTCTAGCTCAAGCTTTTTGTTTGCTGAGTCACTTGTGTCTCAGTCAACAACCTTCTACCTGCAACTTTCCAAAAGCAAAAATCCCTCATGAACTCCAAGCTCCCCTAAGGAAACATAGGGCAGATGTCAACATTTCTGAAGTTATTCACCTTCTGCCAAAGTACACACATGATTGGGGCAGCAGAATTGTAGGAGTAAAATCCAGTGAAGCCAGCAAACAAAGGCAGCACAAAGTCAGTGTCTTTTACTGAGTCCTCTGGCACAGGGACAGGTGAGAGATCAATAGAAGTTAGCCAGGTTCAGATCTCTCCCATGGGAAACATTTGAACAAATCCTGTTTGTCTGGGCTGCTAAATATCCTTCTCAGTGTGTTCACGTTGGTGAGATAGAGCTGGAAATGTGACAGAATGGACACAGCTTTAACTGACAGGAGGATCAACTTTTAAAATAAAATGTTCCTAGAAAGACTGTCCAATCTTTTTCTTTTGAGCAAGATCTGAATCCTGCTCCATCTGTCCTGTCCCAGCTTCACTTTTTATATAATGCTTCCTTGGGGATCTCTGTAGCTGGCCTCTAAACCACCACATTTCTACATCCTCCGCAGCCATGGGAGAGGTGAGAAGGACAAGCCCTGCAGTTGAGCAAATCCCCGACCAAGCTTTTTTGGGCCAAGAGGACCTTAAGGAAAAGTGATGAGGAAAATGGGTGGGAGAAAGTATGGCTGTTCCTAACAGAAAGGAGCAAGGGGGCATGAAGTGTTGGCCATGGGTTTGTCATCTGCTGAGTGCATTTTCTCACTTGTCAGGCATGTCTCCAAAGGGCAGACTCCTGTCTGTTCCAGTGTCTTTTCCTCAAGGTGCTAAGTCTCTTTCTCCTCCCTCATGATCCTTGCATGTAGTGGGCCTACACTGGTCTGTTTTATTCAGGTCTTCATGCTCCTTCTCCTCTCAGCAGCCTGTGTGATTGATAAGCAAACTAACCAGGGATTTTCCCCCTCTGTCTGCCCCTGTGACAGTTTAATATACTGCTGAGGACTAAGCACAAAGATAAGAAATAAAGAAAGGGGTATTTGGTGATAAGGCTTTTCTCTTGCTGGAGGACCTCCCACCCTCTCGGTGCAGAAATCACTTTGCACAGAGGAGAACTGCTGCCGGGTGGAATGTGTCAGCTGCTTACCAGGTCACGGGCACGTTACACAGCCATTGGAGAAGCAAGCTGAAGCGGTGGTATGAACGCAACCATATGCTTAGCGTTAAGCCAGTGAGAAATTCCACTGAAGTCAAGGGGGTTTTTGCACGTGCTTAAGGGCTTTACTGGATTGGGGCCTACGGAGGGAAGAACGGACTGTTGGTCCATCAAATGGGATTGGACCAAGAATCTTGCACCCTTCCTCTTGCCAAATCCTGAAGGATGCCTCTGATTCATAAGTGATAGCAGAGAATTGGGTCATTGAAAAGAAGGAAACTCAGCTGATCAGGTGGCCATAAATTCCCTGGTTGGATGCTGCTGTCAAATGACTTTCTCTTATGGCCACCTGGGTGCTCCTTGTAGGGTTTTTGTGCATGTGTATTTTTGTTGTCCAACTACCCAAACTCAGGTAGCTCACGTGATGGAACACGATCCCTAATCATAGTTGCTTGGCTGTTGTTACAGATGAAAAGCCATCAAATCCTGATTAACAATATTTGCAGAGTCAGCAGCTAAGTTCCCTGACCTGCTACAGTTGCAGAGCAACAACATTACAGCGGGCAAAAGATTAACCACAAAGATTGTTGAAAAGAAAAGAAAAGAAGAGGCTGGATTTGTCAGATCAAAGAGAATAAACTTGATGATACTTAGAGATTAAATTGTCTCAGGATGATATATGTAGCCATAAAAGCCTATAGGAATAAACTGGAACTCAGCTGCTGAGGAACTGTCAGCAGCCTAAGGACATTGTGTGGTCTTGACTGAGTAACAAAGAGGCTAAGAGGAGAAGAGGCATTTGTAGCCTCAGATCCGGAGCTGAGTCGCTCCATGTCCACAGACACATCGCTTGTGGCTCCCATTCTCTTCTCCCAGCCAAACCAGTAAAATGAAGAGATGGGAAAACTGATTCCAACAGGAAAATTGCTTCATGTTTCCTACTCTTTTTGGGTCCAAGTCCTCATATGGTTTGTCTTGATTTCAGTGACACTGCTGTGCACAGAGAAAAAGCTCACTAATTATCTTTGGGGTGCTTTGCAAACCTCTTCGTAATTCCCTGTAAGGCAAACCTTGTTTTTCCTTCCAGAGGTCAGTTAGAGAGAGAGAGAGATTAATCCCAACAGTAAGATTTCAGCCAATATCCTAAACCAGGAGGAAGGACTAGGGTCAAAACTAGCAAATGAGGTTGGAAGAAATAAGTTCACGGTCAGTATGTTCTTTCATGAGCAGATTACGAAGGTTTTGGAAACTCTCTCGTCACAGACGTAGTGAAATACTGCTAGTTTGCTATAAGCAATGTTTAATCTCCACCCCCTCCATCCTCTTGTGAAATTAAAAATACAATCACTAACGTTTCAAATAACTGATGAAGAAACAGTCCTACTTTTCCAGCCGTTTTGTACAAAAGGAGAAGGGCAAAGTGTTGACACTGTGTGCAGAAGCACAGACCTGTGTAAGCTTGGCTTTCAGGCAGTGGAAGTCAGCCACGAAGATAGGACTAGCAAAAATCTGACAAGTCATTTAGCTCCTTGTGCTAGCCATTTGCATGGGATTGAGTTTCGCCTTGTGGGGACACTGTAGCATTTAAAGAGACAGGGCTTTGAATGCTGAAATTTTGTTAGTTTTCAACAACCCTCAACAACCCTCTTTTGATCATAATGTCTTCTCTTTACTGTTATGAAGACTTAAATGTGAGAATCCTCTCTCAGTGGGTCCACTCAACGTACAACTCATTTGTCTCTGGATTTTTGCTAACTTTTTGTTCGTTATGGTAATAATAACCATTATTCCCTGCCACCCAAACTTTAAGTACTGTCAACATGAATTGTTCCGTATTTGTTTCTGTATAGAATACTGGAGCAGAACGGCAGATTCCTGGTCACTTCAGGGTTGCTCTGAGAGTCTCTCCACTTGCTCCTGGCCCCTCAACCAAGCACTAGATCTTGCTAAAATCTACTAGAGGCAGGAGCACTAATTATGGCTGTTTAGGATATATTGTAGATCTACATTTCGCCAGCTTTATAGTTGGAAAAGGGAAGAAAAGAGTACTGTAGGACAGTATCTATATGGCAATGCAAATGGCCTGAGAATCACAAGCTGAACAAATGTTTGCGGTGTAGGTTGCAAGGAAAGCAGAGATATCTCCAGGCATTTTGAAGCAGAGGTATTTCCAGGCATTCTGAGTGTCGCTTGTTGCTTGTCTGCACCTAGATGAGTGCTCAGCATCTCACTGCAGCACTGAGAGCTCTGTTTATACAGCCTCCTACTGCAGACTTAGCTGATCATACTGTGGACGATGAAGAAAAATAGATCTTTGTCTTAAAGGCACGTACCAATACATAGCAGAGGGACACGGAGCTCCTTTCAGTCATTAAAAGCAATATGGAGAAAAGTTGCAGGAAAAACTTCTGTTGCCTTTACCTGACTCCTGTCTGGGTAATGGCATACAGCTCTTCCCAAATACATACTTGTTGTCTGGTTGGAGGAAGTACTTCTGATCCTTTGGGTTAATCAGCTGTATAAGGTTGAAACTGTGTTTGAATAGCCACCAGGTCTCACCACCATGAGATAGATGCTCTCCAACAGAGAGGAGAGGGCTGCTATCAAACAAGTCATGTGGGATCATGTGGGAAGGAGGTTGTTGTGGGACCTCAGTTCATCCTCCTGTGTGGAAAGAGAAGGGAAGAGAGTGCCTGCTGGTTTTACCTCTATGCTGTGGTATCCCACAAAGTTTGAGTCTCAAAGTTGATACTTATTAGATGTTAACCTGGAAATACCTCCTTCCTAAATGCCCCATATCCTGTGCAGATTTCTCCAGATTTAGCCTTTGATACATGTGGGGGCACAGACAATTGCAAATGACTCAGATGCAAGAGCTGCAGAAAGCCGTTGCCTCTCTGTTTCAGACAGTAATTCCCCGAAGCTTCATATTAGCAAAAATCCCTGTGATTTCGTCCGATGTGGTGTCACAGGGAGAGACATCTCCCCCCAGTGCTGTTTTGGAAATACAATAGTCATTTTTGTTTTATCTGCTGTGCCATCAGCCCCCCTAGCTGGGGACTCAAACATGCATTAATTCTGCTTACAACTGCCAGGAGAGTTTATTATGGCCAACAGCAAGAAGCATGTAGGAATCTGTGAGGTGTGTGCACTTCTGCAGAAAAAGAGCCTTGGTCCCTGTTTGCTGTCAGCTTTCATTACAGCAGGAGAAACCTCTTGCTGGAGAGGGGATCATCTAGTAGGCAAACATTGCCCAAGAGGGAGAGAGATGCCAGAACTGGCTCTAAGGCTGGGCTGTTGCAAAGGGAGCAGGGAAGAAAGAGAAACCAGGACCTGAAAGGCAAGAGGAGAGATGAAATACAAGGTAGCCCCCAGGAGCTTCGAGAGTTAGGCTGACAGGACGGTTAGCTCTTCTGAATGAGGGCTTCTTTTTTTTTTTTTTTTTTTTTTTCCTGAGAGAAGCCCTTTTGTGTTCATTGGCACAAGTTTGGGAAGGATTAAATAAACCCAACAAGTGGAGACTGACTTTTCCACCTTTGCTGGAGGCAGCTGTCTTTCAGCAATCAAACCCGTGCATTGCTGCGGAGGCTCGGCATATCACTGCCTGATTGCATCCAGACAGTGAGAACATTGTGGCACATATCCAGTGATGGTGATCCCCTTGGAGGGTCAGCGCACTGAAATTTTCTTTCCTTCTTCTCAATGCAAGCAGGGCTTACTTTCTACACTATTTCTCTTTCCACTGCATCTCAATTTTCAGTCTCTCTATGGGATAGTTTAGGTTGAAAGGGACTTCAGGGGGTCTCTAACACAATCTGCTGCTCAAAGTTAGGCCAGGTTGCTCAGGGCCTTGTCCAGCCCCGTCTTCTGCTTTCTTCCCAAGGTGAGCAGCACAACACAGAAAACCTGCAAGCTTCCATGAAAGGCTAGAAATGGGTCAACACTGGGAGTCCCTAAGGGCAGGACTCTGGCAAAGCAGACTTGCTGTTTCAGATGCAGAACAGGAGTGGGTGACTTCTCTGAGGGAATCATTTTGGGGAGGCTGTTATCTTGGTCAGCCTGGTTCCTATAGCATCAAGACTGCGCTATGTGAGTTTGCCTTTCTTCCCCATAACATCATCTCGTGTACTGGATCGTATTGTGAAATGAGCAGCTGGCTGCAGGAGGTAAACTCTTTCGATGCCCATGTCCAGGGAAAGCCAAGGCATGGGTTCAGCCTTCTCAAACATCAGCTAATCCGAGTGGGTGATGACTCGTGAGGCACATAGCCATAGGAAGCCAGGATTCATCAGTCATCCTGTCTGCCAAATGACCTGCTTAGCTACTCATTACCTGCTGGCTAAGCTAGCCTGGCTGCAGCCAGCAGTGCCAAGAACAGGACACTTGCTGGGATCTGAAAATCCGGTTTTGTTGTTTGGTTTTACCTGATCAGAACTGGCATGGGGTAGATAATCGTGATTTAGTCCAACAGCACTGCATCAGACCTCACACTTTCTCATCCGTAACACCACTCTCTGAAACTCTGGTCATTGCTCTCAGTGCTGCTGACAAAATTTCAACCGTTTAATGCCCTACAGTTGATGCAAAAGTCAAACGTTGTGCTGATTTCCACATCATTCAGTGCTGAAGTCAAGGGGCTGCAGAAGGTACAAATCCCTTCTGTTTTCTTAACATTATCATTACTCATATCCTTGGCAGACAAAGGAACCTGTCGGTGGGATCCGATGGGTTCAGACACCCTCACTGCTTCATGGACCAGGCCTTTACTGGAAGGTTACTTTCAGTCTCCCAGGAGCCAGCCTTGAAGGTACAGCTCACACCCCCACAGTGCTGGCTTCTTTTCTCTCTTGGTAACTGTCTTGCATCTTTGCAGTTTCTCCTCCTGCAGACATGGTTTCAGTCTCATCTTTGTCCTGACTTGCTGCTGAGGAATGTGAGGCCTTTATTATTATTATTTTTTTCACTCTGTAAAACAAAAATACGAAGCTAAGCACATCATGTCAAGACTTCAAGCTTGCAAATTCTGCCTGTGTCCTTTATAGAAAAGAAGAGCTGCGCCTTGTTTTTCCCTCTCCTCTTTACCTTCCCTTTGTCCGCCTGCTCTCGGAGAAGATTTATGCCCTGTTGTGAAAGCGCTGTACCTAACACAGCCAGCTCTCACAGTTTCACTTGCTGTGCAATTCCAGTATGATCTTGCTTCAATGCATACTTGATTCAAGAACACTGGGGTGTGTTCAGATGGATGGAGCTGATCAAACATGAGCCAAACTCTTATTTTATTGCAGTTTATTTCTTTAGGAAGAGCCAGGGTTGAACTAGGAGTTCATTGAGTTTTAAGCTAACACGTTTGCTCTCTCAGCAGGAGAAGGCCATCGGCATATATGGTTATTTACAGCAGCTCAGCTGAGGGAGGGTAACCCATAAATAGCAACTTCTGGTGTTTGCTCACAGGCACATATTCTTAGAGAAGGCAGAAACCTCACGTTCCGGCCCATTCGTTAACATTCAGCAATAGGATTTTTGAAGGAAAATGTCTCCCTAGGTAGGATATCCTATAACTCCTGACCACAGGGGTTTCCTGCAGCTTCACCTCCAGCATCTGGTGTTGTCTATTCTCAGAGACAGGCAGATGGAGTAGATGGACCCCTGATCTGATTCGGGAGGACAGCAACTCCCATGAGCCAAATGCAACACCGGAGAAATACGTCAAATGCATTCCAGATGGGTATCCCTGGAGAGAAGCATCTTAATTCACAGACCAGGCAAAGAAACTCAAAGAGGAAATGGCTTTCCCCCGTCACAGTGGGGAGCCTCTAGAAAGGAAGGGTAGCTCACCTTTCTAGGCTGAGCTCGCAGGCCTGGTCTGGTAGCTTTGGAGTCTCTGATCTGGACCGAGTGATCTCTTCACAGGGATTTCACAGTGATGCCTACAAACAGTCCTAATGATGTCCTCTTCCCATTACTGGTTAATTTGGAGCAGTGTCTTAACATCCTCTGCCGTGAAAGATCTGTATCCCCAGCGAACTCTGCCTGTTCTGCCTTTTCTGATCAATAGTACATCTGATTTTAGAGGTGAATTGTGCCAGGAGCATATAGGCAAGTTCTCTTCTCCCATGTTAACTCATCTTTCCCTTATTTACAGCGACAGTACCTTATCTTCTGTCTCACATAGATGGGCTGTTCTATGGGAAAGAGTAACTTTGCTGCCAATTCTCTACCTAGCCATTTTTTTTTAATTTTTAGTTTTTCATGTATCTGTGAGATATCCTAGACATCACATCCCCCTTCTCTTTAAGCTACATATTCATATCTTTTGTTAACAGGTAGAGTAGACAACTAAGTTTGGTCATCTGGCCAGCTCTCTAATCACGGATTGACAGTACTTATTACATTTCCATTGATTATTTGGGAGCTTATTTCCATGCCTTGCACATAGACACTCTTATGTAGGGTCCACATCTGTGAGCAGCATCCCAGCCTGAAAATATGCAGACAATTCCCCAAAGCAAACTCCAACATGATACTGTATTGCAGTAATTTCTGTTGGCATAACACTTACAAGCTCATGTGATCAGTAAGGCCCTACTGTGCTAGACCCTGCACATAACCAGGGAAAGAGACTGAACTCTTCATCTCAGCATTTATTAGTTAAACAGGTGGAGCTGGAGAATAAAAGGTTCAGAGTCTAACTCTGCCCCTCTGACTAGAACAACACTTACCCAGGGAATAGAAAGCCTGTGAAAAATATGATGTATTACAAAAATCTACGTCCGTCCAGTGGCAAATGCAGAAAAACTCCTACACAGACGAAGTGCCCTCAGTAACCTCATTGCTGTCTTCCAAACAATTAGGTCATGATTGTAGCAGCTGACAATTGACGTCCATTGCAGCAGAAAGGCAAGGCACAGCATAGGCTCATTCAAACACTGCACCATTGATGAGGAACAGATTTTTCACTGGTAATATTGATTCAAGCTACGCCAGACACTTAGAGTGGAAAGGATTGATGGCTCTTAGGAAGCACGTACTTTGGAGCCCCTATTGCTGCTGGCTAGTCTCAATCACATTTCTGTCCTCTCTCCTTATGGAAGCATGTTTTTGTGTGTAGTAACAATGCATTTTTCTTCCCATGGTATTTACAGATACGCGCTGTTTTCTGGCAGGTTGGTTGAGGATGACAGGTTGGGAAGGATTTCACTTTGCCTATGTTTTCTCTGTGGGGTTAGACAGTACGTGGGGGTGGTGTTAGATTCCCCATCTTTTCACTGAGACCTTGTGTTAGAGGATCAGGAGGATCATTGACAGGTGCTACAAGACGGTCCTCTAAAGGGGATTCTGTTTGTGTACTTGTCAGGTCAAGCGGTGTTATTTAAGCATATGTACCGTGGTGGGTGTTGCAAAAAGGTTCCTCTGAGATGTTCACAGCAAGGAAACCATTTCGACTGACTTGGTAGTGTGGCAATGAAACCATCTGCTTGCTCAGAGCTCTTGACTAGGCTGCAAACATTTTGCACATTTTTCAACACAGCGTCTTTCTGATTGCCAAGTGTCATTTTGCCCTGTTAATGCCCATTCTCAATGCCCTTGCTGAGATCACAGGTCTTCTATCTTGACCAGGTGGCTGCTCCATTCAGAAGAAAAATAGCCAAGAGGTTCTTTAGCTACATCCAACCTCACCCAGTCATGCTCTTCACAGGCTGGTGAGAATATGGAAATGGCTCAGGTAATACTGAGATAAATGGTGATTTAACGATATGAATCTCCAAAGCTTCATGCAGCATGATGGCTATTTATGATATGTGTAAAGGGCCCTGAAAAATCTGTGTGTTAGTTCAGGATCCCATTTTATCAGATGCTGAGGAGATAATTTTGTGATTCAGTTAAATTCACGGGTTAACAAACTGGGTGGGTTGTATGGGAAGGGGATACCCATCTCTTTCTCTGTATCTGAAAACATGACAGTCAAATGTTAAATAAGAAATCTGAGGGAGTTAAATATGCCTGTCCAGTGCCATTGTACCAGAAACTGACTTTTTGCCCTTATAAATTCAGTACTTAAAAATTTCCTTTGTCTAAATAGACCTTGTCAAAATGTCTCAGATAAATACACAGAGTGGGATCCTTGCAGCCTCAGAGAATACTAGGATAAGGTGTGAGAGCTTAAAGCAACTGAAAGAAATAATTGCTGGCTTGAGGAAATGGCAAAATCAACAGGAAAGGTCCATTTTTTGTAGTCCTGATGACAGCCAGGAAAATTTCATTAGCCTTAAGAGCTTTGCTTTACCCTTTTATTTCCACCAGAAAGCTGAATTCCCCCTGCACGTGTGTGGTTAGATTTTTTTTTTTTAACTGAAACTGCATTGTTCTTATGGTATTTTATTATTTCTAGTACTGTTGAGATATTGCCTCTGAGCTCTGTGTGAGGAATGGATTTAGCTGCTAGGTGCTGTACAAGCTCAGAGCAAAACCATGATCCCCATCCTAAAGATCTCACATATAATACAACATATGGGGGCACAGGGCAGTTGTGGAAAACAGGGGGGAAGCAGGATAATGGGTGAAAGGGTCACATGCAGCCCAGTTTTTGTCATGGATCATAAACCCTTCCCCCAAGGAGGGGAGAAATGCTAGCAATGGGGGTGGGGGGTGGAGGTTCTTGGCATTCAGGGGACTCGTGCAGTCCCAGTGGGCTTCTACTGCTACTTACAAGAAAGGAATAATGATACCAGCCTCTGTCCTTCCTCCAAGGCTGTTGGAAGCACAAATGCAATGAGTCCATCAGTTGTGTGTAGGTACAACTGTCTGCAGCCACCTGCACTCATCCTGCTGCTTCAGGACCGGGCGTTTTTAAACTGATTTAGACAGCAAGCCAGCACTGGATATTTCAAAAGACAGAGCCCTTTCCCCCTATGCTGCTCAGCATCATAATTCAGCTGGGCCTTGGCATCAGCGCTGTATGATGCAGGGGAGGAAATTCTTGCCTGCTCCCAGCTGATGGGCCGCCCAGGCCTAGGAACACGAGGATTGATGGCCTCCGTAAATGTCTTTGCCTCTAGCTTTGCTGTCTGTGCTGCTGAAGGATCCCTGCGTGTCCCCCCAGGGCCTGCTTCTCCCCTTCCTTGCTTGGTGCTGACGCCTTTTAGCAGCTGATAGATCACCATCCCTTTGCCTCTTGCCCCAGGTGAGATATATTTCACTCGCAGGGAGTTTTCAGCGTGAGGAAGGCTCTGAGACCCAAGCCTCATCCCGTGGGGCATTGCTCTGCATCTGGGCTTATTTTTTCCCCCCCTTTCTGTTCTTTTAACTAGTGTTTTTAAGAGGGATAAGAGATGAGCCCAGAATGTATTTATTGAGCCCAGGGGAGGTGCACGCATCTGTAAAATATTATTGAGATATCATTGATGAGTTGGTTTCACCTAAAGGCTGGAAGAGATATGACGTTTACATGGCTCCTGGGGGATGGCATGGAGCAGGGGAAAGGACCCTTTGCTTAGTGATCCCCCTCCACATTCAAGGGAGGAATGGCACACATACATGCTCCAGGTCTCAAAATACTGAGTCTTCTGTCTCCTGATTGCATAGGGTGGTAGGAAAAGCTGCACCAGCATCACTCACAGGAAGATTTCAGTCACTCTTCCTCTCTGGTAAAGGTTTTGTGTTTGTCTCATCCCTCTCATGCCTCCTACAGAGATCTGTCTACTTGCTAAAGATTTTATCTCCCAAGCTTTTTTCCAAACGATTTAAAGGCACATCTAGATTTTTTCTTCTTCAGTTGTTTCACTCCCAAATGTTTATCCTCCTTGGCATGAAAGCAAGCCTCACTGGTCCTGCTGGTCCTCAGAGTGCCCCCTGCACCCTAGCAGGCTTCAGTCTTCTGTTGTGTGATCCCCAGGTGCTGTTCTCATCACCTGCACAGGTAAGCTGAGCATAACCTGTGGTGGTGAACCAACTGAGCTCCAAGGCCCTGGAAGACACTTGTTCTTGTAAGCTTAGATGTTTCTGGAGGAAGATGCAATTTGGAATCCTAAGTGGCACCTCTTATATTGTGTCTAAGCAAACGGATCCAGCCAACAATGCTCTCCAGTCAAACCAATCCAATTGAAACAAGGTCTCTTGAAAAGTTCCAGGATATTTCAGAAGCACAAGGTTTCCTGAAAGACAACAAGAGGCAAAACACTGGAACCCTTTCTAGCCTGCCTTCTGCCAGCACTGAACTTGATCTGACAGATCAGCACTGATCTCACCCACGTAGGTTGGATTTTGCAAAAGGCTGTGTTTGAGGTCACCTTTATCCTTATACCCAAGTATCTTGATGCTCCCACAGCAGTCAGTGAACAGCACTAGGATAGTGCAGCGCATCCTAAGACAGGGGCTTAAGACTGAAAGGATTAATCTCCTCTTGAAGCCACTCCTCTCCTCCCACTGCCTATGGAAATGATCCGAGGACTAGCCGGGAATAGATCTCTGCCTCTCAGATAACCTTGGTTAGGTAGGAGAAATCCATCATCCCCAACTGTCTGTGCTTATCCCAAATGATTTCTCCTTCAGGGTGCAGCTCTCCCATCCCAGCTCCCATCCCAGAGACCAGTTCACTGGTCAAACCACTGCACCACCTTCTGAAGAGAGCACAGAAGATTCCTGCATCCCAGGCTAACATATAAAACAAACCCTTCTTGGATGAGACCACCACCTGGTATGGAAGCTTTCAACCTCTTCCCTGAAAGTTAAATAAACAGTAACTACAGTCCTGTTGTGACAGGAAGCAATTCCAACCTTCTGCTCAGGAGAAGGGAAAGTGTCTTCCATCCTTTGGGCTTTGATTCTCTTTATGTTTATGTAATGACTGAAAATCCTGACAATAAAGTCTAATATTGAAACCATAGTGAGGTAGGAAAGGGGAGAGAAATTCATCTTTCAAAATGGTCTCAATATTCACTTGATCCTTCCAGTGCTTGCAGGGGGGAACCCATATCCTATCACACACCTGACATTGCCCCCAGCAAAATTAGTCACGATGGCCCCATGCAGGTTTTGGATTTATTGTCTGCAAATTTGGCTGGTCCGACCACTGGTCTGAACACCTGTGGAGCCTCAGAGTCCAGACTATTAGATTAATCTGTCAGTCACTCTATATAACAGCCTGTCCTCCTCTCCATCCTGGTCCGACACTCCCTTCCCAAGCTTGGTGTATAGCTCCAAGATCCAGTTTCACCGGAATGTAAACAGTGTCTGAATCCCCCAACTTCCCCGCTTTGCTTCCGCTGTGAGTGCACTTCGGGTATATCGGCTGCTTGAAAAGTAATTATCCTCACTTCCCACCTGATAAATTAAAGACCCCCAGGTTCTCTGCTTAATGGCGCAGAGCGATCCAAAAGTGATTCTCCTGCAGAAGCTGTTAGGAGAATGTCCTAGCAACCCCACACCCCTCTGGACCTCATTGTGCCGGGACGACAGCCCATTAATCAGCCCGACCTGGCTTGGAGATGGCAAAGGTCGTGCTGCGTGGAGTCTAATCGGAAAAACAAATTCCACCCCTCTGGAGCGCTTCCTGGCAGGGACGAAGGGGGAGACTCGCTTGGCTTCACATTTAAGTACCTTAAGTATTTTTCCAAGGCTAGAAGACAACCGATGTAAAGGGTTTGTACTTCAAACAGAGGAGCATTTCCCCTGGGCCGTGTCTACACTGCTCTGAAGTGTGTTTTTGGGAACGACGGGGAGAATGAAGAGCTCCCATATCGACCCACTTTGTGTCTGCTCAGCTGCTTCCTGGGGAAGCAGGGATCAGACCTGCTGGAGCACATTTGGCCCCAGATTTGGTGAGTACGACCTTGTACAATGCTGGCAGATTTGCTGTCTACAGGCACAGATGAAAAAAGTGTTCTCCAGCTTGGGATAGTCCTGAAAATTCAATGTGGCTTGTCCGTGGTTTCCACTTAAGAAAGTCTGAGCCACATCAAACCAAAAGTCCAGTTACCCCAAACCCTCTCACAAACAGAGGTCAGCAGTAGATGTCTGGGGAAGTATGATGCTTCCCAGTGGCCCAGAGGTACTATATCTGTAATTAGGACCCTTTGATGGATTTTTTTCCCATTTATCTGTCCATCCAGGTTTTAAGTCCATGCAAGCTTTTTCTTCCATGTCAGAGCTGCATTTGTCAATGACTCATTACATGAAGAAGTGCCTCTTTTTCTTCATTCTGTACCTACCTCCTTTCAGCAGTACATTATGATGGCCAAACTACAACCATTCCCCATTCGTCTTCTTTGTTTAGATCTCTGCAATAACCTCTTTCATTTGTAGAGATGTGCTCTTTCCTTACTTGTGACCATATCAGAAATTTACATCCATTTTGATTTCAGTCTGTACTGTGCAGGAGGCTGGAATATTTTATTGCAGTGGACCTTAAATGCATGAACCCAGGAAATAGTATCATAAATTAGGTGATCTGTCCACGAAAACATCTCCACCCTGGCAGGTGGTGTTCACAGTCTGATAAGCCAAGGTAAATTCAAGCCAGGAAAAACAATGGGTAAGCTGAAATATGTTCTTGTGTTGGCTTAGTACAGGAAAAAAAAAAAAAAAAAAGCACCTCTGGTTGTCTCATATCATGCTTGATCTTTCTGGCCCAAGGAAGCAGTCCTGTAGATGTTGGACTGAATGCATTGGCAAGCAAAGAAGTTGCTGCCATTTGGCTCCATGACAAGAATAGCATTGTGCTATAGTTTGTTGTTTTCTGATAGAGTATGGAACAACTGCATGCAATTTATCTGCTGATCCTTTGGCATAAAGTGGCATGTTTCTTCATGACTAAGAAAACAATTCTAACGCTGACATCACTACAGCTGCATCACCCTACAGCACCACTCCGTCCATCTACTCTGGAAGGGTTTGCACATATGTGGGGGTGACTCCAGCGGTGACGTTTTCATTGTAAGGAAAACAGATCAGCAGTTTTTTGTTTGTGCTGGTCGGTTCGGTGTCCACTTTCCCTTTAGCAGTTTGAGCCTTTTGTTCTTGCTGCAGGTATAATGCCATCAGGTTTGTATGACCAGCGTCTTTGATGCTGGTTTCTGATACTGAGTTGTGCTTTACCACATGCGCTCCAGTAGTATAAGGACGACTTTATTCCAATATAAGAACGACAGATGGCAAATCCTGCATCAAGTCTTTTAGTCTAGAAGACCTTCTAATGAATTCTGACTGATTTTACATTTCTTTTCTATCTCTGTTTGTACCGAAGGTTCTTCTCTTTGGTTTTGTGGCCATCTTGAAGTTCTACTTCCCCTCGTGCACTTGAACTCCCTGTTCAGGAAATGGTAATGACCGTCCAGCTCTAGTGTGCTTGAGACAGCCAGGCATGGTATGAGGGTGTTGAATGCAACCCTCAGCTCTTTCAGCAATCCCATATGTGATTCAAGTGCCCCAAAGGCCTTGGTAGCTGGAAGTCTCAATTGCTCTCTTGAACTTTGACATCCCAGTAGGCTTTTAACCCTATTTTAGGTGCTGCAGGAGGCAGTCAGGATAGGTCTTATTGTGCCTCTGCTTCCTTAGGTGAGCAGTAGCCCTACAGTATTTCAAAAAGGGGTTGAGAAGTCATATCTCCATGTAAGCAGTGAGGTATTCACACAATAGCACTGAGAATCAGAGAGAAATATTCCATGTTCAGACATAGCCGTGTCTAACTGCCTTGGCACAGCATTATCTCTGGAGCTTAGGGCTTTGCCACCCATCTTGAGGGGAACTGACAGAAAGGAGTGAAGAAAGCAAGGATCAGCGTTTGTGGAGGTGTTACACGAGTGAATAATGAGAAGAAGAAGGCTGCCCTGGTTCATCAGGCAAGAGGCTTACCAGGAAATTTCCCAAGGAATGGTTATGGCACGAATTTCCTGTGCTTGCTGTAAACTTTTGGTGGACTGGATTTTAATGGTACTTGTAGGTGGTGGATAGCCAAGCAGTTTGCTCATGTGTGAATCCTGTTTTTGTGTGCTTTTTTTGCCCTCTTTCTTGCTCCTGGAGGCTGGGAACATGTTTGTACCTCTGGCTCGCAGCAGTACTTTGAGCTGTCCCAACAGTCCCTCCTTTTTAACCTAGCTTGAATTTCAAGCCCATCCCCAAAGAAAGGATGTCCCCATTGCTACAGGCTAAAATGCACACAGGCAATCCCGTTCTGCCCTGTCTCAGATGAAGGACAAAAGGAAAAAGGAACATTTCTGGAGGGAAGTGAAAGCAGAGGCGGTCTACAGGTCTACAAAGACAAGGGGCTGTGGCAGGTACTTCTCATCTGGGAAGGGTGGAATTGTACAGAGTCACGTTCTGCTGCCAGTGCAGAGAAGAAAAGCTCCTGCCAAATACCGTCACCTCAGCTCTGCTATACCTGCCCTGTTCCTGGCCGCCTGAGCATACTGGGATGCTTCTCCAGGCTAACGGCATCACTATCCATAGCTTGTGAGCAGGGTGGGGAGCTCTGGAGTTTGTGATAGCAATACTGCTTGGTACTTACATGGAAGACATTGGTCTGGGGAAAACTGAGTCACAGCTTGTTCTCTCTACTGCTGATCCTCCCAGCTGCTGGCTCACAGACTACTGCTGATCCATGAGAACTCAGAAGATGGCCCATGAGATAGCAGAGAAACAAACCCATAGTTGCCTTCTTGCAGAGCCAAGGTCCAGCCTCTATCCTGGGAAAACACAGAGGAGGTCTGGAATTCACTGGAGCCTGCCAAACACAAGGGGTAGCAGTGAATGGGTCAAGGTGCCAGTCTTTGCTGAGGGCATCGACACCAGCTAACCACAAGAGAGAAAGGAGGGGGTTATGGGGAAGAGCCTGCCAATGAATTAGGGAGCTGGAGGGAGATTTCTGAGAAGCCCAGAAAGTATTTTGGAAATGGAGACCCAACCCAGCGTGGCAAATGCAGCATGACACTCTTTAACACAGCATGGGGAAAGCAAAGAGCAGCCCAGCTGCTTGGATACTCGACACCAGGATCATGCTCAGCCGCTCCGTTCCCTGGTGCTGCTTCCAGCTGATGACTGAGGGCCATTTCCAGCATGGGATTTCATGTATGAAGCCCTTTCAGTGTATGGCAACTGCTGAGACTTTTGGAGGGGGTGACTCGGTTACGGGCCAGGAAATGAGCACAGGGAACTGTTGCTAGAAACCAAGGTGAAGCACGTGAAAATAATAAAATGGATGTCCAAACTGGGACCTCTCCTGGGGCCGCGCAGCGCTGACAAGCTGACCCTGGATGTGTCGCATCTCTCAGCTTCACAGCTCCTGACGCACGGCACCAGCTCTCCCATATGTCAGGAGTCACATTCCCTGCTGCTGGAATGCAGCCACCTCTGGAGCAGAACCCAGCAGCTGTTTAAAGAATTGACAGAAACAAACCAGGGACAGGATGCGAAGACACAGCCAAAGTGCAGGGGAAAACAAGGGAGGGAAGGGAGGGAAAAATGTCAACCAAGTCCACTGGGTGAATGTGATGGTCATAATAGCAGGGATGGAACTCATAATCGAATGATAAAGAGCACGGGAAGTTACCAGGCATCAGCAGAGCTAATGTACCCATTAGCTGGGTGTACCCATTAGCTGATGTACCCACCTGCATGTTTCCGACTGGCCTGAAGCAAGCAGAGGAGTACAACTTAGCTTAGACCCTTCTTTTACATATTAAGCTCTACTATGCATTGTAATACATGAGACAATGGTAACCCAAAGAGAAACATGACACCTTTGTCTCTGCTGGACAAAAAATGTGGGTTTTGGTTTCTCCCTTCAAGCCAGGCTCACCTTTAGCTCAAGCTGTTAACCTGTTTCCACTTTTCACAATGCTGCTCCTGAATGCTAAAAGAGGGATAGCTTAGAAAATGACATAGAAACACCCTAAAATGCCATTCAGTCAGCAATGATGCCATTCAGTCAGGCTTAGCAGCCTGTTGTTCAGAGGTGCTTGTGTGAGTTTTATCTGCTGAAACACGAACCATGCAAAGGAAGGACCACTGCATATGAATCGTTCCTCAGTAACCTGCTCCTGTCTCTTTTTCTGCTGCAGAAAAGAGACCACACTGGATTGTAGGATAATTCATACTGGAAGAGTCCTCAGGAGTCCTGTGGATCTACTTGTTGACTCTGGAGCACCAGTGGCATCTTGGTCTGGCAGAGCAGAGCTCCTGTTACGTCCTCCTGTTCCAGCCCAGTCCTGGGTATTCATTAGAGTCAGTCGAGAGTATCTGGACTGGCAATTACCTCCAGACTCCAGCTCAAAAGGAATTCATTAGAACAGAGACTGCTGTGCAGAGACATCCGGGGCTTTGTGTGGCGGCACCCATCTGAGCAGGCTGGCCCTTGGAAAGAGGTGGAGCAGGGAAGGCTTTGGGGTGGATAAGGGAAGAATGCAGAGACAGGAAGCCCTGAATACCCACATTGCCACTGCCTCTGCCATTTCAGTTGAGAGAACATCTCCAGCTCCCTGCACAAGGACTGCGCCTCACCACAATTGTATCTGGCTACCTGGAAAGCCACTTGCAAACCTTCCCCCATTGCATCCAGTGTGCAGCCACAAGAACAGCAGCCGTCTGGATCCCCTCCAGCTGTCCAGTGAGAGAAAGGGAAAAGCAGTTAGTAGTAGCAGAGAAAAGGGGAAAAAAATAAGAAAAGGCCAGAAATCATTTTTCCTGGCACACTATGACGCACAGATTTGGGAATGAGGGTTGTGAAAGCTTTTTGTTTAGCTTATTCTTTTCTGGTCTGACAGCTGATAAGTCCCACAGCTCAGAAACATCTGACAGGACTGGCTGAAGTCAATTCATCTTTCATCTGCCCATCACGCTCCTGAAGCGGAGAGTGACAGAGCTGCTCCTGCTCCATCTGAATGCCGCCCTCTCTCCTTCTCCTTCTTTTGTGTGCTGTTGTTTGGAGCTTGGGAAAACCAGTTTCCTTCCTGCCTGCAGTCCTCTCCCCAGGTTCAGGGCAGCGTCCGTCTGCCCTTGCACCTGCTCCGTACAGCTGCAAGCTGCCTCTGCTGAAATCATTTGCACTCGACCCAGCAGCAGGCTGATGGGGCCCCTCCGGCTTCCCCTCAACTCCTTTCCCTGTCATATTTTCCTTGCTGCTCTTGCAATTAGCGCGCTTGTTCGTTGCTCCTCTTGCTAGCTCCTTCTGCTTTCCTGGCACGCTCCCCTTTCAGCCTCCCCCAGCTCCTCATGCATTCCCTACACCAGCAGCTCTCAGATGGGGCTGTCAAGGCACCGCTCCCTTGCTCAGTGCTCAGTCCCCGCAAACTGCAGAGTATCCACCTTGCAGGTGCAGAGATGTAGTCCTCGTGTCCTTGAGCATCTTCCATGGAATGGTTAGATCGTCACTGTCACACAGTAACCCGTGGCATTGCCTCTTCTCACTGGGGAGAAACCCCTGGTGTTGACCAGCCGCAGCCTCTAGGTTGGATCAGAAAAAACTTTTCACTTGAGGCCATGTGTCATCTAGCATATGACATGTAGGTTTTTGGTGGGGCACTGGCATTTCTGCTTGCTGATAGATGAGAGAGAAATATTACAGGTAGCAAAAGAAGAGCCTAAGACCCCAAGTTACTGAAAAGGGATTTTTTATTCCCAAGGTGGGTTTCTTGGCCATTGACTGCTGGAAAACAAAACAAATGGAACAATTAAGGAAAACAAACAAACAAACAAACACATTTATTAATGATTGGGATTATAAATGGTACAGTACTTCTACATAAATTTTCACAGTTAGGAAAAATATGAATGATAATTAAAAACAAGAACAGCAAGCCACTCTCCAGGCTGCCGGGAAATCTCGATTTGCTTCTTGCAGCAGAAAATCAATGATTTGATTTCATTTGAACTTGACAGGCTGCGTCTCCCAAATAAGGCACCCCATTGGACACACTTGTAAGGCTGTTTCGGCAGACTCCTTGCTTCGCATCACAAGGCGGTTGTTCGGGTCCCCAGTGATTTGTTTTCTCATGCAAGTGTTTTGCTGGAGAAAAACAAGCACCTGTTTTGTGAAACAGGACCTCTAACATTTAATTTACTCATTTCTTTTAACAGGCTCCACATCATGAATTTTTCTGCTGTGGGTTCTGCAGCCCGTGCTCCCACAGATCCCCCACTCATCATCCCTTCCCAGATTCAAAATTATCTGGCCAGGTTATGTCTGGCCACCAGCTGGGCCCCAAATCCCATGTAAGAAGCTTGGCTGAACCCTCCCCATATCGCATGGTTGGTCTCAGAATATCTGTTTATATCCTGCAAATTTGCACGATGCGGCCCCTAACCAGGATCCCCACAACTTTACAAGCAGTGACACAAGTCTTTCCGGGCCAGCCAAGAACTTGTGTGGACTGATAAAAGTGGTGGTAAAATCAATCTCAGCTCAGTGCCCCTGGTTGTATCTTCCCAATGCAGCTTGAACAACAGAGGAAAAGGGAAAGAAAGGAGCAGGGGGGAAAGAAAGTGCCTCAAGTATTTTGTTGAGTTGCCGGATCTGGTTCAGCGCCATTAAGAAAGAGGATATTGAAAAGTGCTTTTCATTCCACCATTTTGCAGTGGGTAATTGCTTTCCACACGGTGCATTGGGTTTTGATGTGAATCCAGCTGCAGTAACGCAAGTTACGGCAAGGGCTGTTCCAGTGCAAATGTGTTATTTGAGTGTCTCTTTGCTCACACTATGACTAAACAGAAGCAGCTGTGGCCAGAGGGCCATCAGTGCTCTGTATCACACAATCTGGCATTTCATGGAAAGTTTTTGTGTTTTCAGTTGGAAAAATTTTCTTTCATCCATGGCTGGAAGTTTTGAAGAAATTTAAATTTTGCGTGATACACAAAAATGCCCCAAGAAACAATTGTCCTTTCCAGAGGGGATACAATCCTGGCACCATCTCAGCCTCTCACATATTATAAGCCTCAGTCAGCATGCCTAAGAGCCACCACTGTATGTTGGTCAGGAAAGATACCTGTGTGTTTCTGGAGGTCATCAGTTTTAAGAAAACACGGTAAAACTTGAGAAAAGACAGTTTGGAATAAACAAACTACACTGCTAAGTCAGGGCAAGAAGATCACATCAGTATGTGGCCTTATAATCTGTGGGGATGAGAATTCCTTACAGTTCAGCTATTTCAAAACTAGCCTGGAGAAAGCACTGAAGGGGAACAAGCTTGCCTTAGCAAAAGTTTGATAAATGTCTCTACCCTGCTTCAGCTGTAATTTGCACGACATTTTAGCTATCAGCAACAAAGAGCCCAGAACTTTGGGCGAGCAGCTCTGATCGTCTCCAGGGGAGTCGAGCAAGAAGGCAAAGACGTAGGGTCGCAGCATTTGAAAGATCTGGAGCTGGCTCACAAGGAACAGCAGCCAAGTCTTTTGGGAGAGATTTTGTACATGAATCTGGACATCTCTAGACTTATTTATTTATTTTTAATTAATTATTTAATTGATATATTTATTGAGATTATTTTCAGGTCCTCAGAAGAAGGACATTATTAGAGGGTCTATTTACAACTTGGACTGCGTGGCAAAGCAAGTAAACAAACAAGCAAATGGATGGAAACACGAAGATGGACCTTCTACATAGGCCCATTTTACATTTGCTACCCTCCTTAGAAAGAAACAAGGAAACAAGAAAGATCTACTGAAGAGAAAATACAGTTCCCCAAAGGTCTCATATTCCTTAATTGCAGCTAGAAGCAAGTGACTTTCTCAGGTTTGATGCAATGAGCCTTTGGGAACCACTGGGATTAAAACTCAGGATCTTGAATCCAACTTTTATTTCCCCCTTGAAATCCTAGACCACACAGCCTTCTGCTTGCAAGTGTATGGGCACATCTATGCACGTGGAGGGGAAGCTCAGTATCACATAGGTGGTCTGCTCTCTCTGAGAGGATACGCACGGTAACGGAGATAAAAACCGTGAGTCACTGTAGGGAAGAATGATGCTGGTTCTGACAAGCCAGTCAGCTGCCTGTAGCTTTCACCCTATGTACCTTATGTCTTTCATTTTCTTATTCAATCTATTTTTTGACTGGCCTTGATGCTTAAACCATAATTTACCAATAGCTCTCCTTGGTAATTCATTTCACACGTTCATTACAGTCCACTTGGCTATAAACACATATGGATTTCCTTTTTAACTCTTCATTTCCTAAGTTTTCGATAGAGAGGTTCTAAAGCTAAACCACAGGAATGGTCTGTGCAGCTCCAGTTTATTAAATCTACCCCACCGTGTCAAGTGTCTACAGTGCATACAATTATTTGGGCCATGCTACAGTTATGAGAGAATTCATTTCACCCAAGGGTGGATTAAGTCTGTAGGTGTTTTGTATCAGAATGGTGATATTCATGTTGCAACACGAGATGGAAATGCTGAATTCTTAGGGTCTCCTCAGATCGCAGAACATGCTCAGGAGTTCATGGCTTCTAAAGCCAGGTTCAGCCAACTACTTCCTCTCCATATATACTGCATAATCCATGTGCATAAGACTACATTAAAAAAGCTGTAGAGGAGGAAAAGGTCAGCGTCCTTTGGGTACTTTATGAGAAGTGAAACCAAGGTGCAATTAACCCCAAACAGGCAGAATGTCTGAATGCAAGAAACAACAGATGGAAATATGTACAGTCAGCTTTATCAGTAACCTTTTTTATACCCTCAGATGCTGAACATTTCAGACTAGTCTGATGAAGTTAGACAGGAAAGAGAAGGACGGGTAAGTTGACAGTATCTCAGTCTGGCTATATGCAGTATTGAGAACCCAGCGGGCAATTGGAACTACAGGTTAGAGAAACTGCAGAATTCTGAGAGAAGTCCTATGATTTGTACCTGGAAGCGATCAAGCCCCTGAGGAATAAAATGCTAAGAGATTCACAGCCTGAAAGTTTTCTAGTCAGACACTTCTGCTATTGACATAACTGGATAAAGAAGAATTCAAAAATCGATTCAAAAATCTGTCTTCTTTATGCCAGGCTCTCTCATGTTTCTCACTTTCTAGTTTGGAACACCTTTCCCATAAAATAAGGTGACAAAAAAGCACCTTGTTACAGTAGATACTATTCATAGTCAGATGAATACTATCATATGTTTGGTTTCCTTCACTTAAGGGTTCTTTTTTTTTTTTTTTTTCCCTAGGAATGAGGAGTATTTGCTGACCTGAGTTTTATCTTAGTCAAAGAAGTCTTCACAGGAAAGTTTCTAAGAAGATACTTCTAAAAGGAGGCCTACTGTAGTTATTGAGATCAGGCTGGATGGCAAGTCTAGAGAGATGGCTCCTGGCTAAACATGAGTCTGAGACCTAGGAGATTTAAACTCAGTGAGGATTTATTATGATAGACAAGGAAAACAGGAACAGATCACCAGAATCTTTTTTTTTTTTTTCTTTTTTTTGACCAGTAGGTCATTAGATCCAGTAGAATCCACCATGATCCATCCAACAGGAAATTTGGGGGCCTGGAAGACAGATTCCTCCTAAGCACATATTTCACTGGTTTTCTTCTTATGCGCTGGTGCTGGTGGACATCTGGAGCCCAACCTCCTGACTCAGCCTTTCCTTGAACATTGTGTTCCCGCCCCCTAGGCACTGCAGCGGCCCTCTGCTTGTCTTCACCTTTTCTAAATTCCTCTTATATAGGTGGCCCCTAAGTGTCCAAAGGACTTCAGATGGAAACCCTTCTTGAGTAAAGAGTGAGAGGAAATGATGACTTTCTTTAATAATTTAAAGTCTGCTGTCTCACTGTCTCCTTGGCTATTGCTCCTTTTCATAGACAGTCACTTAGAGCTGCTAAGTCCTGTGCAAATCTCTTCTTATTTGCCCCCAAAACTGGGCTGCCAAAGAGTCTCTGTCCATCACTGTTACAGGCTGCAAAGACCTGAGGATTTCCCAGTGGTTTCGACGGTTTTGGCGAGACCAATTTTTGCTGTTGCATGTTGCATTAAAGCTCATTAAATCAACAGCAGTGATTCACCAGGGAGGAGGGAGACTAGCCAGTTGTCTAAAACCTAACCTGTAAATATTCAGGGTTGTGTTATGCTTTGCTTTTAGCTGCCAGAGTAGACAAGCAAAAGGATATGTTTTTTTTTTTTTTTCTACTTGTCTTTGGAAGGAGAGAGATTTCCATATGCAACTCATACCGCGTAAAACTTAACCTTCCCCCTCAGCGTGGACAAATTTTGTGATAGACAGAAATCATCTTAATGGCTTCTTCTGTCCATAGCAGCCACAGCTCCCTCCCAGCCACAGCTCTGAGTCTTCTTGAGAGTCTGCCTCTCTTACAGGAAGTGTCCCACTGCCTGACAAGCAGACAGCATTAAAGAGACAACATGTTCTCAGATAAAATGTTCCAAATATAACAAGTCTATTTTTATTAAATTTGACCAAAGGCCTCCCTGCTTCCTAATCAGAGAGCCTGATTTGCTAGCTCCCACAGACCTAGCTGCACTGTCTCGCTACAGCTGTATCATGAGATAGAATTACATTTTCATAATGACTCAAATCTTTTCCCAAGTCCTTAAGTATTTTCACAAAAAGGAAACAAAATAAGGAAAGAAGGAAAAAGGAAAAAAAAAAAAGAAAGAAAAACCCCACACACCCTCTTGTAAAATCCAGACACCAACCCTGAGTTGTGTGTGGTCTTTTTTTGTCTTTTCTTTTGGCTTCCCTCAAGACACAGCTTATTGCATTGGTCTGGATAGCGTCCTACCAGCACAGTGAGCTGGCCAAGCCCTGATCCCAACAACAAAGTCACCTTGGCAGGTGCCAAAGTAAACGGCAGCCTCCAGCTACCTGTACCCACTGCTGACGCTGGGCTGTGCGTGTGCAGGATGCATGGCCGGAAAGGCAGAGCCTTTGCCCTCCATCCCTTTGATGTGCATCAGTCTTTGGACTTTGTCTTTTTTTATTCAGGGTACTGCGACCTGAAGAGCTATATTTAAATGCCCTTTATTTGGAGAAGTGTGAAGTTGTACAGAGAGAACGGGCTGTAAAATGGACAGAGGATGAAAAATGTGCGTGCACTATAGGGAAGATGCATATGTGCAAACATGGTTCATACTTTCTATATTTCTGGGTAACTTTAGCTCACATGAGTGTATGTGTGAGTGTGTCCTCATGTATACAGTGTATGGGTTGTGTGCCTGCAGGATTTCGTCAAATGGACCCATTTCTGATGTCACCTCTGCTGCTCACAACTGGAGGAGCTCCTCTGGCAGCCAGTCCAAAGCCTTTTGATCATACCGTTTCCATTGGATTTACAAGGTGCAGCTAAAATCAGGAGCCTTTCAAAGTCATGAATGACATAAAAGGTAAAGTTACAGCTCACGCTGAAATTGCTCAGAAAATTACAGGGGTTGAGTGGGGAAGGGGTCCAATGCAGCCCCTTGCATGCACCAAAGGGGCTGGGGCTGGCAGGCGCACAGGAGCACTGCTTTGTTCCCCTTCATTTTACAAGCTGCGGTGGTTGTTTTTCCACATTCCACCATATAAAAAATGACTGGGTCTCAAAGACCTGCTTCAAAGTCAGTTGAAAGGCTGCTAATGACTTGCTTGGGCTACAGAGCCTGCTTTGCTCGTATGGCTTCAATTTGACTCCTGCTTTTGGATTGCGTGAGTGGGCAGACCTGGCTGGTTTGGGAGACTTGTCCTGACCTGGATATGTGCCACACCTTGCCCAGCTGTTTCTCTCAGTGTCCGCTAGAATCATTCCTTATAAAAGATGAATTTGAATTAAAACAAACAAATGCATAGGGTCTAGAAAAGCCCAGCTCTTTCCCTGCCCACACCTCAGCAGATCTATTTAAGGTTGCCACATTTCAACAAGTGAGGACAAAATTAAGCTTTGGAGATGACTTCCAAAATGCATGCAGATGTTAAAGCGCAGTACAAATAATTAAAGATAAAAGCGAATAAAGAATAGTCCAAAAATACAAAATTAACAAAAGGGTTGCGGGGAGAAAAGAGAAACAGCAGTTTCTTTTTTCCCCAAAGACTTGTGGAACAGCTGACTGAAATGTCAAAGGGAAACAGGTTTTGGAAGTTGTATTTCAGCTCCACAAACTTGTTTCTGTACCCTTCCCTGGTTCAACATCTGCAACCCATATTTCATCCCTGTAGCGCTCATTGGAGGACTTCATTTCCCAAGAGTGGGGAAGGTGACACATTATGTTCAGGATACACAGTTCAAATGTGGATTGGAGTTCACAAGGGGAACAGCTTAATGGTTTCAGATGAGCAACAAGACCTTCAGCTGATGCTGGGCCCAAGCATAACACTTTAATAGCAGGTTCAGAAATCCTACCACGAGTAGAAGCTGTTGTATGATTTATACTGGGTGCATGGGTTTTCCTGGTTGTTTTTTAAGCCTTGTTTCCTAAAGAAGCAAAGCCTATGCCAGCCTGCTTGGTGTCGGTGCATGTATGGCTGTGTGTGTACCCGTCTGTCTGTCCAACCAACTGTGCCATTCCCAGGACTTTCAGAGTCCTGGTTTCCCTCCTTTCCACGAGTGAAGCAGAGCTCTCAGCAATGTTACATTCCTAAAAGCTTTGAGAAAACTTGGCAGCTGGTGAGAGCAGGGCTCTCACTGCGGTGCAGGCAGGAGCATGAGGATGCCACAGAGACATTTCATCCCATCTGTGGGGAAAACTGTGATGGGAATTTGCACCTTAAGGGGCAGTGGCAGAGAGCAGTATTATCTGAAATCAGCATCACTAGTGCCAGACTTTACAGAGCTGCTGTGAACAACACGTACTGGGAATTACAAGAATACAAGAAAAAATGGTCGAAAGGGCACGCCGGGTGCTCAGCCCCAGGAGTGGATGGAGGGCTTAGGTTCCCAGGCCACCAAGATGGTTCGGAAAGTTTTATTGCTAGTCCATACAGACCCAGAAGCAAAACTGCCAGGATTTATTTTCTTCCTGGAGAGATGCAAAAGAGCAAAGTCCAGAGGCAGTTAACCCAGAGCCACTTAAAAAAGATAAATCTGTTGAAAGTTATTATTTCCTTAAATCAAAGAGCTGGAGGGAGGCTTTTTTTTCTTTAGAAAAAAAAAATCTATTTCATCAAAAAAGTGCAACTTTTGTTTAAAAAATGAAGATTTTCTTAACCTGATTTTCCCACAGTTTATTCCCAGCAAAATAGCAAATGTTAGTGTTTAAATCTGTATTTTAATTTTCTAAAGTATGAAGGAAGGAATAATTCAGTGTTCAGTGGCAGGAAACCACAACAATTTGAGGAGCAATCAGGTTGCTCCCTAAACTAAAATGCATGAAATAAACAAAATAAACGAATGCATGTTTTTCACATAGGAAAACCCCAAATCACTTCATAATCAGATTGAACCTACAGCATTTCTTGTGGAGAGAAAACTCTACAGGAAGTTTTTGCTGGACTCCAGGAGCTGCAAGACTTCTCCCTGGCCCACCTTCAGCTCCTTCATGAGGAGGCAGTCACCCTGGCAAGTGGAGGCAGTTAGCTTCAGTCATGTCACAAGCAAACTTGGTAAGTCTCTGGGGAGCAGAAGGGACGAGTTCATTTCTGAGACAGAAGGCAGCTGGCAGGCAAACTCCAAGAATAACCACAGGGTCTTCTGCAGGAGGAAGTTCAGGCTCTCTTTACTTGGTTCATTGGGTTTGTTGTTATTCTTTCTTGAGAGACCAGTAGAGCCCCAGAAGGACACAGTGGAGCTGATGCCGAAGCAAAAAGCAACGGTGCAAAGTCCTGCACAATGGAGATGTCCAGGTTTCCAGGAGTGCACCCAAAAGCTCCCATTTGGGGATTTGGGTTTTGGGAGCCCGGTCTGGAAGCCATGCGTCCTGCATCAGCTGACAGTTTCATTTCTCTATCCAAACAAGTGATTCTTTGCATTTCTGCAGCTGAAAGGTGATATTGCAAGAGAGGAAAAAACAAATCAAACGAGGGAAGTGTGTTTCATTTGACAATGGGTCTTTAGAGCCTGCATTTTTTAGAGCTAGACTCTTAGAGTAAAAAAAAAAAAGAAACAACCCATGTCTGAGATATGTGCAAAATATAGCTCAAATCTAAAAGCTGTAACTGTGTGAGAAAAGTCAGATGTTAAACAATCACAGTTTTATTCCTCCCAGCAAGACAGCCTGTGCACCTGTAGCCATTATTGTCTCTACTGTATAAAGTGAAAATGAATATCACATTGTATTGAAAACCCTCATGGAATACAATTACTCAACAGGAACTGTCCTAAATCTATCAGCTGTAACTCACTTGTAATTTTGTGGGACTAATGCAGAGAAATGTTTCTCCATGCCTAGTTTGCCCCCAGCCTTTCCCCCCATTAATATATTTCATCCACTTTTGCTTACTATGGCTAAATTACTTGTAAAAGATTAATTACCTATGGGAAGTGTCTGTTTTGGTCTGTAGGAATGACATTATGCTGAACATTAAATGCTGACACTATTAAACTCTGCCGGACATGTTATGATATAATAACTCTGCAGACCACAAGTGAAATGGGTCCCTCACCAATTCACTACCTCATTGTTTTTCTGTCATCAGCAAACTTTGGGATATAGTCTCAGCCGACATAGCTCAGAGTTTCATTCATGTCAGCAGAGTAGCTTACTAGGGCTTTTTATTTCCCTGGAAGTTTTTCTGAGTTACCAGATGCAGATAGGAGTCTTTGTTCACCAGCAACCTTGAACTGAGGTACAGAAGCTGCCATTTTCCAGGCAGAAATGCAGGTTGGTTGGGAAACTGAGGCTTTTTCAGTTGAAATCAGCAGTTCAAAACAAAACACATTTTCCTTTCAGAATTACATTTCCTCACCTTAGAAAGAAGAGAACTGTTTTGCTTTGGTGTGCAGAAACTGCAAATGTGCTGGGTGGCAATTTGGGGGAACTTCTGTCTTCTTTTCCAACTGGAAAGAGAAGCAGAAGAAATTTGAAAAAAAGGTGATAAAGAAGTGGCGGAGGGACTCTAAAACCTTCTCCTCCCCTCCTAGTGTAAAAAAATCCTTTAAAAATGCTAAGAGATTTCAAAATCTGATTTCTTTCCCTCCAGTCATCCCATTTGTATTTACCTGGTGTCTTGTCTTTCACTTTAAAGGAGTTGTTTTCAGCCTTTTTTCCTGTCAATTTGCTGACCTTTTAACACTTTCAGTGAAGGAGTGAACCCTGCAGAGTAGCTTTAGGCCACTGGATTTTGGCTGGTGTCTGTGGCTCTTCATGGTAAGATACGCATGTTGATCACAGGTTGAAATCTCCTGACTTGAGAGCAGACACCTCACTCCCATGCCTTGTTGTATGGATCTTCTTTCAACAGGAATGGAGAAATACATGACCCGGGAATCCCATGTCTTTGTTAGCATTGCCACACATGTTAGCTTTGCGTTTTGGGACTTTCTCCACGAAGGACCGCAAATCAGAATAGCTTTAGCTAAATCAACTAAAAAACAGATTTCTTGTTGCCAAGAGGATCTACATGGCCTCCTTTGAATTACCAGATGAATTTCTTATCCTAAATACACCGTCTGGGTTAGGAAAACCTACTTTCAAAATCCAGTCAGCTCCTCTCCTAACAGCTACATTTCTCCTTACCGTTGTCTATTCCACCCATGTTCAGGGCACCAGTGACTGCTCTTGTTCCTTCCTTGCTTGCACTCCCCAAATTCTCACCTGCTGCATGTGTGCAATGCTCACTCCTGACCCCATACTGGCTCTCCTCCAGCTTTATCCCTTGGAGCTGGTTGAAACTCCTCTGGCACCTAGTAGGAGTGGATATGTTTTGTGGTCTCACCACACCAGCATGGTACCCACCATGCTGCATTGCGGGGCCCACAATCACTGTCCACTGACATGTTGTTGTATGTGCAGGTTTGCAGACTCAATGGTAATTAAAACCAATCCCTCTGACCCTGACCCTGAGTAGATTAAGCTTGGATCATGCCTGCCTGCAAATGTACTTGTATAAAGCAAGGAGTTGAGGTGAGGAGAAGAGAATATGGTGAATCTTTCAAGGATCAGCATTTTAAACTGCAAGCCCTTTTGTTCTGTAATCTGGGATATTCCCTAGCAGTCCACATGGAGAAGAAAAGGGGCATTGTCTGGCGAGTGGCTTCATTACTAATCTCTCCTGGATGCATTTTAATTCATTTTAATGACTCTGCCTCCTGTCAGACCTTTCATTTGTTAAAGGGGTTTGTTAAAGAGATTAAGTGCAAGGGGAATTTGAACCTCAAAACACTACATCCCTTCCCCCTCTCCCAACTCCTCCTCTCTCTCCCCCCAAGATTAATATTACACCGAAAGGAAGAGAAAAGACATTTTCTGTGAAACACATTACAAGACTTTTAGGAAGAGAGGGAAGGAGGAGGAGCAATGGAGCATGCTGGACTCTTAACCCATGGAGGAGCTGGATGCTGGTAGTATTGATATTATGCTTTTCCAGCTACATTGTTCCCCATGCATATGTCTATTGAAGCTTTGTGCAAACACAGCTGTTTATTAGGAATGCCAGCTTAGGGAAATAAACCATCTGCCTCAATTTGATTCTACTTCTGTCTTCTACTCATGTGGGAGCTTGGAATAACCTCCCCCACCCCTGAAAAACAAATGTACCATGCAGTACATGTACTGCATAGAAACCTTTCAACTGAAATCCAGGCCTTCAGCCAGCTGAAGAAATGAGAGAACTTCTTGGTTTCCTGCATCAACTTCCTACCCAAGGATCTCAAAGCCCTTCACACAGTGTGGGAAGTGGCAAGGTCAACAGAATCCCTGTGTGGAACTATGAGTTTATTTTCAAAGTTCACAGTCTCAATAGACATCCTTTGAGACATGTGTTTCATGGATTTACTAGAAAAATTCCCTCAAGTAGGTCAGTGGACTATTTCAGTCCTTCTCTCAGTCCACAAGTCCTGAAAGCAATTTTTTATAGCCCTATGGACTCTTAACCTCCTTAGGACTGAATGGGCCTCAGGAGTTCATGAGAAGGATAACAGAATGAGTTGCCATGCAGTAGCAGAGTGGTGGATTCTGGTCAAGAAGATGGCTTTTTTCCCTGCATCCCTCGATGTTCCTCTAATAGCCACTTGGTACATGGTACAATGTGAATACCATGTATTTTGTGCAGAATGCTTACACAGAAGATGCATCACATCCTCATTTGTATTCTTTCTGTTGGCTTCAGAGTGGATAGAGTCAGGCTTCCTTGTAGGGGGAAGATCGTAAGCGTTTCAAAAAAGAGACATGTGGGATGTTACCTTTAAGCAGAATGATCAGTTGAGTTGCCGGAGAATGGAGTAGGACTGCTTAGAACAGGTCGGGTATTGGACATAATCCAACACACCCATGCTTTTGGGAAAGAGGCAAGTGACATATTATGATGGATAAGTGGGAGAACTACCTGTAAGTATGAAGCAATTCTTCCACACTTCTTGGGACTCAGGATGAATACTCTGCGCAGTTTTGGTTACTGCTTTTCAGGAAAGATGTAGACCAGCTGGAGAGCAACAGGAGTGATTGAAGACCTGACTTAGAAAGAAAAATTAAAAGAAGTAAGGTTGTTTAGTCTAGAGAAGAGAAGCTGAAGAAATCTATGATAAATGTCTTTGTGCAAGCACCAATCTGTAAAGGAAAATGAACAACTCGTTTTGCCTGTCAATGCAGACAGAGTGAGAGGCAATGGGTTAAAACTGAAGCAAAGGAGAATAGGTTGGAAATAAAGGAAACCTTCTTAGTGTTATGGACAGAAAGACACAGGACAACATCAGTGACTTGAGGGAGACATGTCAATCACATTGGGAAATACATCAGGACTTGTGGAATGACTAGTCCTAAAAGCTGGAAGAGGAAATTATAAATGGCACAGGTATAACCATTACAGGGTGGAATGCTCTGATTCCTCCCAGTGACTTCTGGAGATCTCTAGCAGTCTTGTTTTCTATGATTCTTTGTATTTTCTACATAGATGGACTAGAGAGTCTGATAAGCCCACTGCTGATCTAGTTTCAGGGCTGAATGCATCCCTGAAAAAGGACATAAATCATTATGGATTGATTTTGGATGAAATGGTAGATAATCAAGAAACAAACCAAAACCATAGAAAGCCCAATGGAGAAAAAGAAAAAGCTCCCCATCTATTATATTCCCTTGCTGTATTTTAAGTTTCAGGGACAAATCCATCCTGCCATCATGCAACAAATCTCCACACCCTCATAAAACCAATATAATGAGCGGAACAGGGTAGCAAATCCTCTGGGTTTTGTTTTAGTTTGGAAGGCATTAAAGAAAAGTGTTGTGCAGAGGGAATGGAAATGCTGCCCGGGTGCCAATTCCACAAGGGCGTGTTCTTCTAGAGCCAGGTATGTCACTCAATGAAAAGCAGTCAGTGTTCAGCTCCTGCCATGGTTTGGGGGTTAGCCAAAGAGGTTGGAGAGGGGTGGCTGGAAGGAGAAAGGAGCCTGGTATTTTTCACTGCCAACTTTCTGCTTTTTGTCCAGCTTCCTCTATACAAATGACATCTGAAATGCAAGCTGGCCCCTTTCCGTTATGGAAACCTCAAACTGAATTTAATAGTAGGGGCTTATATTCAAGTGTCCCATAAAGTGTTGTAGAAATTGTATCATCACTGGAGCATTTTGTGGTGTGGTCCAATCTCTTCAACATGAAACTTCCCCCATCATAGAATTTTAGACTAGCTGAAGTGATTTGGACGCATCTTCTGTTCACTCTTATAGACATATTTTTATTAAAAATTATTATTACTTCAAAAATCATTATTACTTCACTGCTTTACATCTTGTTAACAGAGTAAGAACCCATTCTTCTAGACAGAGGCTGAGCAATGGCTACATCCCTTGAGGCTGCAAATTGGTGTACATAGCAATGAATGAATGTACAATGGTAAATTGGTGGGGAACCCAGACAAAGCATGACAGTGTTCAAACTGTAAGGGAAAGATGGACCAGCAGATAAAGGAGAACAACTCAGCACCTTCCCAGCTTGGTCTGGTTGTAGCTTGGGCTCAGAACAGGCAGTGCATAGATGGCACTGGATGTCTGCTCCTGGACTGAGCTGTACTTTGACATGTGTCAGTGATATTTAATTACTAGGACAATGGATGCATCTCAATGCTCCAGTCAGCTTTGGAAATATCAAGTACTGGGGTATTTTCCCTCCCTCTTGACATCCATAGGATCTGAGAGCAATTTTCCTACAATACCACTCAATCCCTATGGAATCCCACTGCTTTCACCCTTATTACGTGCCAGAAGACTTTCCCACAAGGGTTTAATCTTTTTCTGCCTCAACTGAGAAATCTGTGGAAACAGAAAGAGCACAAGACAGACTAAAGAAGAAAGAAAACACAGTCAGGAATTGTTCAGCCTTGTTCCAATATGCCCTGTCTCCCTACAGCTGAGATTCTTCTGAAATTCACTGGTACTAACTAGCATTCATCACTCCAACCCACAGCAATTTACTGGTGGCGATTTTCCGCTTCCAGCTGGTGACTTCCTGACCTCAGAGGTTAAGACAATTTTTATTCATGCTACTGAACTTGGCATCTGAATTTTAATGTCATGCTTTTTGCCTCCCCGCCTCCCTGTTTTCCTGGTGCAGGCTTACAGCCTGTAGAATATTTTCAGGGGAAATGGAGAAGCAATGTGCCATCCCCAAAGCATGACAGTACAGCATGGCAAAAACATTGCCACACAGTAGTGCAAGCCTCATATTTTCAGGTGAGTGTGATGTTGCTGGGAGAAACTGCAAGCCAGATTCCTACATTCCTAGGGTTGAGTTGAAGTGGGTCCCCCATTGAAAAAACATTTTCTATTGTTTTTAATTTATCGTAACCAACAGAGAGCCATCATTTTGTAGTTCAGTTGTCTGATGTCTTAGGTATGGGTCATGTAACGTGGAAGAGATGTGACTGTACGTAGCACTCAGCAAACATTAAGAAAACAGTCCCAATAAAAGATGGAAACATCAAGACACTGGGATACATTTTAAACAAACTCTTTTTATGGACTCATTCAGTCATCAGGGAGCAGTGAGCAACAGTGACAGGTAGATGGCCATCATACGATCATTCAGGCACTGAGTAGCAAAACCCAGTAGCAGACTTAGACACTGATTGAAATGGGAGCTTGATGACTAAATATCTTTGCTGAGCTGCAGTCGTGGGTTTCAAGGTACTCTATCAGGTCAGTGTTCTCGTAAAGTCCTTTCCAAACACTGGGAAAAAATCCAAACACTTGAATGATCTTTCTCTGACTCATCTTCTGTTCCACCTTACCCTTGTCCACAGTCCCCTTTAAGTAAGGTCTTCATCACAGAAGATAAAGAAACTTAAGCACTCCCAACTCGGAAATAGGCTGGGTATATTTACATTTGTTTATTCAATACTTGATAATGAGGCTGAGGATGGCTGACTGCCATCAGTCACAGCATATGTTGTCACCATCACACAAAGAGGGTATGAAACTTCTCTTCTGCCACTACCGTCCTCTACTTAATGCCTTTGTGTGTTTCTTCTTTTATTTTTTTTTTTTAATTTCTTTTTTTTTGGTGTCATGCTTTTCAGCATCTAGAGTTCCTAACCGGGAATGTACTAGTATTTCTGCAACCCAAGACAAAGCTGTCAACGCTGCCTGCCTTTGTTAGGCTGTACCAAAATATAAAGAATTGAGGTCTGAAAATTTCTTCCTTCTCTGAGGTGTCCATGTTGCTGACCCACTTGCCCAACCATCGGTGTCATTCAAGACCAGCACTTTCTGAATTTAGCAGTTTTTCCTGAAAGAAAAAGCTTGAGCAACAACAGCAACAGTTACTAATTTTTGTCTTTCACACTAAACAGAAGATTCCCTTTCTGTGTTAAAGCAGAGTCTCTGAAGCTGTGAATTTGAAATGAAAACATCCATCTGTGTCTCCATGTGTTGCCCTGGCCTCCCTCTCTGCTCCAGAGTAGCTGAATATCAGAACAGATCAGCCCTGGCAAGAGAAACAAATGCCCCAGAGTTTGGATGGGGATCATTCAAGCTTTGCTGATACTGATTGAGAACAATACAAACAAACAAGCAAACCCGAGAGTTTGCTGGGAGAGAGGAGTAAGCTGGCCCTGAAGACTCCTTCAGTTATTTTCTTACTCATTCTAGGTATCCCTGGTAAATTAATCTCCCAAAATGTTTCCTTCACTGTGGACATGTCTGCTGGCCAATGTCAAGGACTGAGCCAGGTTCTTTGAGAGCTACCAGTGTGGCTCTTCACATGGTGAAGGAAGAACCAAGCTAGAGCTCAGACAGAAGGGTAAACTAACAAATGCCCCTCACCAAGATTCATGAATTTCAGCACAATGAAGCCTTCTCTATATTTTCTTTCTCTGCTTTTACTTTTCTGTCCTTCCACTGCTAGCAAGAATTCTCCAAATTTCCATTATTTTGAAAATGGTTAGCTTTGGACATGTTTTGTTATTAACTTTCACCTGGTGCTGTCATTTAAGCTAGAGCTAAATGGGTTGTCATGCACTCAGAGATCAGCATAAATGCCCTGGCATCAAAGGTTCATGGCCACAATAACCCAGGCTGCTTCTGAAAAGACGCAAGGATCAAGTCCATTGCGACGCAAATGTGGCCGATTCCCTCGCTGGTGTTTTGTTTCTGTCTGGGCTTAGAGAGGGGAGGCTGAGGACAAGAAAGGAAATGTTCTGTGGGAAGATGATCTGGCATTTTTTCTCATTCTCCCCACACACGCATTCCAGAGAGTTACACACCAGATAAGCAGCAAGCACTGTTTGGCCGGCTAAATACTGCACAAGCATTATGGACCATCTGGGGACTTATAAAGCCTGCAGGATATGAGTAGAGGTTGTGCTGGAAGTAGAGGCTGAGCTGGTATCCTGTGTCTAAATACCAACACAGCTGCTTGGAGCAAGAAAGGGGAACCCTCCAAAGGAACAGCAGTAGGGGCTCTTCTTTAGGAAGGATATTACTCTTGAGTAATTGAATTGATTGTGACTCCTCCATTTGAGCCTGTGAAATAAGATTCCCTCCAACAGAAGGAGCTGGGGGGGCACAGCAGCAAACCCAAAGGCTACTATTATTATTGTTGTTGTTAATGCCCTTGCTATTATTTTATTTCTTAAAGAGCCTCTGAAAGTGTTCTTCAGTATCTTGAGATGTGTGAACTCCGTATAGTATGCTGGCCCTGGAAAAGAATCAGTGTGCTTCAGCTGAAGGGAGGCTGGAAAGATAGCATTTTCCCACAGTCTGAGGAGAACCAGCTCATTGGCTTTCACCAGGCACCCGTGTTTTGGGACAGGAATGCCATGGGTTCATTTTCTTGTCAGCTTTTAACAGGTGAACCGGGCTGAGTGGGGCGGAGGAGTCACCCCCAAAACAAACACATGTATGAGCTTGTGGTATTTTATGGACAAGAGATATACTCAGGGCTCTGGGTTGGAGGGAGTTAGATCTCAAACAAACAGGGTCTTTAGTCACGTCTGGAGACCTTGTTAAAATTCTTTCTGCTTGCAAATCCCTCTGATAGAAGGGAAGCACGCTTACCTCCAATGTGACCCCAGACCAGGGTTTCACCGGGGTGAATTTGCCCCTCTGTGACTATTTGCTGAATCCTAAGCGCATACTGACTTTTAAAAGGCCTTTTCTCAAAGCACCAGGCTTTCTACTTCACTCCAGCTGTTCAGCTTCATACTCCAGTCCTGCCTCCCCCTTATGGCTACTCTTCACCAATGTCATTCATCCACATGTTGTAGCCTAATACCATTTCTAAATTGAGTCAGTGCCTAAAGCGGATCCCAAGGACAGTTGAGGCCTCATTATGCTGTGTGCTGTGTGAGAACAGGGCAGAACAAATCCCTGACTTGAAGAGGCTTCATACAAGGAGAGAAAGGAAGTGCTCCAGGGAAATAAAGGGAGGTGCCCAAGATTACTTGAATCCCCAAAGATTACTGACCCCCTATCTGCCTGTTCTCAGCCCATACCCTTCTAACCTCAGTTAACAGCTGTATTGGAAAGAAGTTCTTTAACCAGCTAATGCAGACAACTGGCGTCACAAGAATTAGTTTAGGTTTTACAAGCAGTCTGCTTTTGACTTGGACAAGAAGCTTGGTAGATCACATATAGCCTGAAACCACTGGGGTTCAGGTGAAACTACACGACACACTGAATAACCTTCTGTCATCTTTTGTTCTTCATAAGCGTTGAGTGATTTTTTTCAGCAGAGACATGTCTCAAGTTCTAGGGAAACCCTCAGCCAAGAGGGGATAAAAAAAAAAAAAGAGATCAGTCATCCGTCATATCATTTCCAAGTAATATTTGAAAAACAAACATTGCAGGGCATACATCTTTTCGCGGACAGATTTCCAAACACCTAAAGTGAGAGACCCAGCCATACCCAATGCCAGCGTACTTCAGACGCAGTCTCTGCAGAATGGTTTCAGATGGAGCGCAGAATTTGGTCTCCCTGCCCCACCAAAATGCTTATGGGTTAGGACTATTGCAAGTTTTTGGACAGTACTTCAAAAGGAACTTCAGTTGAAGAAATAATTATTATATAAGTTACAGCTGAGCATTTATAGCATAATTGCCTTTCCAGAAGTGTACCTCTAACACACCCTGGCATTGATGTTTTCAATTCTAGGGTGAAGACCAAAACTAAATAAGATCAGCAGGAAATCCATATTCATTTCAAATTCATTTAGCTACCCCAGGATACAAAAAGAAAGTCTTATGCAGTCAAAGACAGAAAATCATTATAATAAGAAAAACATGGGCTAGATGAAGGAAAGTGATTAGGTATGTTTGGGCAACTGCGTTTTTTTTTTTTCAGAGGGAAATCAGTCCAGATCTTGTCTTTATTTCCAACTTCCATGTTCAAGTAAAGCTTATTATTCTATATAAACTAATTATAAAGAGCTTCTGCATCTCATTTGGGTCAAGCATCACAAGTAAAAGAAGAGATAGCCAAAAGGTGGGATAATTGGAGGGTATCATACAAAATTAAAAAGCAAATATAAAACAAACTAACAAAAACAGAAGATATTTGTTCACAAGAAGTTGCTAAGCTGTGGAATTTCTAGCTGGATGATGCTCTGTGCTAAAGATTTTTCTTCCATTAATCTGTTTAACTTCTCTTTGAATCTATCAAGAAGTTGCTAAGGAAGTCCACAAGCCAGAAGTGTCAGTAAGTTGGGGTAGTGTTCTGGAAAAGTTTAGTACATACCTGCTCTCGTCTTGAGCATCTTCATTGATCTACTTCATTGCTCATGGCCTGCTGGAGACAGGGCCACGGCTGGCAGTGGACAGCTCCAGACATTCCCACAAATGCTCTCCCCTCTACCCCCCCCCAGAAATAAAAAGGAAAAAGAAAGCCCTTTTAGACTTTGTATATTGGTACTATCTTCAGTCTGTATTTCCTCACCCCAACCATGGGGCCCCTTGCTTACATTTTCCCCTTTTCAGAGCTGTAAGTGGAGAGGTTCAATGTAGGACCACCAAATGGAGCCAGTATGGGACAGGATACCATCACCTGCTTCTTCACCTTGTGGAGAAGGTTGAGAACATGCTTTTAGTGCCAGAAGCAATATATGGTGGGAAGAAGGTGTCAGTCTTCTGCACCAGTCCCAAGATAGCTTCGTGTATTTGTGAAGTCAAGCTTTCAGGCTGTGCAGAAAAGATGATCCAGAACAGTGCCACGTGGGTGTAGCAGTCATGGGATTGTAATAAGCTTCAGAATAGTTTTTGTGTAACCTGGGCATCCTCAGAGGAAAACTCCTCTGTTTCGTTTCTTAACCTGGTGAGAGAGGACATGAGCTCTGCTTTGAAGGTTTTGTTTGGGTAGAGGCTCTTTGACTGACTACTGGGCTCTGGTGTGTTCCCAGTAAGCTGAAGCTCTCTCTTGACAAGCTGATTTTGCTCCAGAGAGAATTGCTACCCTAGTCTGGATAGAAGGGCAGGGGATTACGTTAGAGTTTTAAAAGAGCTTTATGGAGTATGATCGCGAGTAGGCAGCGTAATCACTGTTACGCAGATGGGGAAAAGCTCTTGGCTCCAGATGGATTCCCTGGAGAATCAGATAAGCCATTTAGAGTACTTGTTGGCTCTCTGTCCATTTAAACTGCTTTGCAGCTGGGTGCTTCTCCCAAGGACTTTGGAAAGGCAAAGTATGGGGATAGGTCACTGCCACGAGTTCAACCAGGATATAGGATTTGCTCCCAACACATGGCTGGGGCTAGCTCCCACAAAGAAATGGACTCAGTCAAAGACTGAATAATGTTTATTAGAGAAGGGAGAGAGTGGGGGTGGTGCTGCCTGCTCAGAAGTAGCAGCACAAGAGCCTGGGAGTGTTTCTCAGGCCCTGCTCTGCAAGCAGGTGGTGAAATACCCTCCTAGCTCAAGTGGTGGATGAATATGATGTTTTGAGATGGAGGCAGGCAAAACAGCTACAAAGACTTCCTTCTGGGCAGCAGATTTCACACATCAGTGGCAGCAGTAGCTGCTGTTTCTACTTTCAGACTCAGATAGACCCAGAGGAGTTCCTCTTCCCTTACCTCTGTTCTGGCTTTAGGCAGAAACCCTGCAGGAAAGGGCAGAGTTTGACAAACATCTTGATGGAAGCAGGCAGGTATGGTTGTGCCCTGGTTCAAGTCCATACATACAGCGACCATAGCCACCACAGGTACTCCAGGCACTCTGGGTGATCTCTGTTGGTCTTGAAATGTTACAGACTACAGCATCACAAGCAGGCGCTTGCATTTAAGGGATGCCACCTAATTCCTATATTCAGCAAGCAAAGCATTATTTGGAAGCAGGAAGTCAGAGAAATATTGAAGATGCCAAAGTACAGGGTCAGTAGGTGGCTGTCCAGACTAAGCAAGCATGGGAAAGATGGTCTGATAAATGGCCCATCAGAGTGTAACCTGACAGCTTTCTGTTCTGTTTTCTGTCCCTGTAAATCACATCAACCCACCGACATGATGTTTTCTCTCATTCTGAAGTGGAGAGAAGGTTCCTGGAAGCACAGGGAGCTGTGCAGGTGAAAGCCATTGTTCTACTGGATGTTGCACTTGCTAATGTCGTGATAGGAACTTAATAACATTATGCTGATTGCCCCCCACCCTCGCCCCCCAGTTCACTCACTTTTCTTCTAGCTTTCCTGCAGCCTTAAAAAGGAAACAAAAAATGCTACTTCTTATGCATGAACAATCACTTTCAAATGCCAGATCTCAGTCCAGAGCCTCCTGGAAAGGAGTCAAGCTCTAAGGAGTCTGTTTTCATATATTTTCTCTTATCAGTCCCCATCACAGATTGGGGTTTGTGGTTTTACAGCTGATGGCAGGTTGCCTGCATATCTCAAGACTGAAATGCAAAAATAAGCCAAGCATGAAGACAGTATCAGCTTGACGCTACATGCCTTTCTAGGGCTATTAGATAAGAGATACTGTTTGTACAGAGCAAACCTGTTACCTCAAGAAAACAAAACTGCTTTTAACTGTGGCTTTCTTTAACTCTCCTCTTAAACAAATGTGCAAAGTATGATTCAAAGAAATGGACAGCCAGATCATCAGCTCTACACCACTGACCCCAGAGTAGCAGGAACAAGCTGTCAGTGTGTTGAAATGATTGCTTCCCAGGACAACTAGTGCTGTCCCCCGTGTTTCTGAAACCTTCCCACATATCTCTTCCTGGGAGCTTCCATTCTGCCTCTTCCCATCTGCTGTCTCCCACCTTGAACCTGCAGTGGAAAGCCTGGTGCTGAGGCACTCTGCAAATGACCACAGCATTTATCTTCTGATGGGCTTACAACCAGCTTGGAGAAGACCAACCTTCATTAGATCTTAAGCCCCAAGACCCTTTAATAGTGAAGCATTCCTAGAAGGTGGTCCTGTCTCCATAAGCAGTATGTGTGGGAAATGCTCTGGGGCATTCTGTGTGAGGAATACACACTGGTATCCTTGTTTCTTGATGGACCATCCTGAGAATACACTGGTTCCCTTCTGGCCCACATTCTTGGTTTTCTTCCTGTGGAGATGATAGTACTGGGACTGCAGAAAGGACTAGTGCACACACAGATCTCTCTCCAAACCACATGGTCCAGATCTGTCCAGGCATGCTTTTGCATTCCCCAATTTAAATATAGCCTGAGTGCATGTCTGCTCTGAATCACTCTTTCAGAGAGTCCCTCTCTTTCTCCCTCAAATCATTCACTCTATATGACATGGAGACCTCCAAAATGTAATACAAGCCTTTTTATGCACTCAGTGTTCTTATACATTACGCTTTAGGCAAATATATATTCTTTTCTTTACCACAGATAGCTACTGCTTTAGGAGCCATCATATCCCACTAAACCACAAGAGGTTTTCTTATTCCAGGTGAGCACATTTCTATGGGAAAAACTGGTTCTACGTTGTTTTGCTCCACCTGTAACCCCCTCCCTCCCTCCACACAAGAAGCTCTGAAGCTGTATGTCCAGGGACATATAATTTGTGAACAGTTATAAAACTTTCTGCTGAAAGATGAGTTCACTGGACTGGTGTTTGTTAAAAATTAAGTTAATTTCCTAACTACCCCAGCATCTCATTTCATTCTTAAAACCTAATAGTATATGTGCTGCTCCAGTTGCAAAAGCACAGCAATAGCTTCTCTTCTCTTAAAATGTCTTGGGGTCAGTCCTCTTTCTTAGGGTTTTGCATCTGATCTGGGTATGACCTTATATTTGTATTTATCATAAGAAGTTTTTGACTTGTGTTGAACTTAAAAAACCATACTCAATACACTCATATACCACACCAAAACCATCTGCAGCAGGAGATAAACTTTACAGATTAAGGTTGACTAACATTCACAAAAGCTCTTGGAAGACAGTTCAAGTGATTTGGCAAAGCAGGTAATGACTTAAACCAGACATTCAGCCCTGAGTCTCTCAATGTGGTGTGAGGCGATGCAGTTAGATGCTAAGCATCTGAACTGATACCAGGCAAAAATGTGGGCACTATGATTGATTCTGAATTTGGCTTATCATGTGAAAAATGTCTTAAGAGTTTAAACTCTTAAGTTGGCTATAAGGTCTCAGCTCCTCCATCAGTGTTAAGGTGGTTTAAGAATTTAGTGTCTTAAAAGCAATGTGATCTGCTAAACTGCTTTCAAGATTTAGGAGGACTTAATTATTTAAACTGGTTTAATATCTTAACGTGGCTGAGCCACTGCTGCTGGCCTACAAAGTTAGCAGAGTTGAGGCTAGGTGACATTGGAGGGATGTCGTTATTGCAGAAGAACGGATTAGACCAGTGCAGTGCAGCCTTCTGGCTTTCCAGTCTCTGAATCTGCTGTATGTTTTTCAAGGTCATTGCTCAAACAATTCCAAGCAGTTGGCAAATAGAGACTGGGACTGTTTGCCAGTCAAATCTAGTTCAAGTATTCTTTGAGTCAATATCCAGCCATTGTGTTACTTATTTGTTCTTCTAATCTTCCAAATACCCCATAAAACCTATATATTTTTGCTCTGCCCTCCTCCTCTTACATTTCAATGACAACATGTCTGCTATTTCTGTAGCTCCTTGAAAATCCAAGCCAAGTTTTCTATTGATGCCAGGTTCGTCTCCCACCCTTATGCCTTCCTGTAGGAGACACTCCCCTTTTTTACTTGCCTTTTCACTCTGGGATCATGATCCTAGCTTTAGGATCTGGTGCCAGACAATAAAAGAAGGGGTGAATACCAGGCGGGCAAAACCAGGTGGGTATCTGAAATTCTCTTTCAGAGCTTTCTTCTGTTTTTCTCTGTCAGGTCATTTGTACATGCCTCCTGCTGAAATCAGGAGGACATAGGGAACTGCTGGCTCATTTGAACAATGAGGTTGTCTCCAGTGATGATAGACACTTTTCTCCCTCTGTACTGGGAAAATTCCCAGCTGCACTTAACTAGGCAATGGCTTAAACCTTCAGCTCTCGGCATCTCAGTCTTCCTGTGGCATTGAGTCCCAGTGTCCCATGAAAACAAAACATTCATTTCTTTTCAGTAAGATGGAATTTGTCACTTTTCTGTTCCCCTGGCTGAGCCTTCTATCATAAAAAAGGGAGACAGATTGTCTCCTGTAGGTTTGTCCCTACTTTTTTTTTTCTTTTTTTCTTTAAGTGTTGCTTTAATTTACCTCCTGTTTGTGATAAGTGATCCTATTCTCTTCACTTTCTTTTTCTGTGACCTCAGTGAGACCCAGATGTTCTCAGGATCTTTGAATCTGATTTCTAGGCATGGAAATAAGGGCTCCAGTTTAGGTACCTTATCTTGGAAAATGAGGCCGCAGCTTTACTCTCCAGAGGATAAACTAAATATGATGTTAATGCATTTATCATCAAACATTTACACAATTTTAGTTCCTTGCTCCTGGTACCTAGAGTTGATGTATGCACCTACCACTGTATTCTCACTTCAGCCATCTGAAGTATGATTGTGCTTGTTTTAGCAAGTCTTAGGGAAATGGTGTCTCATTTTCTTTAGACAACTCTGGATACGGTGATTTGCTTCCAGGGTTACTGGATCTATGCTAGAAGCCTGAATTTTAGCTGCTGAATTAGAAGAGATAATATCTGTCCTACATGCACTCTGGCTTCAGGGAAAGGGTTAAATGCAACACCTTCTGTTGACCAGTTCTGGGATATGTCTGAGTTCAGCAGGTGGATTGCTGGGGATGACCCTTGAGGCTGTGTGAAACACCACAAACATCTATTCATAGGGATCTGGGATCAAGCTTTACCTGAGCCAAGAGTAAGGAAAAAAAAAAAAAGTAAAATAGCTTAAAATCTGTCTTTGAGTCTTGTGGCTTAATTATCACTGGGGCCTGTTTATCAGCTCCAGAGGAAGGCAGAACTGGCTGTCTGGATCAGTCAACTGTGCATCCGCTCACAGTCCTATGCTATGGTCATGGTCCCTGAATTCATTGTCATGTGCTTTCCTCTGCCCTGAACAGGCTCAAAAATTGTCCAAACTGCAGCTTTGTAAAGAATGGCCAATAACTGCCTTTTCTTTCAGAGAAAACAAAACAACTTCTGGCTTTTTTGTTTTACTATAATCAGAGGCTCCCTTTTTAATCATTCCAGTTTCTAGTCACATGGAACGTGAACTGTCTAAGAAAGCTTGAGAGAGAGGGAAATGAGAGAAAGGAGGGGAAGCTTAGACAAAAAGCTTCCTCACTGAGGACAGGAAAGCTCCACTGCAAGGCAATGGGGCAGTGACCTTTTGCCTTGAGGTCAGGGTTTCAAATGCGTTCATCAGTTAATAGTTTTGGGAGGTTGTTCCCCTGGACTGAGAGGAACGTGGAATGGACAACATCTGTCCTCATGCTCTGGTTGGGTCCAGTTGCTACATCTTGAAATCCTGGAACTCAGTTCTGGGTTTCATCATCACCTGTGTAAATCTCTCCCATTTGCTGCTGCTGGGTGATTTGTCTGCAGAGACCAACACAGATTGTAATTTTACCTGTGAGAAGAGGGAATAAGGAAGAACATACAGATCTCAGAACAAACTCCGGACTTTTAATTTATTCATTGGAGTCTGGAAATTTACTTTCCTACCTATTTTTACAGTATAAAGAATTGTTTTCCTTTATCCTCCAGCATAATCAAATCTTGGGGTCAAAACCTAAGCTTTTCTGGAATGACCCTGGAATTTCACACATTCTTCTTAAAGACTGAGCAAGCTTTGCAGTCATGCTGGACTTAAAGGTTTCCTAAGGATGGAAAGCCCTCTCCAGCACTTAATGGACATGTTTGAAAGATGAGTCTGGGGTAGCTACAGCTTCTTTGTAGCACAACCTTTATAAGGAATGAGAGCTACCTTGTCATTCCTTGTCCATTCAACATTACCTTGTCCACTTGGTGAAAGCTCCCTCAGAGAACAGAAAGAGCAGAAAAAGCTCATTTTGATGCTTTTTCCTACTTGAAAATCACAGGATTGTACATGTGGCTGTATGCTTACCCTCACTTGTTCTAGCAGTTCACCTTCAGCCTGGTAACTTCTTTCCCTAACAGCCTGTACATCAAACCCCTGGAGCTGAAAGATGACTCTCATTTCCTTTAGCAGGGTCCCAAAACCATGCAAATCACTACGTGAGGCCAAAGACTTCTACCATGCCAACACAGGACCTCACTTGAACAATGCCTCAGGTCCCTTCTCTGTGAGCCAAGGATCTCACGCTTAGCCGTGTTTAGCAGCTATCAGGAAGGCTGTACATGTAATTTCTCTCTTCATAAGTCTCCCATTTGGCCTCCATGCCTGCCAAATGTTTGTGAAGCTTCCTCAGTGCCGCTCAGCCATGCTGGTGTGCAGGCTAGCTCCAGCTGTGACCTGAGAGAGAGGTGGGCATTGCCTTGTGGCTCTGTTCATGTATACACACATCCTTTCCTGCTCATACACACAGAAAACGAATCCTTTTCTCCAGCTTTGGAGAGGTCACACAGCCAGGACACCAGGACACCAGGGCGGTCACAGTTACTCCCCAGAGGCTTTTCAGGCCGACAATCTGGAAGACATCACTCTCACCAGTTTATCTGGCCCTGTGGTTAACTTGGGATGTAATATTTCATGTTCGTTTGGGCTGGAACCAGGGTTGTCATCCTGTGGCTCCAAATGACAGAAAATCCACCCCGTCCCTTGAGGTGCAGCTCTCCCTGCGCTGCATTACTCTTCTGCACAGAAACGTGCTGCGTATTTCCTCTGTGGGCTTTGCTGATTTCCAAACTGCAGCCCATGGAGTCGCTCATGCCTCTGGCTGCTAGATCAAAGATTCATTTTATATCAGAGTTTTTCACTCCATAAGTCCCCTAATCACTTATTAACCTGTTAGCCCATGCACCATCTCACAAATTGCTCTCCTTTCTCCTCTCACTGGTGAGCATGTTTCCAGACTATAAATCTTTCTGGCAGCTCTTCTTTGAGCTTTCTCCAAGTTTTCTTTTTAATGTGCCAGCTCCAGGACTGGACACACAGTTTTATTCTCACATGTTTGCCAGAGCTTGGTTTCACAAACTCATTTGGTAAATAGATTTTCCTTCTATATATTTCTGCCGGTTTTGGGTGAGAAAATGGAGAGGGAGAGGGAGAGTGATAGTGTATGGTGTTGTTTTTTTTAATTATGTGATCCTAGTACGAAGGAATCTTTCATGTTTTTTTTTCTGGGGACCACCCAGTGACTCTTGGTGTAACTGCAAGTGACAGTTATCATCTTATCTTTTTGAGACTTGACAGCAGATGTCCAGAAAGAAGCTGTTTTTGACCAAACTCAGCATCAGTCCCACCTCTTTCTCCCACCCCATCCAAAAGAATGGTTGGTACAGCATCCCCTCCCTCTCGTATTCACACTACACGACCATGTGAGCCAAGCTGTGCTGAAACGCCACCCTTCTGGTTCTCCTGCCATGGCTTTCATCACAGGACACTTCTTTCAGCCACTGTGAGCTGGGAAAGGCTCCACTGGTGTCTGTGTTTGGGTGCACCATGCCTGGTCGGGGATGCACTCCCCAAGCTTCTGTGCAGGCTTGCACCCTCTCCTGCTCCAGTGATTGCTGCAGGGCCACCGGGCATCTCCCCTCTTACCTCTGGGGGAAGAGTCACTTCACCCGCCAGAGTCTTTAAAGAGAGGATGTTAAAAACAGAGACAATGAGCTTGTAAGGTCAGGCTAGGCTGAGGGCAACAAGCAGTCAAGTCTCTAAACATGGCAGGGAAGAGAATGTTTGCTTTAGATTTATTTTTTGTTGTATTGTTTTGTATTGTATTGCATTTTTTAACTTAAAAAGAAAAAAAAGAATTGGAAATGTTTCTAGTAGTCTCCCTTCCCCTCTCTCTCTCATACACACACATATATATATGCATATGTATGTATTTGAAAAATGCAACCCACAACTTTTGGTTTGAATTTGATCTGACAGTATCCCTTTAACGTGAAACTCTAAAGCCGTAATTGATACCCCAGTTGGACATTATCACAGATTATTTCCTGTCTGTGTTTTGACTGTCCTGGTCGAACGGCTTCCAAACCTAACACAGAGTCAATGAAGAGAAACAACCCTCAGCTACTATTATTCCTGTTACTCATTCTACCAAAATAATAAAAATAATGAAACCGCAGCCTGCCTTGAACAGTAAAGATCTCTTAAAAGCCTTTCCTAAGCCGAGCCTTGACGTACCTTGCATATCTTAGGGAAAAAAAATAAATTTGGTAGGTTTGAGGGAGGAATTACCAGTGATGTTCCTTGGCCGGGCTCGTGTCCACACTGCTCATAAAGCACTGTTTGGGTGCAGATGTGAGTGTTGGGAACTCCCCGTCCCACCCAGGGCTGGCCACCCATCTGCTGTGTGGCTGGCCACGCGCGGGCTCTGCCACGCCACCGCGGGCACTATATTTTCCATTATTTGCCTTGGAAATAGGTCTTCATTTAAAAATAAATTAATTTACCTTTTTGTATTTTTATTAGTGTTTAAAGATGGTTTACACTGAATTTAAAGTGTTAGTATAAAAAATGTCTGTTTATTTTAATTCCTATTTGGTAAAAATCTTAAAAATTATGTTCAACAGAAAAGGATATTTGCATTTGTTTTTATTTTTTGTTTTCTCTCTTTGTTTTGTTTTTTTAATCTAAAATAAATCCAAGATATCAGAAAGGGGAAAATCAAATCCTATCCACATCTTCCCACCTGTTCTGAAGCCTGTCTGTGAAGCTTCAGATGGGAACTCTGAGTGAAATGGCTTTCCTCAGCTCTATTTGGCACCTTCCTCGTTTGCTTCCTCAGCCAGGGACTATCCCTTTCCTGTAGCCTGGGCAAGGGTGTCTAAGTTGAACTGCTCAAAAGCTGCAATGCAGCCATTCTGGATCCTAGTTTAGTGCAAAAGACAAAGCACAAGAAAAAAAGAGTGTCAAAGAACCAAAGAGACCTTGGAACATGGATCCAGACCAGTCATTTGTGTTAGTTTTACCCCAGCCATGTCATAGACTAATTTCTATTTTTCAAGAGAAATGTAAATGAAACTGCTTTCCAGTGAGGTATTCAGCTCTTTCCTCTTTTCAACTTCAGACTTACATTTCTAAATTACTCACAGACTGTCCTGAGAACCTTACTTAGACAAGACCTGAAGGCCAAGATTTTCCTCCATGAAGAACATTTCCCCAGAGCTGAAGAGCAAAATGATGCAAACTGCAGGGATTTTTTGGCTCGGTGTAGTAGGGTGGAAGGAACAGGGGATGATCCACTCTGATACCGTTCAGATGCTTGGCTGTGGTTTCAGCATCTGGCAAAGGTTAACAGCTATCTTAAACTGAAGCTGCTTTTAGAGCAAGGGGACTTAAAGCACACCCAACTGAACATTAAAAATCGCACACATGCACATGCCCTACAAAACCAACCCCCTGACATGCAGATGAGGAACTCCTAAAGACTGTTCCATCCTGTGTTTTGGGCTCCTGTATGCTAGGTTTCTTTGGATTCATTTTCCTGTCTTTCAGGAAAGGTTCCTGAGAGGCATAGCCATTTATATTCTGAGGGTATAAAACAGAAAGACCAGTTTCATGCTGGGTGAAATGACGCTGTAGTGATGTTACAGCTACTAGAATTTGTCCACAAGAAGTTAAAAGTGGGAAAAACTCTCTGAGAGTGTTGAGCTTGTAATTCCTCATGGGAATGGTCAGTGGTGACCAATGGTGGAGGAACTTCAGAGCAGCAGAATGAAAGGGAAAAATGTTTCCAGCTCTCACAATCTTAAGGCATGGAGGGAGAGCAGTTGGGGAAAATGAAATAAAATAAACACGCATCACACAAGGAACAGTAAGAAGAGGGTTGAAAGAAGGTGAGATGGATAATTAAGCAATAAGACATGACAGGCTGTGCTTTTCTGGATGATTATTGCATGCCTGCTATGATGTTCTCTAGGAGCAAAGTTTCACTGCACAAGAACGAGAATCACCCCCCAGGGGCTGGCTGGCGGGAGGGTTTAATTGCTGTTATTACAAAATTAATTTGGAAATTAAAATAATAATAATAATACGAAGAAAAAGGAACAATCTCCCCCTGCACTGTATTGTTTGTTAGAATGTGTTAAAGGAAAAGAGATGACATCACCCAGGGCTGGTATTTGGAGGGAGGACAGTGATATCACTGCCAGCCAAGCCCCAGCTGGGTCTTGTGGCATGCCGACTTTTGAATGGCTTTTCTTCTTTCTCTTTCTCATTCCCTGGCCTAGGCTGCCTGCCTTCAGGTCAATAACTTCTTGGGTTAGGAACTTTTGTCTTTCCTTTATCTCCTTCAGAAAAATCTTAGTTCTGCTCCTTGCCTTATTCTCTCTCCCACTTTTGGTAAAAAATAATCATAACTCTTTGATATGTGGAAAGTAATGCATACCATGCTTGTGGTCCAAAAGCATGGTATTTCTTTGGGATTTCCTCTCCGAAGATCTTTCTCTCCTTCTATTCAGTCACACCCCAGCTCCTACCTAACCACCTCATTCAGTGAACCTGTTAATAATTGAGTACTATGTCTTCATTAGGAAAGGAAGGTGATGTAGCAGAAGAGGATTCTTCTTCCTTAGCTAGGTAGCAGTGGATAGCATACACGGAGTTTCATCAGCACTGAGTGGCATTTTTTTTTTTTTTTCACACAGAAATTCCCTGTTGAAATAAATTTGGTTAGGAAAAATTCCGTATTAAATATTTTATGTTTTCAGAACCAAGGCTCCAATTCCTATGTATCTGAGACTTCAGAAATCCTAATTCTAGAGAAACTCAGTAATACCAACTTTTTTTTATTTTTTATTCCATTTCACAACGGAAAAGTGATTCTGAGATTTCCCTAGGAATGGATTTACTTTTCTTTGTAGTGGCTGGTTTTAGTTCATACCCAAGTAATCTGCCAGTCTAACAAAAACTTCCGGTCAGATGACGACTCAGGAACATCTAGTTGCTTTAGGGTATGTATCTGAGCAGTTCTAGACTTAGAGCTTTTACGTGGCCCTGAAATTTCACTTAAAGGCAAAATGAATCAAACAAAGCAGTTTGACTCCTTCGACCTGATCTCCAGCCTCCACTGTCATTCATGCCAGCTGAGACTCCAATATCTACTGGGCAGCTCTATATCATAGTCTGATGAGTGGTGCTGATATCAGGACTCTCCTCGTGATAGCTGCCGTACAAAACAGGAGATAAGCTAAGACTAGATGAAACAGAGGTCAGCAAGAAAAGAAGATGCACAGAGAAGCGAAATGACATACTCATGTTCACACCAGAAATAGTAGCAAGATCAGGATTACATTTCAGGTCTTCTGAAACTCAACCCAGAACTGTGCCATTAGCTGATATTTTGGTTTGTTGTCATGGGATATAGGGTAGGACAAATCCTCTCTTCCAAAAATCAGCCCTGCTCATGTGAGTTGTATTTATCAAATTGATAAGTTGGTAAGTAGAATTGTGTTCCCCAAAATGGGGCTTTGTTCAATCAAAAAAAAAAAAAGTAATTTAAGTTCTATCACTTCATTGTGCTTGCTACATTAGGAGATGTGAAGTTTTTCACATGCCACTGCATATTACCAGCATTTTATCAGAGGGATGAACCTATGACCTTTAACATCAAAGCCTGGGCTTCATCACTAGAGTTAAGGAAAGACCTGCAATACGTGTTATCCTCAGGTGACCCAACAAGTGTAATGGGAACAGGACATTATATACATGTATTTATATACATATACACACACACACATGCATATATATATATATAAACATACACACAAATGCATATATATACTTCTGTAGAAAGAGGGGAAAATGCATCTCAGGAGAGTAAGAGTTAAATGAACCATCAGTAGGTGAATGCAAAGTTGCTTATGCAGACATTTTCTTGTAAAGGTCTGGTCTCTGTCTATACATTAAGTACATGCAGAGACTTGCTCTATCCAGGTTGACAGCTCTGGCATTATACATCTGTGAGGAAAGGTTAAACAGCATCATGGCACCACTTGGAAAGACTTAATAGATGGAATTGTACCTTCCTAGTCTCCCACATTGTCAAAGGTAAACTGAAGTGGGAAATTCCAAAGGTCTCATAAACAAATTTCTACCTCATGGACAGCGTTAAGCTGTCATGTCAAAAGGCTGGGCTGGGGACTGATACTCCCAGTTTGAAGGGAGGAAAGAAAAATAGGCAACATATATCAAAAAAGCAGATTATTTTCCTTTTCTGGGGCAGGAAAGAGGTTCCATTGGCCCCCTCTGCACAGTCCATTCTCAAGGAATCAAAAGAAGTAACTCCAAAGGAAATTAAAAAAAAAAAGAAAAAAAAAAAGAAAAAAAAAAAAGAAAGAAAAAAAGAAAGAGACAGGGTAAGATCAGGGATGGGAGGGAAAGAGAAGAAAAGCTTTCTAAATGTCAGTTGAGGCACTCAGAGAAATGAGTGCAGAAAGACATTTGTCATCCTTTTCTGAGTACAGCTTTACAGACAGTGAATGCAAGGAATTTATTTTTACTGGTACACCATCACCCACTGGCTGAAATATTTCAATTCTGCTTTCCAGGGTCAGTTCCCTGCTGATGTGCCACTAAGTGATGCTGTGCAACGGGTGGAGATGTGGTCTTCAACATGCTAAACTCATGACCAGGGTCTTGCTCTTTCCTTTTGTCGTTGGCCTCCCACCCTCCATGCCTACCTCCACTTGGACCCTTTAGAGAGCTCTGGCTCTTGGTCTGAGGCACCTGCTTAGGTCAGGCTTGAAGGTCTGCAACACGGCAGGGCGGGTGAGTTTGATTTTGCAAGGTTTCAGACCCACTGGCTCTGCAGGGGGCACTGCTTACCAGCTGCCTCATTTTACCAAGCAGGTTCTGCTCAGCACCGTGCAGGGGGAAGCTTAAAAGGGAGCTGCATGGGAGGAGGAAGAAGTGGGTGAGTGGTGAACCTGTTCCACACTGAAGGGAAGAGGAGGAGATAGTGTGAATTGTATATATATTTCCAAATGCTGCTTTCGTTTCCATTGTCTTCTGTAAAATGATGGACTTGTTGCATCTCAAAGCAAACTAATCAAACTAAAGTATCCAAACCAAGTTCAGTATATAAACCCTTCTCCTCCCTCTTTCCCAGCATCCATACCTTCCAGCATCTGGATGAGGGAATGTGCATGCCCACAGACCCAGGTCTTCAGGGTGCCCATCAGAAAATCCCACACCTGTTTGTGGTGTCCAGGCGGCAAGTGACAAACAGGTTTCCTCCGTCTCCATCGGATCACCTGGCGGAGGTGTTTCTGCTTGTCGAGGCAGGTGGGGCAAAGAGAAAACAGAATCGAGCCCCAAATTCAGTTCAGTGGAGAGGTGCTGGGAACGAGGTGTTGTGTTTGTGTTGTACTTGGGCTCTGCACATGGGCAGTGCTGCCAGAACGCCTGGCACGCTGGGCAGGATGGTGCAGCGGGTTCTGGTCGGGAGCCAGGGCAAGAGATTAGGCAACATTACAGCAGAGGAACGTGGGTTCATCGTGTCTCAGAAACCTGGCAAAACAGACCTAAAGTCAGAGACACCTCCTCTGGTCAGGCTTGCTAACACCTCAGAGCAGTCTATTCTTTCAGAAATTCCTTGAGAGAAAAATCTACCAAGATGTCTGCAAAACAACATAGCAGTTGATGGTGCAATTCCCATGAAATAAATTATTCTTGAAAACAACTTTTGTATGTCTTTTTTTTTTTCCTTATATGTTTTGGTTTCTCCTGGTGTCTCTTGCATCTTGACTGAGATGGTCCCCCTACCCCCTTTTTTTTCCTCCACTTTCATAAAATTATTTAGTTCAGATAAAACTTGTTCTGATTTTCTTCCTTCCTCACTCCTTGGGGCTGGAACTAAACCAATTCAGTCTTTACTGGGGAGCAAAATAATAAAGAGAAATTCCCAAAGCAGTGAATCCACCAAAAAGACAACCAGCAGCAAGAAGCATCTCCCTCCCTCCTTGCCCCCATCAAATGGTTCTCATGATTCTCAGGTCAAATGCATATGCGAGAGCTTCCATGCATCAAATTTCCATTTTACTCATTCAAGTAAATTTTCTTTGCAAGCTTTCTGTGTAGCCTGAAGCACACAGCTATTTTTGATTTTTCTATCTTTTTGAGGGCGAGGCAGAGTCAAGTTACCTTGTCATCAAATTCTCATTTTGGCAAGGAGGGTGGTGGGGGTGAAGAAACAGAGGACTTTATAGCAATAATCACTAACCAAAACACTTCAGAGTGCCTGAACTTGTTACTGCGTCTGTTCAGTTCTTCGACAATATGTCAAGCAGAAAGAAAACAGTTTAATTTTTCACAAGCCTGGTTGCTTTCTGAAGCTAATAACAACACGGCAACTTGTTTGAACTAGTGAATGGAGGGAACATGCTATTAATACCAGAGTCACAGTGCCCCGTCCCCCACAACTCACCAGATGTCTGAATTTAAACTGTCACCTCACGTATCACATCAGTTTCTATGGACAAAATCTTGGTCTGTGTTCCAAATGCCCTAGAGGCACAGAGCTGTTCTTGCATGGTCTTTGATATGGTCTGTTAGTAATATGGTTGTAAAATGCCATGTGCATTTATAGTGCATTATTATTAATATAGCTTCTGTTCCCATCATTTTTTATTATTTATGCATTATTCCCTTTCATGCAACTTGATTGCTCTGGGGACTGACACAACGTACAAATCTTTTCACCTTTCTATCAGCACTCAGCACAGTTTAGTAACCTGCCTGCTCACCTTGCTGGTAGATAGTGTGGTAAGGTTATGCATTCACATAAAACACTGAAATTTATTGGAAAACAGAGAGGGATTCTGGGAAAACTCTGAAGGAAAATGAAATAAATCCATTCCCCCTGGAATTTGGATGTGGAACTTTTTGAATGCCTTGTCTTCCATGTCATCCAAAAAAAGACTCAAAACCCCCAAATGTTTGGGCCAAACCCTTTTTGGTCTTCATCAAAAAGTCAAAATTCCTGTGGAAAGAAGACACTTTTCAAGAAAATGTACATTTAATCAAAACTGCAATTTCCCAGCAAACACAATGTTGACTACAGCTGTGCTGAAGCTGAGAGAGGCTGCTGGGCTCCACCACCTCCTACTGCCAGCAGATTGTCCTGTGCCTCTTGACCTGGGCCTCAGTGGGGAGAAGAAAGTCAAGAGCTTTGCTTTTCTGAGCAGTCAGGTAATAAAAGAGAGCATGGTTTATGGAACTGGAGACAAAATAGGGCCTATCGATGGTGGAGAAATTGCAGGGAGGCAAGAGGCCAAAGGGATGTAAAAGGGTTTTCACAGAGTGAAGCTGTCTTGCACGGTGCCCTGGGACTGTGCAAGTTTATTCCAACTCTTTGGCTTGATGTAACTTCTTAACCAGGTCTTTCATCCTGATGGTGTGCAGCTCCCCTGGGACCTGTCTCTGGTGAAGTCACCCACTGCAGTCCCAGGAGCCTTTTCCCCAAGGCAGCTGAAAGCCTGTGGAAAGGCAAAGCTATCAGCTCTGTTTCCAGAGACCTTGTGCACATGCATACCTGTACACAGGGGTCAGCACTACTCCCAGACACATTGTGCATTTCTGCATTCTTTATGGTTTCTTTTTTCTTTCCTTATTCATTTTTTTTTCTTTTCCCTGAGATCTAAAATTAAGACATCGTGCAGATGGAAAACATCTGCCTGTTCTTTGTGCGTGGAAAACATAACACATGGCAGGGATGATAAATAATAATAAATAATGATGATGATGAAAGCATTTTGAGAGGCTCAATGGTTTGATTTGTCCAGAGCAGGCATCACACACTCTCTGTCAGGCCTAAGGAGGATAAATAGACTGCTGTGGTTTAAAATTTTGCAAATGGCAACACAGTTTTGAGACATTTAGGAGGAGCAGATGCTGAGCATGGCTTGTTTTGTCATGGGTTTGTGCTTAGGAGTGCAAATACAACCTGCATTCTCCTGAGTGCAGGTCTATCAATGTACAATTTGCAAATCAGCCTCTCCTAAAACTAACACAGCTAGGCCCAAAATGACACAGACTCCCAGTGAAGTAATATTTCTCGTTTCTACCTTGTCACCTGATACAGGGTTATGAAATCCAATCCATATGACAAGTCATATATTTGCTTCCCTGAGGTTATCTCAAAAAAGTTGTAACTTTTCACCCAGAAGGCATAATTTTTTGTGTCTCCAAAACATCTATGCAGCAATCAGCTCTAATTGTATCCCCATGGACCTCACCTAGACCTGCACCGGGGTCCACCTAAAAACTTCTTCCAGGGCTTGGGTTGTGTCTGGTCACCTCAGACTGTAAGTAATGATGCTGTAAAATCCAGTGAGTGTTATCTGACGGAGGGGGACAACAGGGATTATTTAATGAGATGCTGAGTCTCAGCTGAGTTTCCAGAACGCAGGTGCTCAACTTAATATCTGCCAGCAGGTTGGTGCTCTCACTGCCTTTGTAAATAACTAGGCCCAAATGACTCTTAATTTTGAAAACATTTCAAGTTGTGATATGTCTACAGACAAAAAAAAAAAAAAAAAAGACAAAACAGACGGTGGAGAAGGCGTACAGCGTACTGTCAAAGGAGGGTCCATATCTAAGTAAGAAAAGGTATTCAAGGTATTCTGGCCACAGACTGATATATACGTATGCATGCAGGTCTGAATACTGGCAAAGGGAATGTGCCAGGACTGGATGTATTTACGTCTGACAATGTGACAGCAAGTGTTTCAAAGGACAGTAACTTACCTGCAATTTTCACCTGTTCACAGCACGTACCTCTAAGACTCGGAGATCTCATCTTCTAGGGCAACCATCCCGTCATGTCTCAGGCAGGCTGATTCACAAAGGGAAGGATCACTGGAAAAAGCCCACCACTATACTCATGACAACGCTGCGTGTGTATATTTGTGTGCACTTTGACGCATTTTTATGTAAGCACTCAGAGAGTAAACACAGCATAGCATTTCCTTTTTTTTTTTCTTTTTTTTTTTTTCCTGGTCTGCTGGAATGCTTGAAGCTTAAGACACACACACACACACACACACAAAAAAAAAAAAAAAAAAGAAGAAGGAATCGGAGCTGAGCAACAAGAGAATGATGATGCAATGATATTGCAGCAGCAAAAGCAAAACGATCTGCTAAAAATACACCAGAGGGATCTAAATATTTCCATAAACAGATGGAGGTCAGAGCCCAAAAGGAAGAAAAAAATGCAAGTAAAGGAAATTGTATTTGACAACCATAAGGGTCTTATAGTTCTTCTGTGTCTTTTATCCCAAAAGGTTTTTTTTACAGATGCTCACAGTTGGGTAAAAGAGGAGTCTGATCCCACAATGCTTTACTCACACGAGTAACCCTAATTTATGTTCATAAACTTAAAGGGGCCAATGGAACTACCATGTGAGCAATAGCTTGCATGAGCTCTTTTAGAGAAGGCATCTGGCAGTGCTTTATAGTGAGGGCTGCAGAACAGTTTCCATGCTAAACTTCTCTTTTATTCATTCTCATATTTTCTTTTTTTTTTCTGTTTTAGAGCATTTACATTTTCAGCTGAAGTTTTCCAAACGTAGTCCATGCCTGAATGTGAATTTTATTGCGATGCATGAGGAAGAACAGTTTTCAGCCTGGCTGGAAAAATGTGTTTTCTCTTAAAGAAAAAAGTCTGAGCTTCTTCCTGTGCCATCCTCTCCCTTTTATCTAAATAAATAAGAAAGGGCTAAATATTCATTTGCAGAGTTGTCCTATGGGGAGCCAGGGATGGTGAAATCTGATGAGCTTTCAAAATCAAAAACATCCCAGAAATGTATTAGAAGGTAAATTTGTAGGTACGTGAAATCCAGAATATATTCTGTGGGGGTGAAATTCAGAGAAAGGGTACCAGAGAGCTGCATGGCACATGCTCCTTTGAAGCCAGAGGCCTGTGCTCAAGCCTTGCTTTGATCTTGCCCAAGCTCACCCAACTGTGAATGGGAACCTGGCTTTCTGAACGGGAAACCAAAACCAGGTGTCATACCAGCTGTAGCATTTCCCTGTGACCTTGATGGACCACCATGACTCAGGACAGGATTAGGATTAGGAAGTAGGATTAGGAAGTGTCAGCATAAACTGCTCTCCTGGCTGGAAGCTGCTGTCTCCCTGTATGAACCCAACAAAGTCTGAGAGGTGCCCAGCTAGGAAATGTTGGTTCTTCAGCTGCTGCAGCTCATCTTCCTGGTGAGGATGACACTCTGTGAATCTGCAGCAAGAGTCATTCTCAGCAGAGGCAAACAGAAGGAAGTTGAAAGCATCTGCAGATCAAAAAACTTCCTCTGTACAAATGTTTTCTTCTGGACAAAGCAAAATAGATCACATTCATAAAGTAAAAAATGTTTTTTGTTTGTTTGTTTTGTTTTAGTTGTTGTTGTTCAATTTTCATCTCTCAGCCATGTCTGATGATCTTCTTAGTTACAAGGGGTAAAAAGCAATTTCAAAATAAATAAAAACCAAGCACAGTAAACCGATACATTTTGAGAATACTTGGCTTTAGTGTTCTGAATTTCACACTTCTTTCTAAACAAGAATCAGTCCAAACCTAGACATTTCTAGGAAAATGTAGTTCTTTTAAATAAAGTTTTTCAACAGGAAAATATCTTCTCGGAAAAAATTTGTCCTGATCTCTTTTTTAGACAAACATTAGTGACCATTCCATACGGCACTAAAAAGGCCAGGTTATCCTATCCAGCCATTCATATGTACGCCTCCAGATAGTTTAGCGAATATGGTTTTACTCAGATTAATCCTTGCTTTGTACATTGCCCAATTCTTCCTTGGCACATTGCATGAGTGTCGTAAGCTATAGGAGTTGGACCAGAAGATCTCCCAGGTCCCTTCCAATCTAACTTTGTGATTCAAACCATAGCATACCATATAAAATGCAGTAAACCCATCCAACTCCCTGTATCCTGCTGAGGACAGTGCTGTAATTAACTATGCTCACAATGACGAGAACTATGCACCTGTAATTATACACCCTAAAATGAAGTTGAGATTACCGGATATGAGGCTTGAGGGGCTGATTACAAGACATTCATGCTAAAAAGACCTCAAGCGCAGTTTTAAAGTTATGAATAATCAGTGCCATGCTCCATGAAGATACCAGAGGAACTGCAATTTCATCACTTAAAATGTTGTCTGAAGCCAAACTGAACATATTTCTGTTTGTCTGCTGGGGCAATAACAGATAGGAATGCTCTGGCTTCTTGGGTCTCTCTCTTTTTTTTTTTCTTTTTTTTTTCTTTTTTTTCTTTTTTTTCTTTTTTTTTCCTTTTTTTTTTTTCCTTTTTTTTTTTTTGAGTGTGGTTTTGCTGAAATACAAACTGTTTGCAACCTATAAATATGTCTAAGGTTCTGTTCTAAGGTGGAAGTTTTCTTCCACAGCTCTCCACAGTGACGGGAGGAGTGGTCAGACCTCCTGTGTTACCAAAATGAAATCTTCCTGAGCCTCTTTGCTTGATGTTTTTACTGCTGTGAAGCTGAAGATAACTTTTACTGTGCCCACTCTATACTCTGGGTGCCCCATCCCCACTGGGTGATATACTCCAGGCTGTTGCTGTAACTTTAGTAGGAAGGAAGCTATATGAAAACACAGCAAAAAAAGGTTGGTGATACCCTAAAGCTTTGTGCTGGGAAAGCCCCAGTTTGCTACAGATGGCTCCACTCCCTTCACTATGTACTGAGGTAAACTCCCAGCCTGGGCTTGGCTCACTCTGCCTTGTGAAGAGTCATTGCTGATGTTGATTTATTTAGCGGTTGAGTGGTAGGTTTTGGAAGAGGCAGGAGGAAGCTCTCCCTTCCTGTTCACACACAGCTGTTCTCCTCTGAGACCCATCTGGATTCACTGGAGGACCACTGGCCTCTTTGCCAGAGCTCTATCACAGGCAGTGTTTACAGCTGTCCTGCACGGACAAACAGTGTGTGGTCTGAAGCTATGGATGAAGAAGCAAGACAAGTGCATTCCATGGAATTTATTCTCTCCACATCTCCCAGAGCTCCGCGAACTCCCTGATATCAGCTGTCACAAACCCTCAGACCTGGATGAAGCAGGACAACACAAGACTGGCTGTGTGGTGCTACCGGTACTCCTCGCAGGAGCTGTTGTATTGTACACAAGATGTATCCGTCGGGAAGGACTGTGAGCCAGGCTTTGCCTTCAGAAGCAGCCAGCTCCCATGGTGTTTGGAGCCTTTGAAAAAAAAAAATCTGAGGCAGAGAGGAAGCCGAGTGCATACATGAGTTCTCTGTCTCTGTGACTGGAGAGGTACGGTAAGGGTTACAGAAGCTTCTGGCATCTGCCTTTTTTAAGAAACCTGCCAAGAAAAAAAGGGCTCTGCAAAGTTCACGTCTTTAAAACGTAAGAACAAAATAAAAGTATCTGCAAAGCTTCTGATCTGTGCAGATGAGGAAGGGCTGGGAGCAAGGAATTCACCTGTGGTAATGCCATGGAGGAATACTGCCCTCACTCATCCTGGTGCAAGACAATGGCACCACCTCTTGGCCCACCCTAGAGGCTACGAATGGGCCTGATTTCAAAGCCCTTTGCACGCAGGACTACCAAAAGCCTGCTGCTCACAGTGGTTAGGAAACACGGAGCCAGATTCAATGGGTGGATGCTTTCAAGCCGCCACTACTATACTATTAGTAGTGGCTCTAACACATAGGTAGATTCAAAGCCTTTTAAAAAAGCATCAAAACCTAAAAACTCTTCAGGTTTCTGAAGCCAGGCTCCCAGTACAGGTGGTGGCTTGTCTCTGGTAATTTCTGTGGCAACTCATGTCATGTAATGCCTGCTCTCCTTCTCAGCAAAGTGGGTAGGCATGCTATTGTAAGCCAAGTCACCAAACTGCTCATATTTCTTTGGGACATTCTGCCTATAGTTGCCTATAGCTGCACACATTACAAGGGCCCTGCTGTCCTGATTCAGTTTTTACTTTCTCTCATTTTTTTTTTATTTTTTATTTTTGACCAAAGGGAGACTTGTATGATGAAGCCAGAAGAGCTGGGGAAAAGATTCTGATTTCCTGGATTGTTTTAACATCAGGACCTGGGACAACTGCAAAAGTTCGTCCCTTCTCTCCAAGTCCTTCACTGAACTTTACCTTGCTTTACTTGTAATTTATTTTCAGTAAAGGACTGCAAGAAGGTGAGGGCAGATTTCAGTATAAACTGGGATGGAGCTGAGCTCAGGCCTCAGTGGCATGGAATTGCAGTAGAGAAACTTACACAGCTATGTCTAAGTTTTCTATCCCCTCTCCTCTCCTCTCCTCTCCTCTCCTCTCCTCTCCTCTCCTCTCCTCTCCTCTCCTCTCCTCTCCTCTCCTCTCCTCTCCTCTCCTCTCCTCTCCTCTCCTCTCCTCTCCTCTCCTCTCCTCTCCTCTCCTCTCCTCTCCTCTCCTCTCCTCTCCTCTCCTCTCCTCTCCTCTCCTCTCCTCTCCTCTCCTTCCTTCCTTCCTTCCTTCCTTCCTTCCTTCCTTCCTTCCTTCCTTCCTTCCTTCCTTCCTTCCCACTGAAATCTATACTTTGATGAATACACCTGAAGCACACTGATAACATGAGCTTATGGGAGCCTGCATGATGGATTTCAATGGATAGTCCTTCTACCAAGCCAGAATTCATAAGAAGTTCACTTCCATCTGTCAGGAGACTGTCTGTGGCAGGTTCATCCATCTCCAGTTTAAACCACTCTGTTTCACGCAATTATGGTCCAGTTCTGCTCCGAGTTACACCCATTGACTTGAGCAGAGCCGCATGACTGTTAACAACAAAAAGTAAACAAAACAGAATTTAACTCTATTGATTTTCCTAATACACTCTTCAATGTATGTTACAAATGTGAAATCCCAGAAGCGTTAATTCTGGAAATATCTGTCCACAAAAGTCAACATAATTCACCAAATGGAAAGATGGAGATTCTCCAGGATTAATAACATGGAAAAGTATGTTATTTGTTGTGATAAATATTTGGAAGGCAACTTTATTGTCAGGAGTATAAAGACCCACCCGTTACTTGGAAAATCAGGACAAAGCAACAGAATATCTCACTTTAAGAAAAACATCAAGGAGAAAAGAGGAAGTTATCCAAGAACTGGGGAAACTTGACCAGGGTCTGTTGGGATTTTAAATTTCAAGACTGTTTGTTGTTTAAACTGAGTCACACCGATGCAACAGAGAATTTGTCCTTGGCAGCAGAACTGTTAGAATGGAGAGTTAATGCTCCCTTGTGTCAACCCACTGAATCCGGGTCATCATGTCTTAATTAAGTTGTACATGCTATGAAATACCATTGAACGTCAATTCAGTTCCTTAGTGTATAGAATATTATATTTATTTATAGGGTTTGGCAGTCACTTCTGGAAAATAAAAAAAGCTATTGAAATATAAAGATTGCCCATTAACAAGAGAAAAACCACTGTCATGCCCATTTGGGTGAGATTCCTGCCTATGGGCCATCTTTTCACACATTAAAGATGATCTTCACTGCCTTGGCCATGTGCAGTTCAGTCTTACTGGAATGATGATGCATGCATAGAAAAGGTAGAATTTTTGTTTATAATAACTTCACTATGATGCACCAAATTACACAGCATGAAGTATGAAACTATTTTCAGATTCACTTCTGTTGAAATCTCTCATAGCTTGGGGGTGCCAATCAATTGCCTAAGAGTTCAGATACCTGAGACAAACGAAGGAAAATGCTCTTCCCTCCTCTCTCAGGCTGCATCTAAAAGAACCTGCGCTGTGCATATCTGGGTGACTCTGGAGCAAAATTGCAGCAAAGCTTAAACATTCAATGCCCTCAAAATCATTCTCCGAAATTTGCTTCACAGAGAATGGACAAAGCAGTAACTGCATTAACTCTCTCTATATAGAAACATTACATATATCTAAAGAATAACTATTCTAGTGATACAGCCAAGAATAACAGCAGAGCAAGTCAGTTTGGTAAAGATGGGATAGATAGAGAAGATGCCAAACTAAACAAGGTTTGGTTATGGCTACACACTGTCCTCTGCCTCCAGCTTTCTCTTGCAGGGAATTTCCTAGAAGAAGGCCAGAATAAATGGTACTGTTTAGCTTGGTAGTTCACCGGATTTAACCCTTCCCTGGACTGTGGGGTTGTGTTCCTCAATTGGCTTTAAAACGTATGCATATATGCGTCAGCTAAGTTCTGATGATGGTTTTGAACAAAATGTCAATGTTTTTATTTTTCCTTCGGGAAAATAAAAGAAGTAATTAATAGAAAGTCTCTTTCACTTGTCCTGTTGATATTATGCACTCAGGATATTTAAAACCATGATGAATAAAACCTGCAGAACACTGAATTTGCTGCAGTGACCACAGAGTCCTCTTCCTTCTCTGGATCCCCATCACAGTAACCCAAGATGGAGGTAACAACACAGAAAGTCTCATGTGTACCAGAAGTCCTTAGCCTGCTTTTATTTATTTTTATTTATTTTTATTATATTTATTTTATTTTATTTTATTTTATTTTATTTTATTTTATTTTATTTTATTTTATTTTATTTTATTTTATTTTATTTTATTTTATTTTATTTATTTTATTTATTTTATTTATTTTATTTTATTTATTTGAACTCACTAGTGAGAACATACATATAATACCAGATAGTTTTATTTGAACTGGTTTGGATATTTTTCTGGGCTAGTGCTGAAGCAACCAGTCCCCAGGACAAGGTAAATGGAATCACGTTGTGCACTGTGCCGTCTCTGAAACGGCCACACATGCAACTCCTTGCAGGGTGCCTGTGAAGGTGGGGTTCCTATGTCACAGTAAAGCCCTTCTGTGACTCCTGCAACATTATAGCTTCACAGTAGCCTATGAATATAGACACAAAACTCTGGATTGCCTTGAGAATAAGCTTAAACTTCTGCTGGACAAGAAGGTGGCTCCGTCGGTCAGTTAATAAACGACACATAGTCCATCTTCTTTCTGTCCCTGGCCAATCACATTAAACACATAAAACCGAACTCTGCTCCGTCTCTTAAAGAGTACTTTTCCCAACAGTCTGAACTGGAATTATGAGAACAGTGGAAGGGCAGGCGCAGGAATGATTCATTAACTGCAAAACAGGGGAAAATTCATACCAAATGTTCCTTGTAACTGCCCTGCTGCTTCCAACAGCCTTTCTTGTGTCCTATAACTGAGGGGTCAAACCTGATGTTAAACTTTCACATAAGCTCTGTACACATAAGCATGGGGACCGTGTGCCTGCAAGATGCTTCCCACAAGCACATAAAACCTGCTGTGCGTTGTTTAAGTAGTCAGCTCCTTTAGTTGCCAGGTCTCTTTGGGAACCTAAGTATGGCCATGCATATTCAGCCAAATATCCATGTAGGCAAGTAACCAGTACATGCTGAGGGAAGAGTGTAAGACCATGGAAAATGCACAGTGACCCATCCTAAAGGCAAGTTGCAGTAATTTCCAGTTTAGGGAAAATACCACAAATTCACACCTGGGAAATTCTGTTCTAGATGGTGGATTTAGTTCGCAAAGTAAGTTGCAGAGCATTAAAGACTTTGAAATGCTTTACCCTGAAGGCCTTTAAAATTGTGGCTGAGAGAACTTTATCTCAGGACCTAAGCGAGGCAACGTAGCAGCTGTAATGTCTGAGCTGAAAAGAAACATCAAAGAATCAGAATCCCTGAAATCTGTGCCTGCTTTCTGATAGTCTGTAGAGAAAGGTTGAGGTAGGACAGTTTCAGGAGGTTAGAACATTAGAAGTAGAGCAAATCTCGTTTTTGTACCCGTCCTCAGAGGAGGGTGATGGTGCGGGATACCTCCAGGTCATTTGCAACCTCTGAAGCCCCAGTCCTTCTGAGCACAGCAATACTAGAACGACTGACACGTCTTCAGAGCTAGAGCTGCTAATAGAGACCTTATGCAACACTGTAGCTGTTTTATGCAAAAATCCATAAAATTATTAAAAGCTTCTGCAGAATCAAAGAAAACTCAAGATGAGAAAGGCCAACAGTTTCTTGGATCAAGCAATATTGTCAGCTCCAATCTTGTTGCCAGGCTTGCCTGTTTCTCTGCTCTCTCTATTAATTTGTTCAGGCTATTTTGAAATGAGTCAGTGATGGTGCTTCCCTCAAGCCTGCTCTGTAGCTTCATAGCTCTTGCTGTGAGGAACATCATCCTCATGTTTGGCCTGCCTTTTATTTAATGATTAACCCAAACCTACGCCCCTCCATTTTTTCTGTCTCGTGCTGAACTCATCAAAAATCCCACCCTATCTCTTTTCTAATGTCTCCAAGTGGCTCATGTTATTATTACTTTTTCCCATCACTTAGGACATTTCTACACAGAGAAATCAGAACATCTTTCCTTCCTCCTGGTCATTGCTGAACTAGGGTTTAGGGTAAGAAGCCAAGCTAGGAGGCAGGATATGGCTTAGTTTGAAAGCAATACTGTGTTAATGCATATATAGAACTTCAGAACTGTAACAGCCCTGTTACAGTGACATCTAAGGTTTCCCTTGACATTCCTGTTCTTTCCACCCTGTAATTTTATATAGTGAGCCAGTAAAATAAACGAAGAGCAGACACAGCAAATCTGCCTGGAAGTACGGTGATCCTAGAACTGAGGATCTGGACTCAACTACGGTGATTTGCTTAAAGACTGCTCTTCAACTTTTCTGTACTTGTGAACTCTCCTGATTTCATATCTGCTGAAGGTACTTCTACATTTTTTAAATATTTTTATTTGTAGACTTAGAAGTAGCCCACAAGTTGGAAATGTAGCCCACAGAGGTAGATCATCACTTAGCCACTCAGCCTGTTTCCTTCTTGTTCTCCTCTTTTTGTGCTGAAGGCTTCACAGGGTGTTAAGCTGGCAATTAAAAACAGAGCAGTAGTTTTATTAGCCCTGTATGCCATCTTGTTCTCCTAATGTTATTTGCTTATTCTAATTGGACAGGTATTAAAGAACAAACCCAGAAATTAATTAGTGGTCTGTCAGGAATTATAAGGAAATAAAGGCCTTCCATGGGTGTCAGATTTGAGTCACTCACAGAAGCTTACAGAGTGAAAAAATGAAGAAGCATTTTTGGCCATGGAGTGTGGCATCCAGATGTGTGAAGACTGACTACACTTTTAGATCAGGGCACAGTGAGTCCTTGAACAGGCATTTCTGCTCTGTAAGGGCTCATCACAAGGCTTGACCAGAGTGGTGAGCCATGGAAAGATTGTGTTGTTCATGGAAATAGGCTTGATATGGTGAGCTCAGGTATTGAGGCAGTTCATCCTGGGGAAAGGAAAACCACCTTACCCTTGAAGCAGAATATGTGTCAAGGACAGCAAGAGCTGAAATATGTCTTCATATCTCAGATGCTCCTGGATGAAATAGGATGTGTCCTTTTGTACCCACTGCTTTTTTTCCCTCTTGTAAAAATAAAAAAATATAGAGAGATCTTCTATTCTGTGCACTCTTCAGAATAAAGTAATTTTATTTCCCTAGTGTGAAGAGTAGAAATTGCAATTGTTAAGGAAACAATTAGATCAATCCCACTTGGCAGCAAACAGCCTCCAAAGTTGTCACTCCTCTCTCTAACATAGACTATACCTTTTTGAAGGTCTAAGTCACCAATGGGGCCAATTTAACAGCAGGGGGCAAAAGGAAAAATCTCCCTTTGGAAACACTGAAAAGGGCTTGTCCCATGGATGGGGCTGTGTTTTCTGTTCTTTCCAGTCTTGTATTGTGCCTTAATTGATCCCTAGTGAATTATTGGATGAAAACATTTCCTGTCCTGTCATCTCATGCCACCACTTTCCTTCACCTGTGGGCTAGGTCTGCTGGTTTTGGTTCTCTGCTTGCAGATGAACCGGGATCACTGCGTGACCTAAAGAGGAAGCTGTCCTCTCTGGGTCTGTTTTTCCCATATGGATCAGTTAACCCATTTAGTTTCCACAGGAGGCTGTGAACACTGAAGGTTTACACCTGTAGATTCATGGGGATACTGGACAAGGTCATCAAAGGTAATTGAACTTCTTGTAGAAAAAAAAACCTCCATGAAGGGATTTAAATACAAAGCTGCCATATTTGGTCCATGGGATCCAGAGCTTCCATGGGATCACCTGGGATCTCCAGTGGCTGGAGGTTACAATGGTAAAAAGGGAAGCACATGTGATACTTCTGTTCTAATGTCCTTCCCTAGGCATTTGCTTTTGAATATTATCTATGATGTTTCTACACTGAGCAGCGGCATGTCATGGTAAAGATAAAGGAATCCAGATTCAGAAATAGGTGCAGAATCTTGGATGGACCTGTACTGAAAAACAGGACTTGGTATTTTGGGAGTGACTGTGTTAGTAAGGCAGGTTTGGATAAAGCCAATATTTCTGCAGGGCCTTATGCCATGTGGATGTCACACCTGGGGTTCCTAGTTGAGGTATCCTTGTCCCTCGCTTGTTTCATTGAAGTTGTCTTTCAGGAGAATCAATTGCTGTTGAAGTCTATGACAGTTTAGACGCTTGTTGTTCACTGTCTTTGATGATCATTTGGAAAAAGAACTTCCACTCCATAATTATTGGCCTACTGAAGGATTGTTAGGATCCATTTTACTACAAAAAACATGGGAAGTATTACTGAGGGAAGACAGACAAGTGCAAACTTGCATCGAAAATGCAAGCATCCACTTAGGTATGCAAAACCCTTACAATCACCAGCCAACACTCACAGCTCAATACATGAACAGCTCAGAGGTTATTTTAGGTGATTCAAAATGGTCCTTCTTGGCTCTGTAGTCCATGACTCCACTATAGAAAGATTTCACAGGAAAAAAAGCCCTCTGGTAACCATTTCAGGCAGATAATGAGTCACGCCAGAGATAACAACCAATGATGCCCAGGAGAAAACAGGATTTCAAGTAGAGGCTTCTGATGGCTACAGACAGCAGGAGCCAAAGCCGAATGATGAGAAATTACGCAGTATATATGCATACAGGTCTCTGAAACGAACAAGTTGTTTCAAATGTTAGGACTTTACATTTTTTGGCTGCTCTAGCTCAGAGTCTGCAAAACCTCTGCTGAGCATTTGAGCATGCTGCTGCTGCTCTAAAGCAAAGCAATGAGGAGAACCAGAGGAATCTGGCATATACATTGCAGGCCAGAGCACAGTGCAGACATCACTGGATACGTAACCCAGCAATGACCCGCCAAACAGCTGAGAAGAGTAACAGATCTGATACTCACCCAGGGAAAGGTTGCTAGCCCCATCTGTTGCTACTGTTGCTGCTACTGCTATTTTTCAACATCCCTTCTCGCCAGGGTGTTCTCCAGCCAAACACCACGTCCTAGAGAACAGCATGGCATCTGCGGAGCTGCCAAAGAGACAGCAGTGAGCACATCATGGAAAAGTTCGAGGGGGCCCTTCCTCCTGCTTCTGCTGCACATGCTGTCTGGGGAGACAGATCAGTCGAGGAGACGAAAAGCAACCAAAAATTCGACCAACCTCAGAAACAAAACAATCTCCCACCCAGCAGAGAAGCCAGAGAGAGGAGGTCTCAGATGTTTGAGGCTGTGCCTGAGGATGGCACGAGTCAAGCGAGCATTGCAGTGTTGGGGGCAGAGGTGGAGCTGAAGCTACCCCTTTCTGGCGGCGACATCCCCCTTGCGTTCACAGCCGTCCTTCCCTGTGCTGACAGCTCCTACAGAGATCACCTCTGGTGCAGCGTGGAGTTCCCATTACTGTCCTTGGGAGCTGAAGGAATGAACCCAAATAAAAGGTCTCAGCTCAGTAAAAGACTTCAGACGATGTGGGCCAGAGAGCAGTCAGAGAAGCGGTGCTTTTCTGAGGCGGGCAGCTGTTGCAACAGATGAAATCCATGCTCACATGGGTGAGTGTTGCTATGACTTCAGCACTAAGAAAGTCTGCAGACTTTTTATTTCCTGTTTTAACATTGACATGGCTATTAACAGCAAAACTGACATGACTTTAGGGCAGACATGAAACAAAGCCTGAAATGAACATGTAAGATTTTTATTTTTTTCATTTTACCAAGACAGGACTCCAAGGAGTCTGCTTTCTTGGTCAGCTCCTGAAGAAGACTCCTTCCCTTTTATTTCCATTCAGTTTGTTAGCAGAACAAGACTGAATTAGGCCTGAAGAAGGACTTCAGGACTTATCCTTCAATGCAGGCAAACGCAACTCAATCCAAGAGAAGCATGTAGCTTGTTTGTGGGAGAGAGCCTCAGGCACTCTGCACGATCCATTTGAGATGGAAGCAAGAGCCTCATCAGAAAAGGGAGAACTGAAAGAATTACCAATGCTGGAATTTAGCTGTGGCACCAATTTTCTTCCCACTGTGAAAAGCAGGAAAGGAGGCATATGATGAGCATTTTGAGGGTCTCCCCCCCCAAAAAAAAAGACAAAATAGCTCCCCTGTCAACACTGTGCCAAAAAACAAAACAAAAACAACAACAACAACAAAATAAATCTCCCTGAAGAAGACAATCGACAGAATCATAGGTAGTTTTTTGACAGCACTGTATTCAGGCATTAAATAGGCCTGACATCGTTAGTATATAAGAGCTGATGTTTTTGCAGCTTGTAGTGGCATGGCTGGGAGCCATATATAGAATTATACAGACAGGATTAAATGTTTCCAAGGGAAAACATGCACAATGAGAATATGCTCTGTTCTTCCCTAAAGCAACAGGCAGTGTTGCCAAGCTATGCTCAGTCAAGCTGCTGTACGTACCAGGAAATAGGCTTCCTTCCAATGTAAAGCTATAAAACAAGACAGATAAAAGGGCTTGAAATCAAAATAAAGAGAAAGTGGAAATCTTTCCCTAGCTTATATTACTCTCTAGACAGGGCTAGCATTTGGAAGATGCTTCCTGTACTATCTGCACCATGGCCTCCATGAGCTTCCACCATGCCAGCCCGTGGCCTGGCTTCTGCAGGGTGAAATGCCATAACTCCATTCCAAATTGTGTTTACTTTGGAAAGGGGGCCGGTTTGGCAGAAGCCATGCTTTCCTCACTCAGGTGACAGTTTCCTGTCTCTTGATCACGAAGGAAACAGTATGTCCCCCAAGTATATTAGGACATGGTGAAAGTCCACGTCATGTGATATATTTTCTTCTGAGTGATATTTCCCAGTCACCAGTTTGCTGAGGTGAACTGCTCTTCAGGGTGCAGCTACAGGGTACCAGCTAAGACTTTAATTTATGTCTTCAGTGACCTTGCCCGTCTCCTGCAGCTCAGTAGATGACCACCTATTCCACATGCCTGTGTAGCACTTTGCTCCGATGCAAGATGATGCAGACCAGCACCCCTGAGCTGGTAGTCAGTGCCTACCTAGCTGGGAATGAGAAATGACTCTCCTGAAACAGACCTTTTTTATTCCATGGCTTTTCATGAAGTTTTGAAGGGAAAAGGTGAAGATATTGGCTCTTTACGTTGCTTCACATGGAGTGCAAGCATAGAAGTCTCACCTCCCGTCCCTATGCTTCAGTTTCCCCATTTTCTGTTGGGTGTGAATATTCCACCTCAGAGCACTGCATGGATAGAAGAGTTGGTAATTGCACAGCAGTCTCGGCATGGCAGGTTACTAACACATCATCATTAATATTGCTGTGTCCTCTCTTCCCCCAGCATTGGTTGAATTCCAGGATGAAGTGAAGGGAGGCGCATGCTGCACACAGACATTCACTCACTTCCCTGCAAAGTTCTTCAGAGCTTAAGCATGGCATAAATCAATTATTTGCTATTAAGCATAACTGGTTCAAGACAGTGAAGTTGTCTTTGCATAGACTGTGATACTATTAACAACAGGGAGGGAGAATGTGTGAGGAATATATTCTGCCTTTGAGGGGAAAAGTTGATTTGAATGAAGAAAAAATCTGCCCTGCAGAAAACTCTGGCATTTAGACATTTGTGTTCCACCCTGAATCAGTCCAAAAAGGTCAACATTTCTTTATTTCCGCCCCCCCTTCCCCCGAATAAAAACTTCCATTTGAAAACACCAAAATGACACAGTTTAGCGATGCCAAAATACTATACTAAAACATTAAATATAGCAATGCAAACATTGTATAGAAAGTATCAATACACATGGCACCCTCTGATCAAGTATAAATGTGAGCTGGACAAAAAGGAGTTGGAACTGAACGATTTAAGAGACTTGGAATGAAATAAGTCATTCTTGCTGTTATAGCAGCCTGACGTTCTTCAGTCACAAATTTACTCAGCATCACACATTCCCAAGAAACATTTCGCCTCGAAATGGCCCTTTCCAATGGAAAACAGCTTCTGTCACATTTTTTTCAGCCAGCTTTGACTGTGGCCAGCAAAGCCCCATGGGGATCATCTGGGGAAAGAACTCAGTGTATTTGCTTGGGAGTACAGCATCCCCTCAAAAGATGGTGCTACAGATCAAGAATAGACAGCATGGGCCCCAACATCTCAAAAAAAAAAAAAAAAAAAAAGGAGGAGGAGAGGAGGAGGTTATTTCTTCCTTTTTGTTGGCATTGTTTCAGTACAATGCCAGGGTATTCTGAGAGCTTTTGTCAGCACTGCTCTCCAAAACCCGAGGCGCATGCACACATGGCTGAAACTGAGGTCTGACATCTCAAGAACCAATGCAATCCCAGTGGAACTGAATCATGAAACAAAGCTTTGAAGGAAGTTAAATAGGTTTTGAGCAGTGGAATTAACAAATTCAAGGACATGTAGTCTCGGTAAAGGAGATTCTTTGAATACTCTTTTGTTTAAGGAACTGCACACTTGTGTTGGTACTGATTTGTGTTTGGGACTCTCACAAAGTCTCTGAATCCTCATTTTCTGATGGCTAGTAAAGGTTTTTCTCCCTTGCAGCCAGTCTTGGGGAAGGACTAACAACAGGTTCTTGATGTTATTCTGTAAAAAGTCATAAAGAATTGGACACTTCCACTTCTTTGTCCTCTCCACCACGGCACTAAGAACTTCTCGGAGAGAGTGGATAGACAGACTTATACATCCATACACTAAAATTAAGCACAGATATATGATCAAAATATTAGGAATAACATGAAAATCATGTCTACTTCACTTTAGGTAGCACACCTAAACCTATAAAATCAATATTTTTCATAACCTGAAGTCATAGTCATACCTCAATATTTAAATTGTAAATGCCTGGGTCCTTATTAGTCTCTGATATAAAGCCTGCCTTAGATGTAGGGCCATCTCCCACCACAAGCAATGCACCTTATAGGTGCAAAATGATCCCAGCACAGATGTGGCTTGCTGTCCTAGACTGAAAACAACTGCTTCACGAGCCTGACACACAGGACACAGGTAGGGTTTACCCTTTTCTTACTCAGGGTGACCTAAGATGCAGGACGGAGGACCTTGATATTCTGGAAATCCTAGAAACTGCAATTTCTAGATTTCTAGAATTCTGCAAACCCCAAAGAAACACCGCCATATGGGATGAACGGGGGAAAGCAGAGATGCAAAGTCCAGTTGCAGGGCTGCAGATGCCTGTCTTCTTTAATTATCATTTTAACAGTGGGGGATTTGTGGATGGGAAAGACAACACCAAGGTAGCCCTTGGACTGATCAAAGTTAGGACAATTGCTTGGGCGTGCAGACTTTTCCGATTGAAACCAGCGGTGATTTTCACTTTTATGTTTGTGTGTATATGTCTCTATCTACACATATCTCCTGCTGCAGCTGGAGGAAGGCTACAGAAGGCAGCCGGGAGGCAGTTGCTAGTCGGTGCCACGAGGGTGGGAAACCGCCTGACATTGTCCTAACTGGTTTGTGTGGGACTGAGTCAGAACAGAGCAGGTTGCAACATGGAGCAGCCAGTTCCTCACCCAGCAGCCGGGAGCTGCCAGAGCATCCCCCAGGCAGAGCAGCAGGGCAAGCCCTGCTCTCCTTTTCCTCGCATAACCTTGCTGCAGATGTGTAAGGGGCCAGGATGCACGCAGAGCCGTGACTCAGCGTGAGAGCAGGCCAGTGGAGGGAGGTGAAGTTGAGGCTGTTTCAACAGCAGAAGTAGCAGAGAGTCCACAGGAGTAAACGATGGGGGGATCAGACCTGCCACCTCTGCCCAGGAGGGCTTTCTCTGCACCGGTCTCTGTTGGACACATGGGAGGCAGTGGGAGGAGAGTTGGGGTTGCTCATCTAGAAGTGGGGGACATTTTCGAGAACCTCAAAACTTTCAAAATATCTTCAGCTTGGAAGCAGAGGAAAGGGGGTGACACAGCTGCTTTGATCAAAGCCTTCATGTGAAAGTTACTCTCGGAAATTTGGCTCCAGCTGAGAACAGGCAAGGCAGCCCCCAGGTGCCTGCTCTGCAGGTGGGGGGAAACTGGGCAAGAATCCACCCCAAATCTGGAACAAATGTCCCTACTGCAGCGAGCACTGTGATGTGACCTCTCTGAGGTTACGCCAAGGGTGGCTGGAAAGCAATGGAAAGCACGCAGGAGGAGGTGTAAAGCTGAGGGATCCCGTGTGCTGACGGTGCACGCAGAGGGAGGCAAGCACAGCAAAAGACATGCAACCATAGGAGCTGCTGTAGGCTTAGGCCTGGGCTTATTGCAAAGATTTGATTTACATTTGGAAATCAAGAAATGCACATGCCTGGGGTTTTCCTACTTGCACCTGTGCTATGCTACACAGAAAGCAACAAGGCATTCTTTTAACAGGCTTGTGAACCTCTCATTTTTGTAGCTGCCAGGAGCAGAACAGCAAAGGGGAGTCAAGGAGGTGTTCTCCATGCCTATGTTTTGGAGCCATTAGTACATAACTTTTCTTTTTTTTTTCTTGTTGTCCCTTTTGCTATGCCAAGCCCCAGGACACACATATAAAGACAATGGTGTTGTGGAGTGAGGCAGTACAAACAAGTGAGAAGTGAGTCTGGAGATGTGGGACTGAGGTTTGCTGGTGGAGAGAGCTTGTCTTGTGGTCTGATGCCATCACAAAGGTTTGTTCAGTTTGTTAATCAGTACTGACAGACTACAGAAAGAGATATGAGCCCGTTATGAGGGAAGGGTGAGTGACAGGATTTCACTTAGGTGTGATAGAATCTGAAAAAAAAAAAAAAAAAGAAGAGAAAAAGAGGGGCTTTAAAAACTGCAACCGATAATTAATACAGGGATTGGGCTTGCCTGAGGCTGACATAGAGGCCCAGTGCTTAGGAGAGATAAAAGAGGATTAGATGCTTCACTTGTAAGAACAGCATCCATCAGCTCCAGCAGATAAGATAATTAGCTACAAGGACCGCCAAGCCTTGTGCCTCCGGCATTAGCGGCACTGACGGGCAGCGTGAATCGGGTTCCTTCCTCGCACCAACCAGCAGTACGCAATTAGCTAGGTGCTGCAGGCAGGGCTGGAAAAGAGAGCTGGAGGCTGCAGCTGGAGGCTAGAAACCAGGAGGTGAGTCCATTGCACCAGGGTAATCGCTGGCATGGAGGGGTATGGGACTGATCCTGTCTCCCCGCCTGCACTTTTCAGAGCGGAGGAGCTAAGAACTTGGGAACAGTGGTGGATTCCTCCTCTCAGTGACATGAAATAGTAATGCAAGCTCAGAACTGGGATGGCATAAATTCGTATGTATTTATTTGTTAAACACAGCATACAGGCAAACTGCAGAGCTCTCTGCCATGGGATGCATCTCCACCCAAGAATTAGCAAAGACGAAAGAAAGCAAAGTTTCTGCTTTTTCTATTGAGCACAAGTTTATTCAGGGCTACAGGATGGATTATTGTGATTTTGGAAGGGATGTTAGATTCAATACCACACAGCACTGGACAATTTTGATCATTAAAGATCAGACGAAGACCTAACTTAGGCTCTGCGGTTGTTTTATCCTCTGAGGGAGATTCTAGCATTTTAGTCCTTTCTGGGGCTGTGCTGATGCCGCTGACTCTTTGAACCAGGACATGGCATTAGACAGACCTTTGTTCTGCCCTTATATGTGATCCTATGAAATAATCTGGCCTATCTCTCTAGAGAAGTCTGAACTGCAACTTCCGTGGTTAAGTGATATCATGTTTCAGGAGTCGCTCCCTGGGTAGCCGCTACCATTTACCTGGCTCTGCACCCCCAAGACACGTCACCGGTGGGAATTCTTCTTCCCACTGACAAAACCTTTCCTTGATGTCACGGTGCTTACTCATTGCTTGGAAACCTGCACATGCTTTGCCCTCTGAATCAATTTTTAGAAGTGGCTTGGTGCCATTTGCCCTCCCTTGAGCCTTCCAAAAAAAGAGATTCCTTCCAAGCTGGGCAGCTCTGTCTCCCTTTGTCCGGCAAATTATTTATATATATATATATATTTTTTTTTCAGGACACAAAATCCCTCTGTCCAGATCCCCAGAGCTATATATATTCGGTGTGCCCTGTTCTCAGATTAGGGCTTGCAAAAAAGGAAAACATCTTGCTGTGCTGGATCAAGCATTTCACAGCATCGTGCCCTGGCTCCCAAGACAGTTTGTCTCACTGGCCAGCTGCCTCTGCATGTGGCTTCAATTGCATCAGCACCTACTCCAGCTCAGTAGTCAGTGGGCCAAATTCTGTCTATACTTGGATCAGGGGACAGCCTCAGCAGAGCTACAAAGGTAAAAACAAAGCTAGAATTGGGCGTCCTCTCCCCTTCCCTCCCTAAAGAAGCAGAAGATTAATGGGAGTTTGTTTTGCCCAGTGTTTTCTGCCTGAGAAAAGCTATTCACCTTCTGGGACTGTCAGCCCAGGACTGCTCAGATCAGCGCAGCCATGCCGGTGCTTCCTTGCTCTCCAGAAGAGTTTATTTTGTGCACGTATGCTAAAGCAACGTTCCTTTAAAAGATGCATGCCCTCAAATGGTTGTACTGCTGTGTCACTGGTGGGGATTGTGAGCTCTGGAAGTTTATTTCAATACATTGCTCCTGGAGGCAGGTGATTCTCCACACATTTCCATTTTGTTTATCGGTAGCCTGCATAGCTTCAGAGGAAATCTTGAAGGGAAAAAATAACCCCTTGCAACTCCAGCACTAGAAGGAAAGTAAATCTCTTCTATCAAATGCATTACTTTTTGAAGTCCTAAAGCTACTCGAATTTGACTCATGAAGAGTTAACAGTGAAATAATTTCGGTGTTCAATCTATCTCCTTAGTTAAGAATTTACTAGCATTGCATAAGCTTCCCGTAACAAGGTAACCAGATATAAATTAACCACTAAAAATAGCTTTATTGCGTTAGTCAATCCCTAATTAACTTGCTTCAGCTGTCTTCAAAGTTGCTATTTAAATCCATCCATCTTCTGGAGGCGTGGAGGATACTGATACACAGACAGGGGTGCATGTCAGCTCATGATAGTTTGTGTAAATTACTGGGTTATATGTGTGTTTGAGCACAGTTCTGGGAGTGATGGAAATCAGCCTGAAGGGAAGAGTTTGACATCAGGCTTGTTCTGTGATTCTTAAGAAGAAAAGAAAGATAAACTGAGATATTGAAGGGAAATGGTTGAATGTGCTTCCAAATTCTGATTTTTGCAATTGCATTAGATATGCAGTACAAGGAATGTTTTGCTTCTTATTGGAACCAGATTTCTTTGAAACTGTCCCCTTGTCACAGAAAGTCATAAAAACTTTTCCTGTGGATTTATGCTCAGTATCACCCTTTCATTCCCTCCCATGCAACAATCTTCTCTCTTCTTTGTATATTCTATGAATATTTGCCATGTTCCCACATTCTGCAACCCCTTCCTCATCTCCTCTCCTGTTCCTAGATCTCAGTAAGTGGTTGCATACCCATGGCTGGTTCCAAACTCTGGTCCTTCTGGCCAAGCACAATAGATAATTGCTGAGATCATACTGTAGCTTTTCCCTGGGTGAGAAATCATTAATCTGCCATCTAGCTCCTCTAGTCTGCCATTATCATAATCTCCTTGGGATTATACTCCACTGTTTGAAGCTTCTTGATTGAGTCAAATGGCCCAAATAGAAGCATAGGCTAGAAGACAATAATTTTGAGATGATCAATATTATTTCCCTTTAGAAATCAAAGCTACAAGTTTAGGGCAAACTTGGGAGGCCAAAGCAAGGAAAGCAATGATTCTGTGAAGGTGTTTGGAACAGTCATTTGAATATGATCAGTTTTTATTTATTTATTTTCAATACTCAAGGGACCAAACCCTGGAGATGTTAACAAAAAATAACATTAAGGCAGCCTAGGGGGAGGGTTTGACCTGCTCATAAATCACACTCATCTATCACTGCTACTGGGACAGCATTCGCTTTGGTTGTCCACACTTCAAAAAGGGCCTTGAAGAACAGAAAGGAGAATTAAGAAAACCTCAACTTTCTAAATTAAAATCTAAGAAGCTTGCTTAAAGTGAGAGAGGAGACAGATGCTGTCTGCTTTGGTGATCCATAAAACAGCAAACATGACTCATGACTTTCAAATATCTGTATAAGGACTATATTGCACAGCAAATAGTGCTTTGATGTAGTAGAACCAGAGCAGAACAAGACCTAGAAGACACAAGACAAACTTAGACCAAAACCAAGGAATGTTGCAGTATACAAGGGAAAGAAAATGCCTGTCTGTCATACCACTTGAATTTATTCTTCATAGGACAGATTTTGCCACATCCTGCATATATGATCTAGGGGCAGAGTAGCCAACAACCCTGAAAACAGAATATTTTTTGCTCCATGACCTGTATATTACTGCCTCAGAGGTCCTACTACGTAAATATTTCTCTACAGCTGGAGTCTGATCTCTCATACAAGTTACTGAATTGGATGTGCAAAGCATAATGCCAGGACTTTCTGAAAAATCTCCCCTAAGAGACAAAACCAGCCTTTTTATCCCAGTTTCAGGTGTACTCTGCCATTGACTCAGAGGTCCTTGCTGTGGGCTCAGCATCGAAACCTTTACATGGCCTCCCGTGGGACATTCAGCCAGCACCTTGTTTTCACAGCAAGGTTCCCTCCTGTCCTGACCCCTGCTTCAAGACGGGTTTGACTGCGGCAGTCAGAGGTGTACGAAGTGCTTTTGGAAGGCTCTGCAGAGTGACTCAGCAGCTCAGCTCTGGTTACGTGACCCAGAATCGACTTGGCACAAAACCTGCCTGTTCTCACTGCTGGGCCACAGCTCTGCCAGCTGCAGGTCAGCTCACGCTCACCCTCCCTCACCCTGTCCCTTCCTCCAGGAGTCTGCTTTGCCTTCATTTTTTTGCAGGCACCAAAGTGGTTCTTTGCTTGGCCTGGGCTCTTCCCTTCCAGCTCTTCCAGGTAGGACGGATCCAGATGAGTTCTGGTCCTGTCTGAAGACAATAGGTGGAAGATACTTCTCCCCCTGCCTCCCCCTGCCCCTCCCACCCCCATGCTCCTGTTCTGCATCAGCCCTTTGGAATTCTTTTAATCTCCAACCCTTGCAACTCAACTGCTTCTTCCTGTCTGGATCGCAGTTGAAAGCTCCATTTGTTTAATTTGGCTTTTAATTGACCTCATCCAACAATTGTTGATGTCTCAGCTAATCTGTGTTTCTCTGCTGCTTATCTGGTGCCGTCCTTTGAAGTCCTCAACACGATAAAGTGTCCTGTAAGAAGAGAGAACAAAAGATGACTGTGACAAAATTTTTCATTTAGCTCTCACTGTCCAGTCAATATTTTAATTGTCCCTCAACATTGAGACAAGAAGGAGAAGGAGAGAGACTACCAAGAAAATATATAATAATTTATATCAACCCCACTTAAGTGGAGACTTTTGTAATAATCTTTTCTAAATAATTGCATCATTCAACTCTTCATCTATCAATAAAAGCAAGTAGCATGAGCCTGCTCTCAGCAGAGCTATTGTAAAGCCCAAATCCCTCAGAATTTATGAAGTGTTCAGATGTTGTTGGGTGGGATGGAAGAAAATGTGTTGCTGACAGTGCTGTTTGCAGCTACCAGGTTTGCCTAGGGCAGCTGGGGGGAATTAGATGTAGAAATGCCACAGAAATGGCAGATGGGGAGAAAAGATGGATGGACGTTACGGAAAGCACATAAGGCTTTACTACCTGACATGGTAGGCAAGCCATTTCCCTTCACCCTGCTATGTTTGGAGAGGCTGGGTTGTGATGGGGTTATGATGAGGTTTGTCAGCCTCTTTCACTTGTCCGTGGTTCAAGCCAAAGAGCAGGGCCACATCTGACTTCTGAGTCAAATGTCTCTTCATCCAGGTGAATGCATTTCTGAGGTGGTGAAAACTGTCCAACCCCTTAATACTGGGTGCCACCATCTCAAGGCATTTGGCTTGCTCTGAACTCAAGTACATCTACTGGATGCCGCACAGACATAGACAGGGAGCTTGGATTTAAAAAGGAGCCTTAAGGACCTTGGACTGCTGCTAGATATCTGAAAAACATTACTTAAGAATCTGCTGTTAGTGCCTAATGTCTACTGAAAACTAATGGGATTTGGGCTCCTAAGTGATAGTATGTGTTCTTGCCTTCAAATCTGAATGTTTTAAAGCTTCCAATTCTCAAAGTTTGAAAGTGCAAGACAAATTCATCCCTAGTGTAATGGATACAGATCCCATTGATTTCAGCTTTTGGGAGATTATAGTTATGAAAGTGTTCTGTCCAAACTTTGCAAAGAAATAAAAGACTTTGCAGAGGCACAGCGGGGAGCATTACAAATCAAAGGATACATTCTGCAAAGCTGTTTGCTCATGAGTCATTGCATGAACTGAGTCCAGGACTCAGAGGAAATGAAAGGGTCTTACTACAAGCAATATACCATTGAGTATGTTTGTATATATGTGTAAACCTCAATCTTAGCTCCAGAACCATCACAAAGATTAAAAATGTCCATGGCAGGAATTTAACTAAGTTCTGTCAGATACAAGCATGTTATTTTCATCCTGAGACACTGAACTCTACTGTTCCCTGTGCAACTCAATTCTGAGTTCAAGAGCTTGACATTCTGAGCTATTCATTGTTGATGTTATTTACTGTTAAAAATCACTGTCTGAGAATGCAGAGAAATGCTCTAAAAAGTGCAATGCAATGGAAGCACAGGATCAAACTCAGATCTGTGCCAGGAAAGGGAAAGACCCTATCCCCAGGTACTCTACACATGTGCACAGCTAGGCAGTTATAGATTGAGACATATGCATTTTTTTCTTGTAGATCATCATGCAAATTTTTTGACAGAATTGCAGCATAAAAACCATTGCTGAAGGGCACAGTGAGAAATGTTTCAGTCAAAATAAAATGTTCTAAAAGCAGTTTTCTGGTGAGTCATTCAATGTCCACTCGAGGACTTAGAAAAAGCAAAAAAAAAAAAAAGCTCTGTTTGTCACCTTTGCAACATTCAAATTGTGATCTCCTGAAACAGGTCTTTTCTAAATGGCAGCCTTTTCAAATTCATTTGTGGTGTGATTTCTGGACGAAAAAGAGAAAAAAAAAGTTTCCTGCCTACATTCCCCCTCAAAGATACCATCTGGATTGCAGACAATTCACCCAAATAGAAAATTAAGTTTGGCAGGGAAAAAAAAAAAGACCCTTGAGTATCTTTCCAAATTGATATTTCAGTATCTCTGTTTTGCACCAACAGAAACAAGCCCAAATTCTCTGGTAGAGAGTGTGTGCTAACATGGCCTCTATTTTATTAAGAAAAAAAAAATAAAAAAATCATGGCAGTCATTTAGCTGTAAAGGCCAAGATATAAAATGTCAGTTTTATTTATGGCAAGTAGCTGGGTAGAAAATATGTCCTGGCATCACTTGAGATTTCAAGAACTTTGTTTTTCTTTTTCTCTTGCTGCATGAAATAATGCTGTATTCTTAACAAACAAACAAAGCAAAACAAAGAAGGAGACAGCCCTCCCCAGCAAGAGAGATCATGTTCTTCTCCTCACATAACCACCTCCAGAGTGAGGGGATCTGCTAGAGACATAGGGATGTAAAAGTCAAATCAGATACGACAGGGACTTAAACCCACGCTTTCCATCTCCAAGTTCACATGCTAATCACTCGAGAAATGAGCACTCTGGAGTTGCTGTTTTCTGCTCTGTTTTTGACTAAAAATTCCGTGCTGGACCTGAAAACTGTTCTTGTCAAAAGAAAAAAAAAAAAAAGGTGTCACTGAAGTCAGTCCACCCTTGCCACGTGTGCAGCTGTCAATGAACCCAACCCACATTTTCCGACAACAAACACTTCCATCGGAAAATTCCTCCCCAGTTCTCAATGATGAGCAATAATTTATTCCTTTGCTGAGTCCCCAGAGCTACTCAAAGAGTCAGCAATACCCAGAACATGGCCTGTAAGACAACAGCCACGCTGAGGCTAATGAACAGCAGCTATCTGGCTTTGCGCAACCAGTACATGAGTGTAACATGACCATGGCTGCTGACTTGTGCTTTGATGAGCCTACACAAAGGTCATTAAATCATTAAAACACCACCTGAACCAGCTTCCTAAACAGCCCTGATTAAACTTAACCAGTTAGCAGCAGTTCTGGGTTTTGCTTTTTTATTTTCAGCATATAGTTAAATTCTCTTCAATATAATCAATTATCCCATGGTTTACATTTGTATATTATATATCTCTTTCCCAAAGGAAACCTCCTTAAGAGCTTACCATACCACGGAACACAGAGAACTAGAAAGCTAACCTGGCATGCTCCTCTTATCTGGATGTGAAAAGTGACATCAGACTGAGCCCTGCCTCTCCTAACACTGGCAAATTAGACAAGCCAGGTTCTGTAAACACTTTTTTTTTTTTTTTTGGTGCTTCAAAGAGGCTTTATCAGTCCAAAAAGCGCTGAGTATGGATTTCTAAAAGCAGGCTTAGATCTCTCAGCCAAGCACATGCTGAACCCTTGCTTCTTCTATCCTATGACAGCAGAATTATAAAAAGCAAGGCTGTGCCTGCTACTTTTTAGCTGCTGCTTCTACTGGCATCCCAGGGTTTCCTTTTCCATGCCAGCAGAATTTTGGCTTAGGGAAAAAAAAAATACATCACCAGAAAATGGATTCTTGAAATCTGGATCTGCACAGAGTGTAGCCCATTTCTACATCTCTGGGCTGATTAGTCTGGAGGCTAATGTGACTTTGTTAACAGAAGAGCTCAGTGGGTCTCCTAGAGGCTTCTGAGTGAGCAGGCATTTACTTCCAAAAACAACTTGCTTTTTCTTCTGTTAATTAATGTTTTGTTAATTGCAGTGTTTTCCTTAGAGTGAGAAACCTCATAATCTGCAGCATTTGCCAGACCTCGTGCGCAAGGGCTAGATGTGCCAGACATTTTCAGCTCCTGTGAAAATGAAGCAGTTTTTGGAGTTCAATACCCAGGGCAAAACCACTGGAATCCCCACGGGAGCCAGAGACCCACTTGCTGGCAGTGGGAGTTACGAGCTGCTGGTTACAAAACACTTTGTACGTAGGTGTCTACTGGTGCCAATTAGAAGTATGGTTCTTGAAGAGGCATCTCTGTGAGAAGGTGAAGAAACAACCACCCCAAAACCATCAAGCAGGAACCTAACTACTTTAGGCACCCAAGACAGATGCCCAACAAAGCACAGTGCTGCTGCACCATCCAAGGCAGGGCTTCCTCCATGAAGAGCCACCACACCACCAAAATAGCTGAAACACATAAAACACACCGAAGGATTATGATTGATGTAGTAAGGAGAGATCTTGCTCACGGGCCTTGGGAGGTTGTGCAGTCACCACTGCAGAAGGTCTTAGGATCAGCACAGGCAGAGTGAGTGGGTCTTACCTTAGGGCAGGGAGATGAGCTAGAGGATTTCTTGGAGTTTATTCTGTCTTCGTTTGCTAGTCTTTTATTAATACAAGACTCGGATCTAGTGAGCATAATACAAGCGCTGAAAGCTGAGTGACAAATTGAGGGCAGAAATAAATTGCACATTTTTTAACACTGGAACAGTTTATCTAGGAACGGCCTGGGTTTTCTTTCGCTTGATGCCTAAGTTAAGATTAGATAGCATGCTGTTAGTTATGTGGTAGCTCAACAAAGAGTAATGAGCTTGACACGGGTTACATGAGGTTTGCCTCTCACCTTATGTGCTATTGGGGTTTCATTTTTATCTTCAAATGGATTATCGCCCCAAATGAATTCATTGCTTATAAGAGGACCACGAAGAGATTGTAGTAGAAAGACACTGGACTAGAACGATTGTGGAAGCCAGATTTGCCCTTACTACAGAGCACAAAAAGCACAGAAGATTTGTTGAGAAGAAAACGTTCCCCTCACCAATTTCGCTCTCAAAAGCAGGACTCTGTGTTACCCTTAAACCAATGGACAGAAACTAGCAAGGGTGTTCTCCAAGATCCAGAATAAAGGCATTCCCCTCAAGGCCATGCTTCAGTAATTATCTCAAACAGCAATCGTCTAGCATAACAACAACAACAAGAAAACCGAATGCCCACATCTCAACCACAGCTGATGCCTAACATGAATGGCTGGAATATTTACAAGGTCTGAATTTGTACTGCAGTCTTCCCAGTTGCTTTCCTTGGTATTACAGTCCCAATTACCATGGTAAATGAATGCCATTTACCATGGTAAATGAGTGAGAGAAGAATTTGTTAGGTCATAAAAATCATGGATGTACATGTTATGTGTGGTAAATGGTTGGGGAAGAACAAACATATTCTCTGATGTTACCCCAACAAAACATCATGCCTGAGCCACAAGGACTGATTTGAACAAATTAAAGGCTAATTCCAAATATTTGTGCAGTGTTTAAGTACAAAATATTAACAAGTTCAGTGGCAACGTACAGGAATGTATCTTGGTGATAATGTGAGTCACTTTTGTGTCTATGTAATCTGAGTTTTACTGAGCCAATAGATACTCTAAATCACACCATGTCAGTCTAGAGCAAGTGATGAAGTTATGCTGATTATGCTGCTGTTAGGAATGATCCTATTAAGCAAAGGACAAAAAATAATTTCAGGTTTCTTGCTGTGCACCCACTTTTAGGAACATGTTAAACCAAACTGCAAAATATCTGGGTTAAATTGTTGCCAGTTTTGGTAGAGCCATCAAAGGTAATATGCCATCTCTTAACTCCGGAGGGGAGACATTTGCTCCAAGAAGATATTTTGCAGCTTGCAAAGGGCCAGACTAGACAGTTTGCAGAACAGGCCACAATAAAGCAAGCTTTTGTTTCTTGAGATCAAAAATGCCTAAGAACTACAGTTTTGTTACCCAGAGCAAGGGTTTTCTGTGTTGTTTCAGCTGAAGAATTGCCATAGTTTTAAGACATTTTTCTCCCCCTTAGGTCTTGGTTCAGCAAAATGCTTCAGCACATGGTTAACTGTAATCACTTAAGTCATCTCATTCAAGTCAGAGCTTAAACACTTTGCTGAATTGTATTTAAAGTGGGGAATGAGCGCTTGAATTTTCAAAAGTCTCTAATTGCAATTAGCTATGCCAAGGGTAATTTTTCATTTTATTTCTGTATTCGGTGGACAGTTTGGATTAGAGAAAAAAATGACTGCAAATCCTGTTTTATATACAAAACCCCTCTGACTACATGTGAGACTGTAATGCAGGGTTTGTTTTAGAATAGTTTTGCCCTGGAATTTATTCCAACCTTCCAAAATAGAAGCCAAAGTTATCTTAAAATTCCAGTCTGCTTTATGAAAGCCTTAGGTCTCAGACTTGTAATTAAGATACTGTGGCTTAACAAGTTACTAAGCATCAGCTAAGCTGAGGTAATTGTCTGGATGCAAACCTTACAGCAAATGCTTAACCTAAATGCTGAGTCAATTCATCCCTGGGCAAATGCAGAATAATTTAATTTAACACTTCAGAATAAGCTAAAATGTATCACTGCACGTTTGCCATGGAAAAAGAGAAGGCAGTTTCTCCTACTGAGGAGAGACGTGGTAACTGGTCGCAATGGGTAACAACTGATGCTTGGCAGTGACATTCTTCTACAGGTGTTTAACAGTTTACTGATCAAAGGAGATAGTTCAAATCCAGCACACATGGACTGAAGTGACCATCTGAAGACACATAATGAGGCAGATGGCTCTCAGTCCATTTCTGGAGTACATGCGTTCATCACAGAAATTGTTGTGATGCAAGAAGGAGGAAGGGAGCAATTTGCCTATCTGTAGGGAGCTAATGAGATCCTTGGAAAAGAGGTGCAGATTTATGAATACCTTTGAAAGGATGGATAGGGACTGATCTTCTGCTGTCTTGTCCCATTCAAGAGCCAGAGGACATCAGAAGAAACTAAATAAGTGGCAGGACAAAAGGAAGAGGATAAGATGTTTCTCACACATTTTGCAGTTCAGCTATGGAACATTTTGCTGCACATTACTGTGGTTGTGGAAAGTTTATTGGGGTTCAAAAAATATCTAGATAAATTCCCAGGAGTGAAATCTATCATTGGGCTTTAATAAAAAATAATATCTTGGCTCAGGAAGTCAGTGGATCCCAAATAGTTTGGTTTAGAAGTACCTTAAGAAGGAATGTGGCAGAACCTGGCTCTGTGGTGAGTGAGTGCATGTGGACATGAAGTGGAGGGCAATCAGAGAAGTTTTTGCAGTCCTCATAGCCTTTAGAAGACATCAGTTTGTTTATAAAATGGCAGCCTCAGCAGAGAATGAGGGCCAGGACAGGGCCACAAGGGTGAACTCATCTTTCACGTTAAACCAGAGGCATTTTAAGGAAGTAATTCCTTCAAAGCACGGGTAAAGCACTCTGATGTGGTGTGTGTGGGGTGCTATTCTACTGGGAATTTGGCACATTGAAATACACACAATCATCTCTCAGGCCTCTGGGGTTTGCTTTTGGTGGGGCTGAGAGGCAGCTGTATGCAGATGCATGAGTAATGAGGTCAGGAACCAGTGATTCCTGCCAGATACCTTTGCCTGGCAAATTTATTTCTGCTTTGTAAGCATCCAGGAGAACTTTTGTAAGGCATTTATTAGGAATCAATATGTCTGATCTACAGACCATAGTAACTGAACGCAAGATACTGGAAGTAGGAGAATTGTCTTTAAATATCAATTTGCTATTAAGAATAGGAAGAGAAATTGTCCAGTGCAGTTCAATAACAAACACAGAGAATCTTTTAAATTATTATTTTCTTAATGATAAGGGACTGATACGGACAAACTTAGTATCACATGAATCCCACAGAAATCAAGGACATGTTTAGTGATGGGAATGTGCCATGCTTTTTAAATCTACGGGAAGACAGCTGTTGAATAGAGCATGACATTCAAACATCTCTTCCAATGGTCAAAAGGTTAAATGTTAAAAGTGAGTTTAGTCTGAACCTTAAGGATCTGAAAACTCTATCAGAAATGAGATACTGGGACAGAATATCAGAGACTGGGACAGGAATTTGCAGAGGTTTTTCCCAGTTGGAGCAGTGGGCTGAAATAAACATGATTTGTTTCCTCAAAGATGGGCATAGTTTTCTGCTTATGAAGGGATATGCAGTGGCTCAGATAGGGAATACATAAGATGGGGAATAAATAGCAAAGCAAAGGTTTTGTATTTCCCAGTGTGAGTTTGGGGATTCCAACCAAATGGGAGACAAGACTTCAGAATGCTATGAAAAATGGACACATAAAGAGGAACATCACCTTGCAAGGTGTCTAAAACAATAATTTCTGACTCACCATCAATAAGTCTTAGCTGAAGTACCGTGTATTTTTATAGACATCACACTTCATAAAGAGGACAAAACCTCTAGTGAGATCCAGAGGAAAAAGAAGCAGTTGATCAAAGTTCTGGAAAACTCTAAAGGAAAGACTGAAAACATTATGGTGTTCAACACACTCTCTGTCTTCATGTTTTAAAGAGGAATGCATATAGACGAAGATGATAAATGGCTCTTGGGGTCTGTGGAGAGCAAGAAGAGAAACTGCAGGCTTAATCAGGCAAGGAAAATATCAGCTTTGCAATGGGAAAATAGAAAAGACAGCGAAGCTCTGAACTGCCTGCCTGATAAGCTGGGGTGTCTCCATTGCTGAAGGTTTGTAAGGACAAATTTGACAGGTATCTGCGAGAAGTGATACAGGCAAGGCACGTGCACTTCAACAACCTTCACACAGGGAGCTGCTGAGCACAGGTTACTGCTGCGGAGTCATTCCCTCCCGTAGTCCATTCCTGTAGCTGACACTTCTCTGCTGTACCATTTAGAGCAGGCAAATGGACACTTGTCATTTAAGATACACTGACACCATTCTCAATTCTGAAGCCACGTGTGTACTAGGAGGCACTTCCAAGGATTTATGCAGTTTGTGGCTTGATGCCAGGACAAAGAAACAGAACTGCACAGTGGGAGAAAAGCACCATTTTTTTCTCTTTTTGCCAAGTTAATATTTTCAAACTTTGTAGTTTCAACTTTCTGCCATGTCAGAGGCCTTTTCACAGTATCTGACTGATAAAACACTTTTTCATTTACTTTTTTCATTTACTTTTGTTTGTGTGACCTCCCTATTCGTATGATTTGTTGAAGGAGTCAGAGGCGACACATTTAAGCCACCCTCTGTGACAAGTGCTTGGATATTTATAGGTCACTTTAAATCAGCTCCTGTCCTTGGGTGCTATATAATTCAGCTGCATAACCACTGTCCTGCTTTCTGCATTCTGCAACTGTAAATCCCCCGGTGTCTATGGATAATGTTTTTTTTTTTTTTTTCTCACATTAGGCCACTGATTTCAGCAAGACTGTTAAGATGGGTTGTAGACACTCTGATGGAAACTCCTCAAGGCTGGGGATAGGATGACATGGTTAAGTGTCCAAATTAACCCTCCTCTTGTTCTGGGTGCTCACATCAGGAACAGTCACTACAAACACTCCGTAAATGTATTAGCGAGTAAAAGAGGGGTGTTTCCTAAGGGATACATACCTAAAATAGACCAAATTTTGAAATGTTAATGTCACTCCACAGTCTAGATAGGGATCCCTGTTGGATAATACTCATAACACGGGAACCTAGGTTTTAAACATCTTAGAGATGACAGTCTGAATCCAGGTTCATGAAATGCTTTACAGAACTTAGACTTTTGTTTGTTTCCTTTTCCCAAACCTGCACCTGAAAAGGTCGGCTGAGTCACCTTCTGTCTCGTAATAGGAGTTTTCCCCTCCAGACTTCAGATTTCTCTCCCTCCTTTGAGGGCAGCACAAAAAGGCTTCCTAGAGACCCAATACTACTTTCACTGGTTTCCTGTCATGTACCATTCCCAAGGGGTTGGTACTGAACAAAAAATCAGTGGTATCTACTTGTTCAATAGAAAACCTGACTATCCCTCCAGACACAGTGCTTTCAGAGGAATTATAGCTATATCTAATTTTAATCTCCATCTGCACTGAGTGGGTGCAGATAGCCACATAAGTGGCATAGCAGTGCAAGCAATTTCTGGTGAAAGCAGAGTTGCAGAGGAAAGCAGGTAAATGTGACAAATGCTGTCAGAAAGGAAAAAGCTACACATTTCTCATTCCTTTCTCAGGGATAACAGGAATGATCACTCCAACTTTTCTTAAAGTCATAGCTTAACTGCAGGATACCCCAAAACAGACATTGGAGGGTCTAGGCGGTGACAAAACATGTCTGCATTGTTTTGGGGTGTCCTGGTGTTAAGCTGTGAGAGTTACTTTCAGTTTGACCACCCAAAAGACTATTTTACATTCAGAAAGCAAAGTAGTTGTTAAGTCTTGCATCTGTGGGGTTCCTTCAGAGAAAAAATGAGTGGTTATATCTTTCAAGAGGCGTAATAAAAATGTGTTTTATTTTCTATCCTTTGGGACACCATAGGGTGATCATCATAAAAGTTTGTGGATCATTCAGTTTACGGCTATGATGGAAAACCTATTAAAAGTTCCCCATGTGATGATAACATTCACTGGGGTCTCCAACCCCCTCTCTTCCCTGCTGTCAGTCTCTGGTGATGAGTTCAGGTGCAGCAGGCATGTCAGAAAAAGTAGTGTGACAGCAGGTTTAATTTCAGTTGGGGACTGAGATGGGGCCAAAGCCATTAAAGGTGATTTAAAGCAGGTGGGGTTGAACCTGTCATGAGTGTTTCATAATGCTGTGTTATTCTTAATGTATGATTACACTAGTCCCTGTGGATCATTTCTGGATTTACAGTGTTTGCATAAATGTTTGGCTGTAAATTAGAAGATGTTTTTGAGTGGTGCTTCACTAGCTGGAAGCCATAGATTTGCAGTCTCTGCTGAGCCATCAACCATCGTAGGGGAGATAAACCAAGAAGAACTTGACTCCTGGGCTCAGCAGCAGTGATGAAACATGCAGGACTGTCAACATTTCTGGAAGACATGATGTCTATTTTGCAAATTAGTTGTGTGCTTGGGCAAGGAGAAGGAGGGCAGGAGGCATTTGGTTCCCCAGGTACCTCTTTCTGTGGTTAAAAGGACAGCATGACTGAGAGTGGAAGGTACCTGAATTTCATAGAAACATTACGGTTGGAAAAGACCTCCAAGATCATCTGGTCCAACCAACTTGTGTCTTTGGACCCACAATTGAAGTATTGAACTCTTGACTGCTGTGTGAAGACCATTTCCAGGGGACACAATTTCAGGTGTGTTGCAGGTCCTGCAGGGTATTGTGGCAGTGGTTGCTGGGTGTGATGGCAGTTGAATTTGTCTCTCAGGCTACAGAAACTAATGCCTAACTGTGCTGCCCCAGTCATCTACTGAGCCTCAGGCAGACCTTTGAGCTATTTGTTCAGCTGGGGCAAGTTTTCCTTCTTAATCTTTTCAGCTTGGCAGGAGCACTGCTGAGCACACAAGGAAGCTCATCAGCTGCTGGCTGGATGTTTGGACAAGGGGATAACTCCTGCTGAGGCTGGTGAGCTCCAGTCCTGTCTAATTTACATTGTTATTTATTCTGCAGGCATTCCTGTGCTTCCTGAGTACAAGCTGGCTTTTCAGCACGTTTACAGCCACACTCCCACAGAGAGCCCAGCAGTGACAGACAACTACATACAGGAGCAACAGCCCCCTTGCATTAAGGAGGACTGGTGTTTGTAGGCCAGCAGTAAAAGGCCACCCCATTCTGTGGAGAATGGAAGAGAGGATTGATTAACCAGGGCACATTTACTTCATGTTCTGGGGCCCTATATTTTGTTCAGACTACAGCAGTTTTCAAAGCCACAGTTTTACAGGTATATGCCATTTCCAAACAACCCTGGAAATGAGGAATGTATTTGCTCCTTATCTTCCAGATGAGATTAAGGTGACTTGGTCAAGAGCCCATAAACAGCTTGTGGTACAAAGCATCACTAGATGTGATCTCTGGGCCTCTCAGAAACTCAGAACTGCTCATTTCCACCCTGCAAGCTCAGCTGGAGAGGTCCTTCTTGGATGCATGGGCCTGCATGACAAAAACATGCACAGCATTTGAATACAGGGCTTGGTGAGCCCTCCCCAGCTGGCAGGAGGTCATCTGTGCAGACTGACAGCATGGCCAGGAGCACACGCTGCTTTCAGAGTGGCACATAGCCAAAGTCTCTATCCTTTAGCTCTGAGAAACGAAGCCTCATCTCTCTAGGGCTGATGTCACATCTGAGGTTTAATTAAGCTGTAAGGAGCACAATGATATTATAACAAAAGACATTTGTTGGTGCCAGAGGGAACTATTCCCACCCCTGGTAACAGATGTCACAAACACGCAGGAGAGGAGACAGGAATTCTTCATGGCTTGAGCTGAAGGGCCCTGCAGGAGCCCGGGTGTTACCTGGGGCTGGAGGAAAGAGGAGGAAAAAGGAACAGTGGCTCTGTTGCTCCCACAGGCTCTCCATGGGCTCCTGGTGCTTGTTTCAGCCAGACCTGCAAGGTGATGCTGCTAGGAATTCACAGCCTGCCAGACCTGTGTGTATGGCAGCAAGGGTTGGGCACCTCACAGCTAACCAGGAAAAACATGTGGATAGTGGGTCCTGGTGTGATGGAAGACCAACGCCTTGAGGGATCTCAGTTTAGCTCCTAAACTGTATCCAAAATCTCAGTGTGACAGTCCTGGGTTTCCTATCTGCATGGTGAAATGAGTGTTCCTCTACCCTAAGAAGAGTGTTCTGTAGGTAAAATCTATTTGCTGTCTCAAAGTACTTGAAATCCTTCAGTGCTATGTGTTCATCTGAATGCCTATTTAGATATTTTCTCAAAGGAATGAGCAGGAAGAAGACATCACCGTAGAACCCCTCAGCCAATAAAATACATCCCAGAGTCTGATGGCAGTGACCAAAACTTGTGCTTATCTTTATTCACTATCGCCACCTCCTCTTAGACTGTTGCAAGTCAGAGATTGGTCTGGGGGTGGTCACAGTCCCTTGTCACTGGGAATGGCAAACAAACCTATGGGCAGCACATCATGTCTGCTGGGATGGAGTCAAACCTTGATGGGGGAAACTGCTTTGGTGTCTTCTTCGGCAGTCAGCTGAACCTGTCTGAAAATGCTTCCAAGACCATTAGGAACTGGTAGATGAAATATCACGGGATGGACACAGCCTTCTGTAAGAAAAGAAAAGAAAAAAAACACACACACAAAAAAAAAACCACCAACAACAACACAAGTTGTCTTTTGCAACAGCAGCTGCCAGTGTGGACTTGCTGCTCCATGTTGATTGTCTCCTGGACTAGATCTGCCTGCCACGTAGTGCTCACGACGGGCACAAGCCTCAGACCAGGAACCGCTGGTCTCAATAGAGTGTCACCTGGGAGGTGACGAACACAGACAAAGGCACCTCTTTAATTTTTATAGCGCTGCTAAGCCCTCTCTTTTGTAGGGTTGGATTTAGCACAGAGCCCATGGCTGCCTGATGACGTGTGAATGGGATGTCAGAGAGGAACTGACCTTAGAGCTGACGACAAGTTGTACTGGCAAAAGCTGGTGTAGCTGAGTGAAGGCTGAAACCCTGCTGCAGAAAAACCAAGGCAGAGTTGGCACAGGGTGCAGGAAGCAGGCACAAATATGTGGCATGGCAACTACTGATTAAGACAGCAAACACCACGACACAGGGGTGATTAGGGCATGGATGGTTCAGGAGAGAATAGCATCTTAGTAAAAGAAGCAAAACCAAACAAACAAGGTATGGGACCGTGAAAACTAAGCTGAGCTGCCGTAAGGGCTGTCTTTATATTGCACTTTTAATTTAAGAGATTTTACAGCAAGAATTACACTTTTTGCCTGCCTCCTTCTCTTCTTATGGAAGTACTTGTTTTCCTTTACCTGGGAACAGAGGACCCCGTCCATAAATCTTTACGGCTCTCCTGCTGTTTTATGTCATTGTGTAACTGCAATACCATGATTTGTCCCTGCCTTCTCTCAGGAAAATTTCCCATGTTCAAATTTCTTTTCAAAGGACAGCAAGGATGATACTGCTTCATATATCCTTCCTGTATGCTGGGCAAGGATTTTCATGTCAGCTACAGAATTCATTTGTGCGATTAAACATACATGCACATAGCTCCACACAGGCTTTTGCAAGCAGGCAAGACATTTTTTGCCCACATTGCAAACTAGTCCAACAGCCATGGAAATGCAATCACAAGGTGCTGAGTGACAACTAATATAGCATACTTCTCACAATCTCTTATTAGCTGGGCTCAGCAATGCACTAAAATGACTGCGCTTCTTGCCACATGGAGCTGGCTGGTGTGGGGTCAATTCAGAGCACAATATTTCAGGCCTGACATTCCATCCCATGGGGTATTGGCTTCTTTTAATGAGGTTTATCAGATTCAGATAGAGAAAACAGAACCACAGGAACAGAAAAATCTCCACAGACCACCAGCCTGGAGATCATAGCTGAAGAACATTTGTGTGAGGACTAGCAAGACCCCAAAATGAAGTGAACAAGACTGATGTTGACAGTTTATTACAGTTCTTGGCTGGATTAGTGAACACATACATATTTTTTTTTTTTTTTAAGGCATTGTATTTTAAGCCAAAATCTGCTGTGATTTATGTATTACTTAAAATTTGAACTAGAGTTCATTGGTGTATTTTCAAAATAAGGAAATTTCACAGAAGTGTAGTGTTCTGGAGCCAGAGCATGTCACAGAGATGTGTCTGTCTCTGACTACTACCCTGAGTCAGGGTGAACTACACCAGGGTGAACTGGGCCGAACCTTTCCCTAGGAGCACTGTCTAGGTCCATGACACTGTGGTCATGTGTGGTCACCATGAGAGAGAGATAATGATATCACCTCTTTTTGAACCTCACATAACTTGTTTAATACTATTTTGTCCCACCAAAAATATTCCAAATTATTTTTTGCAAGTCTGTGCTGCCATCAGCTTTGGTTTCAAAGGATGGTGAGCTCTTGCAGATTTCTAGGGTAAACTGCACCTGGTGTGTTTATTGTTGGTTTGGGAAAGGAAGCAACCAGCTTCACTCAACTTTCCCATTGAAAAAACCTTTCAGCTGGCAGCATTTTCCTCACACATCACAGTGTTCTCTCCTGAAACCCCCAAGGTTTCAGGATCTCTCTCCAGCAGCTGGTTTGCCATGACCAAAACCCTCCCCATGTAGAGGTAGCTGAGGCTGTAGCTGTATCCCAAGGATTTTGTAGGTCCTGTGAAGCTCCCTGGGACCTTACACTGAGTTTCTGGCAGTGCTTTCTTCCTCTGTCCGTTCCCAGGGAGTCAAACGATGACTCCTTCAGTAATGATGAGGCCAGGACCAAGCTGGCCATCCACAGAGCTGGGAGAAGTAGAAAGCAGGGCCAACTGTGGGATCTATCACTGACTTTCCTGACCCAGACTGATTACCACTGGGCAGCACTGACAGATATCTTGGATCTCTTCATGGAAAAGCCAGGTGCTGCATGTTGGCTCTGCTCTCCTATCCTCACCCCACCTTCATTTTTTCTATTTTTGCCCCCCTACCTGCTACCAAGTCATCTTTCCCGTGGAAGGGGCTTCATTACTTCTTGTTTGGACAGGACCTGGCTTCATCTCTGGGAAATTCAGCAGAGTCTGTAGTTACCACAGATGCCTGTAGGGCTGCAAATAGGAACAGGACTAGTGTTCAGAGATACTGTAGAACGAGACATATCTGACACAAGGTGCACAAGGAAAACTATTTGTAGAATAAAGATTCCCAAACCGAACTGATCCAAAGCTTCTGACTTCTCTGAACTCGAGACTTGTCTTATCAGTAGGAGACAAGGAGAATAATCTGAGAGTTAAAACACAGTCTGTAGGCTTGGGAAATGTAGTTGCAATTCTTGGCTTCTCCAAGAACTTCCCGACCTTTTCCTAGTGCTTTCATTCCTTCTTGTGGGTCATTGCTTATTGACAGACTCTCCTCAGTATTGCTTAAACCCAGGCCTGGAAAATGGTGACTGTATGACTTTAGATATTTGTCAGGTCAAGACAGATGAGAAAGGTGTTTGGAGGGTGGAAAATGAACAACAAAAAACAATTCAGCTTGAAGGCATATATCCAGCATAGACAACCTGAACCCAAACATTCAGCTTTGGCAAAACCATAAACAACTGAAAGCAGCATGCGTTATAATAGGAGGCACTGGGGAGCCTTGCAAATCAGTCAGCCTGTAATAAAGTCACTGAGTTTCTAGCACATCATCACACTGATTTTTTGCTGAGGTTTTTCAGTGATGGTGCATGCAAGTCATTCCAAACTACAACACACTATGGACAGAATACAGTACATTGGGTGGCAGAAAATAAACCCCATTTTGATAGTTTCAAGTCTACATGTATAAACCTATAGTCAAAAAACATACTCAGAACTGCTTCTTGTCTCCCATCACCATTCTAATGCACCCTTTTGAAGCTTGGGACCTGTTATAAAATGCTAAAAGGGTACAAGGACAGTCATGCACTCTGGGTGAGAGCTAGCACAGACTGTTCTCCCGGTTCCTTCACTTTTGGAAGGAGTTTGTCATGGTGGGAGTCCTAAAGAACAAATTATAATCCTACTTTACAAAGAAAAGCAAGATCTCTCCAAATTAATCTACACCAGACCCGAGCAACGGAAAAAAAAAAAAAATCCCTCCCAAAGCCAAATCTAGGAATGGGTTTAATCTTGAGGTTATGAGTGCTCATACCTGCTGCGCTCCAGAAGATATTCTCACTACCTCCATCAGTACTGGGATGTTTGCCTCACATCCTGTCTCTAGCTAAACCTCAGCCCCAAAGTACCAGGAGAAAAAAATGGGTAAAAAGAGATAGAATTAGTACTATGTGTCATGGGAAACAAAATGTTCCTTTTCCTTCTGTGTAGCTAATGTGAGTCCCTTACATCCTCCATACACAACAGTGCAAAAAGGATCAGTGATTTGGCAACAAAATCTTCTAACCCTCCCTTGCAGGAACACATAAACCACTCATGAGTCTCCTTATCAAAATCTTTCTTTTAGCTCCAGAACTGCCCTGATCCTGCCACAGGATCCTCACTTGATCAGGGTCCTCTCTGGAACCATGCACCTACCCTTCCAGAAGGGAAAGAGGCATGCAGGCTTACAGCTGTAAATGTTTCACTGCTTGTTTAGACTGCCACTGACCAAGAAGCATCTGCAATGATTTTGTATGGAGGAGGCTTGGCAGCAGTAAATTACCATCTGACCTGATATTGTGGTTGTTTAGCTTTTTTGCTTCTTTTTCTCCTGTTCCTCCAAGGAGATCTGGGATCCGGGACATGTTAAACATTATTTTGCTGACTTTAAATCGTTTTGCAATATTGCAGTCAACTTGAATGCCAAACTTAAGCCTGTAAACTCTATTTTTAACCTTGACTTTGTCAGTGCAATGGATACTGTCATATCAAAGTATTTAAGGGTTTGTGGTAAAACTTCCTCAAACCAATTTTTGCTCAGATGAGAATAGTCTTACTGGAAGTCTATACAGATAGGAGCTATAAAAATTGGGTTTAAAATTGAATCAGGCTGCAGGAAGAAAACAATCCTTTTGTACCACAGCATAAAAGCAGGCAATTTTTTGGAACAGGGATGGGCTCTGTTCATAGGATATACATCAAAACAGCCAAACTCCAACGCAGTCCTGAAAGGATCCCATGGATGAAAACTGTTCTGCAAAATGGTGCTTTTGGGCTGTATTCATGTAGCAGAGCTACCAGTTGTCGGCTGAGCCAGCACGGCTATTTGCCTTCCTAGCCCTTCAGAGAAAGACACAAGCCAGGTTTCGAGCACCTTTGTTGCAAGGGCCTGTTACCCTCGGAATTATGAGAAGAGAGGCTTATCCCGAGCACGTGGCTGGCTGGGATCGCCTGTGGGTGAAGGCAGTGCTGGAGAGCCCACACGGCTCACGTTTCACGGCCGGTCAGCAGCAGCTGGGCAAGGTGCCAGCCACGTGGGACTCTGCGTGTGCACAAGCCATGCCAGAAAGTCAGTAACACCTGCCTTTAAATTGAGGTAAATGGCTCTTGGTTTATAGGCATAGAGTGTGATCTGCATGGAGGCATCCAGCTATCGTCTTCTGAAACAAGGAGACAACCGGCTACCAACTGGGGAGTCTGGGCACAGGTGCACGTCTGGTCACGGATCACTCCCATGGAGACAGCCATCTCTACAGCATGGCAAGCACACAATCCAGTAATTTCTTGCAGGAGCTCAGGTCTACTCTCCAGGAATCATCTACCAGAAATACGACGCCACATGAAAACCCGGAGCTGTCATTGCAGCAGAGTAAAGCTGACAACTGTGGTTTGAGCCTTATGTAGTTTTAGACACAGGCTGGAGGACTAGAGAGTTGGATGCGATTCATCTCCAGGAATATCACTGGGAAGGTTGTCTCTGTTGGCTATTTTTGTTTACTGGCTTGGTTCTTTACCTTTGGCCCCTCTAAAATAAAAACAAACTGGGGAATTAGAAAGTTGAGGACTAACAGCTTTTACCTGAGAACCCAAAAGCACCATTGCAGAATTTTATGTATCTTCTTGGCCTCGCCCGAAAAATAGGAACTTTTTCAAGCCAGATCCACACATCTACCCAACAATAAAGAATTTAAGTAAGTCACTCATGATTACAGCAAAGCTGGGAAATACTGATGGCAAAAATGTGAGACACAAAGGTGAGGAAAAAAGATATTTCTGATGAAAAATTACCTTTGAATATCACTTCAATTTATTACATACTTCAACTGCATAAGCCTTTCAGGATATCCTAGCTGGATGAAAGGATACTGCTGTGACTAGATTTTATTGCTGATATTATAAAGGAAAAGACCAAATAAAGAAAAAGATGCTGAGATCAGGAGTAACAGCCTGAAACAACTTTGAAGAGCACTCTGCAAGTTCATAGACTCAGGTTTTCATTTGGACAGACAGATGATGGTTTGAGGTCTGTTTCAGCTTTTCTTGGTGCTAATGGGGCTGCAGATACCCTGTACTGATATCTTAGATAACTTCTAATTCACACTGGGCGTAGGCAGCTTTCAGTTTGGGATTGTCCCCCATCCTGTTTTGGCTACATCTACACAGCTCTCATTCAGCAGACCAGAGAGCAACCAGAAAGACAATGTCATCCATTACAAATACTTGGCTTCCTTGTGGACAAGCTTCAGATTGCATCTATTTCTGTCTTCCAGCTCAGTAGATCACCTCACAGACTGTGAAGGCATCAGTCATCTTTTGATGTGGAATGGTACACAGTCTAAAATACACTTGGCACAGTCTAAAATATACTTGTATTGTAGGACTTGTTGGCTTATTGTCTGAGAAGAGACTCTAGCCCATCTATAAGCACATTGTTTCAGAACAGGACTCTAGCTGAGAGTTTGCAGGACAGATGCAAATGCTACTTGCAGAGTCACAGACCCATTAGAAGGAAATAGAGCAATTAAAAGGTCTTGCCCTGAAAAATCCCATGTGTTCAAGCAGAGAGCATGTGCATCCAACACGGTATGCCCAAAACACACATTTGTGCTTGCAAACTGTGCTTACGCAAGAAAGTGCTTAAAACCTGGCCTAGGTCAAGTCTCAACTGGAAGGAATTTAGTGAAATGATCCATCTGGAGGTGTTCAACTACCAGACTCTGCTTCTGGGGTATAAGTGTTCCTGGCTTTGGGCACGCATTCACAGGCAAGTCTAATGGTGCACAGCTGCATGACACCCCCATGAGAAGACGGCTCACGTCTCACATCTGGACACCAGTCTGTCAGACCCACCACCTTGCAACCTGGCTGTGCTAGGTACACCTTTCGCGTGTTTTCCCTCAGTCTTCAATGACTTTATGGCTGTCACTTTTGATGCTATTCTCAAGCTACGTGTGACAGAAATAGTTGCATTTTCACATGTTTACACAATATCGTGTCCAATGAAATCCCCAACACCAGCCCTTTCTCAAAAAGCTGAAAAATGACAACGGGAGATTCACCTGTCTCCTGCTTTCACAAGGTCATGGTTTTCTTCATCGACTTTGGGCTCACCAAATCGTGCTTAAGTAGCTTTCAGGACAATTCACATGTCTGGTTTATAGTGCCTGGATTCACATCAGTAAAGCTGAGGCACATCATGCATGATAGCCATATTTTATTTTTCATACCAGCACCAGATGCCTCATAAACTGGACAGTTTGTGTACACGCTGAACCTCCTCTTTTCTTTAACCTCACCACAATTCCATCAGCACCAAACAGGCCGAAGCATTCCTGTGAAGTGACCAATTAAACCACATTAATTATTTAAAAATAAAAATAGACAGGGCGTATTTCTTTCCCCTTTATGTCCTCTGAATCAAGTGCCAGGAGGAATTTCCACCCCCAAAATGAAGATTTATTCTTTGAAAAAGCTTAAATAAGGAAAAAAAAAAAAAAGAAAAAGACAAAAATAAACTCTTCTCTTTTTGTCTTTCCAGCTAGCATTGCCTTTGAGTAAATTGGAAATCATTTTAGTGGGAGGTGATGATAGCCTGAGAGATCAAACTTGTTTGCATCGTCTCTGACTGCAGGGTGCAAAAGTCTATATTGTAACTCTCCTGTAAGAACCTGGTTTGAAGTATTTTTATTTATGAAGGGACAGGGAACAAGCAAACTATATGGTCATACCTTTAATTGCTCTTATTTAGCAAATAACGGAGTTTGAGGAATTCTCTTTGTTTCTCTTATTAAACAAATGGCTTTTTGTTTGTTTGTTTGTTTGTTTCTGTTAAAGAAAAGAAGCTATAAACAATGCTGGGAAAACAGTGTTGGGAACACACTCAACAGGCACAGATAGCCTCCTTTGTAGGACTGTGCAGTTATTAGAGGTAATACCTAGCAAGGAACATAGTATTTAAGCTTTTCAGATTAATACACATTCAGAGCAAAGCAAAAACCAGAAACCAAATACTCATTGAACAGTAAGAAAAAAATTAAGAACTGTTTTGGAAAATCCGCCAGGCAGAAATTTTGGTTAGGCAGAATCTGAGCACCTTTTCTTAGATTTATAGCAAAATTTCCACAGAATCTGGGAAATCTGACTCTTTCCAAATTCAGTGACATATTGGGAGAATGAATAATCATCCACTTGATATCAATGTCTTTGAGATCTTTATGTACATGATCTTCATAAGGTATAGTCACTCTCCCACAGCCTTACATCCAAACCTTCCTGCTAGAAATTCAGAGAAGTTTGGATCTGATGCCCTCAAGCTGTATGTGCAATGGTTTGCACTATGGACTCCCGTGGGTTTCAGTTTCCACGGGCTCAAATTGCAGAGAGCTAAGATTCATGACTGCGCTTCAAAGGTCACTCAGTTGTGCTTGAAGAGGCACACAAAGAGTTGTACAGGGAACTGGCAAACACCTGAGATGTAAAGTAAGCCTGCGCAAATATTTTACACCCAGGAGAGGTCTCATCTGAGCCAGTCAGAACATTTGAAATGTGCTACTTTTGCCTCACAGATTCAAACGCTCCTCTTGCTTTCCTTCCCCACCACAATAACCGAATACAATGAGGATATGTCCTCTTTCCTCCCTGAGCGTAAGCCAATGGAAAACAAAAGCGCTCATTCAGCGAGCATCCCTAGGAAGAAGCATCAAGAGAAAGGGGCAAGTTACAGACAACAGCAGTCTGTGTAGAACTGAACTGCTCCTGATGAGCAAATGTTGCAAGATTTACTGGAAGACATCAAATGCTTTTATGCACTCCCATTCTCCCCTTACATTTTCTTTCCCTCATCTGGCCACAGAGATCTCATTCCATCATCTTCAATTAATTCCCTTTACTTTTCACATCTCCCCGGGCTGGGTGTTGGGAATTTGCTAGACCAGGCCCATTTTATTAGTCTATTTTTGTTATTCCCAAGCTATCCCCATTTTAGTGTGGGATGTGCTCTAAGTTATGGTGCTTACAGCCAGTTGCTACTCCTTTATACAGGTCCCAGGGCTGTCTGTATTCACTCTGAATATAAGTGCTCAAGTTTTATGGGAAGGAGAAGAAAAACCCTGGTTCATTTTTCTTTCTGTCCTTGCTGCAAGACAAATGTTTAGCCGCCTTCCTGTTAGCAGCATTCAGATAACCCTCAGAGGGTAGGTTTTCAGCACAGACCGGGGGGAGAAGATGAGAGTACATATGGAAGGGTCTCCAGACTCCTACTAGCAAGACTTGCAAGGTTAATTCTCTGTGGTCTTTCCTCAAAGTTTGGCTCTGAATCTTTCTTTTTCTTTCTTTCTCCCTTTCTCCCTCTCTCTTTCTTTCTCTTTCTTTCTTTCTTTTTTCTTTCTTTCTTCCTTTCTTTCCTTTCTTTCTCTTTCTTCCTTCCTTTCTTTCCTTTTTCTTCTCTCCTTCCTTCCTTCCTTTTCCTTCCTTCCTTCCTCTTCCTTCTTTCTCTCTTTCTTTCTCTCTTTCTCTCTTCTTTCTTCTCTTTCTCTCTTTCACTCTCTCTCTCTCTCATTCTCTCTCTCAAAAAAAATGCATATTAATTTAGCTCATAACTTGCTAGTTCTGTCTCATGAATGTTGACCTGTTCCTTCACGTGTTCTCCAATAATGCAGGCAGATTGAAATTTTACCCTCCCCAACCTACTTGGGAATTCCAGTCTTGTTTCTATTCCTGCTTCCTCATCAAGTTTACCAAAGGTCTTAAAGAATACTGTAAACTGGCCATGGACACAGAGGAATGCATTGAATAAGCAATTGCCCCAGCTATCCAAACAAGTTCCCCCATTCTCAACCCCTGCTGGGAGTTTATGGGTCTCCCCCAAGTACAGGCGCTCTCATGCACTATTCTAGTTTTAATTTCAGTGACCCAAAGACTCCTTTTCCAGTGAAAAATTCATGGAAAAACACACAGCTGGATGGAGTCATAGGCTAATGTAGAGGATAACTGAGTGAGGACATGGTACAATGTGACATAACATGTGTTTGCTTCCCTGAAAAGACCTGGCGGGGTGAACCTCTCACCACGGATATAGGTGCCTTTTGGTTAAGCCACATTTGCATAGCTTTCTTGGTCTTCTGGGGCCCATATTCTCAGAGCTCAGAACACAGAAAAGGCTTTATCCCAAAGTACCAAGGTGTACTATGTAAAGATACACCACACAGGTGTTACTCCTTGGGGAAGCTGCAGCTGGACTCTATTAGAGCAACAGCGTGAAGGTGCCTCATTAAATCCCTGTTGTTCTGCAAATATCATCTCTCCCACAAAAGTCAGGGCTCTAGTCAACAGTGTTGGGATGTTGCTGGATACAAGGCGTTACCTTTCTCAAAACAGGCAGAAGTGTGAGCTGATCAAATTTCTGACTGATTTCCTTTGCTAGGACCATTTGTAGCTGTCACCAAACTAGTTTCAGAGCAGTGATTAGTTATTTCTCAATCCCATCAACAAAGACCCACCAGTTCACAGTAGTGAGGATGCAGTAAGACTCCTTCAATACAACAATTGAAATAACCCAAAATCATGGACCTGTGGAGGTGATGCTGTCTGTCTTCATCTGACTTCAAGCTATTGGCTTTGCAAGCCAGGTGGTTTTAGCAAGCTGCTTTCCTTGGTGATTTTTACTGAGAAGCTACTTCTCAGACATGTTTGCTTACATCCTTGCTTCGTTATGCACATTGGGAAGAGAAGATGAATTTCTACAACTTCATTCACCAGGATACATCAGCAGCTGGTATGAGTTGCCATGAATTTTAATGGATATATTCCTTTTACTACTGTTGCTCTCAGATCCAAATTCTGAATTCAAATGCTCATATCTTCTTTTCCTTCATGACTGTAGTTTGTGAAATAAGTTTGATTGCTGGAATCCATATGAGTTCTCTTCATTTATGGTCTAAACTTCATGCTAAAAACTCAGCATTAATTTATTTTGGCTATATGGGCCTTAACAGGGACAACCTAGCTATCAGAAAAAGAATCTCCCAAACGTTTCTGGGTGCATCAGTCCTGCAGAAATCAGTGGCAAATTAGGAATGAGATTATTTAAATCCTAAACCTAACAATCTCTAACAAGCCTAAGGATTCAGATGTCTAGACTTCACTTTGTCTAGACTCACTTGACATCACAGTCCATTATCTTGGGTTTCCTTACTCTTGTTACATTCTTGCTTTAGGTCCAGGTCATTTGAAGCGTGTGACAGGATAGCCCCTTGATTCAATCTGGATGATGGATAAATTCATTTCTAAATCTCCCAGAGAGTGGGATTGTTTAGGCTGTGCAACAAGAGGGACCAAAAAAAGCAGACATGTAAGTGCAGCCCTTGAGGTAGCCAGTAGAAACATACAAAGGTCACAGTGCAGGAAAGGGTATCTTGCAGACAGCCAGGATTGTTGACTAAATATGTTGTCATTAGAAAATGTTGCTGTTCCAACCTTCTTCCCCCACATCTTTTTGCAAGAAAGCATTACTGTAAACTAAAACAAACCCAAACATTCAATAAGGGCAGGTTTCTCATGTTGATGATGGAATTTCTGAACAAATCTAGATGCTTTCAGTTCAGAACAGTTGTTGATATAGAGGATATATGTCTTGGAATGAGCGTGACCAAGTCTCAGACTAGGAGGATGATATTTTGGGGTCTTACCACCTCATTCATAATTATAAACAGTTGAAAGATCATCTTAAGCCTGTGTTGACTTCGCAGGGGTAATGGTTCCCTCCCCAGCTGATCTCTTTGCTATTTTAGTCAGCTGACTCTTTTCCAGAGAGGAGAGACTGTTTTTGTTTGTTTGTTCAGAGGGAGGGAGAGAAGAGAGAGAGAAAACCCCAAAAATCTCAACTAAATGAACAAAAACCACTACAAAAGGGTTTGGGTTTATCCTGTGGTGGGACATGAAAAAATTTTTGAAGTCTCAGAAAGTTTCACAGAATGAGAAAACCATTATCTGAACAGATTTATTTGCAAAGAGACATTCAAGAAAAAATGAATCTGTATTAGCTTTTTTTTTTTTTCCCAGATTATTTAACTCAAAATAACTTTGACAAGTCCATTTGTTCCCAAGGTCATTAAACTACCATCTTACAGGCACTTTTTTTTTTTTCTTTCTTTTTTCTTTTTTTCTTCTAAGATTTAAGTCACTAACTTCAGTTCCAAAGTGAATTAAGGTAAACCAGATGGAAGCCACATTAATTCCAAATGAGATAGTCTATCCAGGGGTTCAGTGCAGTTTAACCACCAGCTTTAAATTCAACCCACTAGTTAATTCAGGTGAACCATTCTGCATGCCTCTGTGTAGGCAAAGCTGTTCCCGGAGCGTCTGACAGTCTACTGAAGTTCAACAACATGCGATATCCTTTCCTGCTTACTTACACCCTGCGAGGAATGTGGTCTGGAGCCAGCACTAGTAAATTATCAAGTAGTCAGCAAGATCATGTCAGATTCTTGTTTGCAGCCATTGTTATTCCCTAAGGGTAGATGGTGGTAACCCTTGTGCCTTCATTGACCTTTCTGATGATTCCTGTCAGACTGTGTCACCTTACTCACTTTTTCTTTAGGATATATATATGCTCTACTGGCTTTTCTTACGCTATCTGTAGCACTTGAGTCTGTGTATCTCACCGGCACAGAGCCATGGTTGTTAACCAACGTTTTGTCATCTTCAGTAAGAGCTTAAGCATCTGGGATTGCAACAGTGAATCTTAAAACAAAAATGAAACACATCCTACAGCTGTGGGATGCAAACCATTCTGACTATCAAAAGTCTCCCCATAACCTGTGGCTTTTGCTCATGAGGTTTCTTGCGCTTATCTCAGAGCAGCTGTCACTGGTCAACATCACCAGACAGACCAGGCCTCAGGATCAAGAGCTTTTTGGTGTGGGCCTGCGCAGCCTGTCAAATTTCCTGTTCAAGGCTAATGCCATAACTGAGTGCGTTAGACCTTGATGTGGCACATCTCAGAGGACAGCCTGTTTGCAGTGGCGCATGGCTGAACTTGAACAGTCCCCCACAGGTCAGGATCACAAGTCTCAGACACGTTTTCCTTACACTACACCAAGTCCAAAGGAAATCAACTTAGTGCTCCGGCCTGCTAGTGCAAGGAAACATATTCACAGCCTCTCTTTAAAGTTGTCCCAGCAACATTTTCTACTCCCCCATCTACTCTCCTTTTCTTGAAAAGCAGAAAGTTTTGTCAGATAGAAGCTCCCTTGGGCCTGCGGTATCAAATCCAAATCTTGTTTAATAAAAACTTGACACGTGAATATATTAGCAGATTCTCTGAATAATGACTCGTGTCTCTCATGTTTGGTTTCTGTTTAATAGTCTGCCAATTCTCATTGCTTTTCAGTTTTTCCTAGGTGTCACACACTTTCTGATGACGGGATAGAAGCTGGGGTCAAAAACTGCTTCTTTAGTGAGGTGGGATATGAAATATCCAGGAAAAATGTTGTCCATCTTTCAGAATTCAGATCTTTGTGTGCCAACCAGGGGTGGTCACAGGGTAGACACAACCTCAGTCTGAACTGTAGAAGGAGAAATATCATATCAGCTGGTCCCAACTGGAGCACTAAACTCTCTCTCTCTCACTCTCTTTTTTTTTCTCCTTAAGAATTTTATGCTCCTGATTTTAGGCAGGGTTAAGCAGTAGGACTGCTCTGTAGTAAAGAAGAAAGCTATGAGATAGAATTGCCTAGTTTGCAGAACTATATCAGATAATGAAGGAATGGATTTAAAAATGAGGTCTTTCAAAATACAGAACAAAGAGAGGAAATTCTTCTTTTCTGCCTGAGCCTGCAGAGCATTGCACTGTTCGGGCTGTAGATCCCTTGGTTACCAGAGGTAATCCCAAGCATCACAACTACAGCTGAGAAAAAATTCTGAATCTCCAACCCTTGGGAAAGTCTGACATTTTCAAATTTGCTTTAGGTTCCAAAACATGAGGTTAAAGAAAAAAAATCCATAATTCTTATTCTGTGGAAATGTCAAAAGCTATTTTTTTATTATTATTTGTAAATGTCAAAATATCCTGCTTTGACATTTAAAATGTAAACAGTGAAAACACTTCATCCCTGAGATGGCCTACATAGGATCCCTTCCTCTGAGGTCCTACCAAGACTTCCTGTCATGCTTCACCAATGCATTGCCTTCTGGGAATTGTGGTCCCAGACTATATATTCTCCTGTGGGCTAGTAACCTCAATGCAGTTAATAAAATGTAGAGAAACCAACATCTAGAGAAGGAGAAAGGGACTTATTGAGAAGGAGTGACCCAGCTCAGCAACTCAGTGCCAGAGGATGGAGTCTAGAAAGCCAGAAGGGGGAATCCCAAAATATCAGTGCTGCATCTCCATGTGTCCCACCAGATGTCCCATCATTGCACATCTGCATGGTGGGTCAGATTACTGGGCAAATTCCTTGCCTTCAGAAAATAGCAAGGACTAAGCCATTTCCTCTTCTGAGTAAAGTTAACTAAGAAGAAAACATGTCAATGGAAACTAAGATTAATTCAGAAAAAGAAGCTATTCCTTGCTGGATTTGGACAGCAAGAAAAGTGTGGGAGAAAGACTTTTTTAAAGCTTGCATGTTTTACCTGGCATGAACTGCTCACTAGTGAGCTGTAGGATTGATTTGTATAGTATCAATGACTATGAAAAACACAACTGCAGGCAGGATGGGGATTCATCCCATCTGAGTGTAAGTGCCTTAATTAAAAAGCTGAAGACTTCAACCCAGTGCGCCAAGGCTCCATCTCTGTCCACAGCAGGAAACTTCATCCCCAGAAGGTGCAAGACCAAAGCAGAAAGCTGCAGCTGAGCTGGGTGGAAAATGTAGCAGGTGGGTGAGGAAAGCAGGTCCCTTGAGTAAGGATGGATTCACATTTGATCTTCACTAGAGTGCAGCTAGCTGTGCCATTAGCACTTGACTGCGGGCTGCCATCAAAAACAAATGAACGGACTGAGCTTGTAACTCGGAGCAGGTCAGGATGATGTGAAGGAGAAGCAGGAGCATCTCACTTGTTCACATTGCCTCTCTGGAAGAGGAAGAAGCCGTCCCCTATTTCCCAAGCAGCGCCTGCAGACTCCTCCAGCCCTGTTCCAGCTGACCTCCAGCAGGATGATGGGCCACCAGAGGCCCAACGAACGCCAATGGCTCAGAGCTGTCCGCCAGCAGAGCTAATGGCCCAGGCCTTGCTGGCGAGAGAGCAGAGAGCAATAAATGTCCCAGAGATGCTGCTGAGTCGATCCGTTTCCTGCACGCAAGCTGCACATTGTAAAAACTGAGGCTCGGATTCTTTTTCCTGTTTGCACTGGAGCAGACCGCAGAAATTGCACAATCCTCCAGGCCAGACCCAAGGTGAATCGTGAGACGATGGATTCCAAGGCAATATTTCACACTTGCTGAAAAAGCGATACAGCCCAGGGGAAGGGACTGTAATTAGGGAGAGCAGTGACAGCCCACAGACAAAGTAGTTCCATAAGCAGAGGAAGAAATGAAAGCTCGTTTCCAAAAGCTCTCACTTGCATGGATTCTCCAGTGCTCAATAAAAGGTGTGATCCCCAAGCAAGAGAGTCTCTCTCCTTTCTCCACTTGCTTATTTTGATGAAATATGATAGGCACAATATTTTTAGGCGTTCTCCCCTGCCTGTCAGGTTACAAAGCTGCTAGCTGGAGGTTGTATGGGCTGACACATAAACAACATGATCACATTAAACTCAGTTTCCTGAGGAAGCCACTCTAGAGTAAAAGTTTTGATTTGGTGGAGACATCTGCAGGGGTGATGGGGAGGAGAGTAGCAACTTTCAGAAAAATAATGGGAGGGTTAAAAAGAAAATAAACTTGCTTTTTCTTTCTTGAAATGTCTTCTGGAGGGACTTTTCCTGAGGGCTTTCTAAAATGTTTTTTGTTGATGTGGTAAAAAAGGAGAAGGGAAAGCAGGATAATAACAGCAAAACATTTATGGTAAGGTTTGTATGTTTCTCAACAAATACAGATGGACAAATAGATAAATGGATAGATAGAAATATATAACAAGTTATATAACTCTAAGATATTTAAAACTAAAAAGTCATCCAAACACGAAGAATAGAATTATTCAAAAAAGATTTGCCTCATGTTTTGCACAGCCTGGAAAGAGCTGCAGAAGCCATCCTCCACAATAGTAAGCTTGCTCAGCAGCTACAGTGCCTGACTGTGCCCCCAAGAAGGGCCAAAAAGTCTCTGAGAAATGCCAGATCATTATATGAAAAGTGATTTGCTATCTTGATCCTGAAATGTCATTGTTTTCTCCATTCCTCCTACTATGTAAAGGTCAGGCATCCACAGATCTGCTTGGGGATGAAGTAGTACAAGGACTTTAGAAGTCCTCCTTTACTACCATCTTTGCCTCTCTGACTCTTCGGCCCACAATGCTGCTAGCACTTCTACTGCCTGTGCATCTATACAGCCTGTCTGCAGCTCTAAACTTCACCTGGCAGGTGCAGAGAACCAGAAAAAAAAATTGAATGTTGTGCTAAGATAAAAAACAGGTGCTCATCCCAGTCTTGGGGGCTCATACCTATTGTGTCCTCTTCCAAGCCATGGCTATCCATTCGCGCAGGGACTGTGTGCCACTCAGTGGACAGGGAAATGCAGAGACTGGTTTCTGAGCTCTAGATCTGAAATCATGTGTCCTCCTGGAGCATGGTTGATTGCACACCTTCCCTGAAACAGAAGGCATGCAGCAATGTCAAACCAGAAATGAACACGATGGTGGGAAGAGGACTGATCTAGCATCATGCTTGAGATTAATTTCAAAAGTATTTTGTACCGTTCTGGCTGTGAATGGATGGACCTCAGAAAATACAGATAGTAGTTGACAATGGTTTGAAGTTGGAATTCTAGACAAAAGATTTTCTCCTGTCATCTCTGCATGCCTAAAGTGCCATATACTGTATCCTGAAAACCTATTTTTGGCAATGAAAAAACTTGAAGTGTCTCCCTCTCTCCAAAAAAACCCAAGAGTAGACGAAAGAAAAGTCTCTGCCAGAAACCATGATGGGACAAATCTCCAGATTGCAGGAACTCTGGGGATAAAATGATTGTCATAGATGTCAACAGGCCGTCTTTGAAAAAAATGAAAGGATTGTGTATGACCAACACAAGAACCAGTGTTTCCAGTAACAAACTGAAAACTGGAAAGTTGTTGGACAGGGTCAATGAAAGCCCTCTCTAGAGAGGCAGTTTCTGAAGAAAAGGACTGATGCTAATACCTTACACAGCCTCTCCTCTTGAACGGGAAACCTTTTTGATAACTAATTCATCACATATGACAGACACATTCAGAGTCCCTCTCTCTCTCTCTCTCCCCCCCCCCCCCAGATCTCTTTCCCTTTCAATGTCTGTAAAGCCCAGCTCTTTTGCACTGAATATTTGCTTTCAAGAGTGCCTTGCTAGAAATAAGTAACAATTTTGTAATAGCCAAGCAAATACCCTGGCTCCACATCGCCCTTCCAAGACTCAGTGTGAACGTAAACCAGATGTGATCCCAACAAAAAGGCATCCTCTGATGTACCAGATGGGACTCCTTCATCACTTTCCCATTGACTAAATATAGTTGGGGGGAAACAATAGTACCAACACAGAGCAGTGAGGTCGAGTGATACGAAGAAGGATTCTTTCATTTTTTTCCAGAAGCTAGTGACAAATCTCTGAATAGACATGTAGTGGGAAATCTAGGAGCAAATTTTCCCCATTTTTTGCCCTATATAATTCTTCTGTCTGGTTGGCCATTATGGACTGCAAAGTATTTCCTAGCTTTGGTTTTGTTTTCAATAGCAATTTTCATCCCCGTTTCAACCTTAACTGCTATTGTGGGTCTTTGCTACTGCTGTGCTATAGACAACAGCAGCAGCAGGAATTTTAAAAATAGAGCAGGAAATTTAACAACTGTAAAAAAAATTCTTACCCCAGAGAGCCATTGTTTATCCTTCTTCATGTATGCTAGCAATAATTATACTAAAATCTGCTTAGGAAAAAGGTCCATTTTACATCAGAGGAGAAAATGTATTTTTTTTCCTCCTAAACTGAATAAAACTGAATACAAAGACTGTTTCATTAAATGTGGCTTTCTGGTAAAAAAAAAAAAAAAAAAAAAAAAAAAGGAACAAAAAGTCTACCCATAAAAATTAGCATTTGAAAAAAGCCTTCTCCATCCAAAAATCCAAACAACTGAATACAAACTGTGGATCTCTTCCTTAAAAATGGGGGAAAAAATCCAAGTTGACCTTAGGTTTCTCTGTGTTATACAGGGCTGCTGGTTGAGAGACACGCCACAGGACTACCACATACTCCAACCTCCTGCATGTGTCGTCCAAAGCAGGAGTACCAGTATCTTTGCTGTATTTCTCTAGTCTACTCTTACTGATGAAATTACAGGTTTATTGTGGGCATACACCAGCCCTGGCGAGCATGTGCCCAGAAATAACAGTGAAGCAGTGGGAGGTCTGTGGCTGAGGGGAATGATACAGCATTCAAATAGCAATGGCAGCCTCGCAGACTCAAATCGATATTTACGTACCTTCTCAGCCTAAAGCAGCTTTTCACCATCACGTTGCCAGAACATTTCCCAGCTCTTCAAACAGGACTTTAAGGGCTGATGAATTCTCTTCCCATTTCAGAGACAAATTTCACCATCTTGTAAGACACAATGCAAAATCTTTTTGTTGTTTGAATGGAGGTGAAGGTTTCACCCAACATAACGACCTCTCCTTGAAATGGCTTCTACTGCACTACAGCAATTAAGTTCCACTTTGGGTGAAATGATTCATGCTTCAATAAATTCAATTTCAACACGACATAATTATGGTGAGTCACATAATCACAGATTAATCACAGCACCTCCCATTTAGCAGTCAAAACAGTGGAGGATTCCAAATGCAATGCATATGATGCTGCTCCACAGCTTTTGCTTCACTTAATTCCATTTCTGCTTTATAGGTTGATCTTACACGAGCTCATGAATGCTTTAAGGGTTGCACATAGATGTGTAAGATAACAGGGAGAATTCTCTTACTGTTTTACACCTGGAGAACGAACCTGAAAGAATGAATGCTGCCAATATCAGTGACTTCAGCAAGAACCTGAGGATCTCCTGTTTGCTACTGAGCTTCCCTTGGCAGGATGCATTGTTAGTGAGGATTGAAGATACCCTGTGCCTTCCATAACTGAGCCCAAGTGGTCTCACAAAAAGGAGAATGTTAATTCCCATGAATTCTTCCACTGACTTTGTTCTTCAGAGCAGTAGGGGATGGGAAACATCTCCACGCTAACATCTGATCATCCTGTTCCTATCTGACATTATCAGGATACTTGAAAACATCTGTTAGGACTTTCCTCCTGCTCAGTGCTGGCCCTGAGCATCTTCTGTCTACACTGGCTCCTGTCTCACTTGAGTTATAGTACTGTCTCCTTCTTTCTCCATACTCCATTTTCACTGCTACTGAATCTAGAGACTGCAACAGGATCACTTAGTAGAGCCTGTGCTCAGATTGTCTCATTTGAACATCACTCGTAGCCTCACGTACACTTGCCACAAACCAATGAGGGGGAAATTCCTTCTTTGTGATCAGACAATTTGCGGCTGCCCTTTACCAGACCTTGGGTAGGAACGTATGCAGTGGTTTTTCCAAATGCTGTAACCCAACTTATTCTGTGTGACCAGCTTATTTTGAATTGCTGTTGGATCATTTTATGGAATTGTTTTACTTTCAAAGCTTTCATTCTCCAAAACGGTCCAAAAGGGGTTTATTTTCTTTTGCTTTTTATTGCATTTATTTTTAAGGTGCGAGTGGTGGTGGTGGTGGGAGCAGGGCAAGAGGGTATGTTTTTTGACAAGAAAAGTAAGAGGGAAGATTGCTTTTTGACATTTTGTTTTGTACCACCACTGATCAGTATAAAGTTTGACAAGCTGATTTTTTTTCCCATACATCTTGTGAGTTTTCTCTAGAATTCAGTTTGGTTTTAAAAGTTGGCTAAAGGATCTGTGGAGCGGGTGGGGTGTTGATGGAGATGCTGGTAAATTAACATTGTCAGCAAATTAATAAAACCTTTAAAAGAAAAGGCTTCAAGGGCAAATACAAGGTTTCTTTAATCTTTTCTCTCTCCCCCCTCCCCCCCTTCCCTTCAAGAAATACTTTCTTCCCCTTAAAGAATCAACAAATTGATTCTTCTCTTTCCCTTCCCCTTTTCTTTTTCTTTCTCTCTTTTTCTTTCTTTCTCTTTCTTTCTTTCTCCTTCCTTCCTTCCCTTTCTTTCCTTTCCCTTTCTCTTCTCTCTCTTTTTTTTTTTTTCCAGAAAAGATTAGCATATTTTTCTGGACACAAAAGAAAGACAAACAGTAGAGTATAGCATTTCTGAAGAATTAATAATGTTGTGACAATCAGCAGGTGAAGGTGAATTGACCGGAGCTGAGGCTAGATGTGTGCAGAGGAGCAGAGAAGGAACACTGGGTAATTCATTTATACAGCATGAGTAAGCATGTGTGCAAAGCAGGGTGCTGAACAAAACAGCATAGCCTTGCAAATGGCACAAGATGTGAATGTGAAGTCTGACTGGGGCATGGCTGGCCCTTCAACGATTCAGAAAGCAGAGACCCACCTCAGTCAGCACAGATAATCTGCATCTATGCAATTCGCTCGGCACCAGAGCCCCTGAGGTGCTGGCTCCCTCCTGGGGCTTCAGGGACCCAAGTGGTCTGCAGGCTTCCTTGCAGCCATGACCACGGTGCCTTTCAGAAGTGATTTGTGTGGTGGCCACAGCCAGAGGTGCTGTTTGGTACCTCCACACTGGGAATTTCTGAATTGGATGGGAAGAAACCAGAGGAAGTTTCCAACTGACTGTTTATACTCTCCCGCCAGCAAGCGCAGGGTGGGGTTTTGAGTGGAGAATGTTGCTCAGGACAACTGTAAGCCTAAAAAGCCACATTTATTCCATGGCTTGAGCCTGTATCCACAGTCCCAGGAGATTATATTACTCACAGAAAAAGCTTATTAAAATCTCCCATGCATCATAAGATATGCCACCCAACAGGAGGCCATGATTCTGTCTCAGTCTTAGTGGCAAGTGAATTGTAGAAAAGAGGTGTCCAGATATGACTGTATGCTCCCAGAAAGGCCTTCTAATTTCCTCGCTTTTGCAGGCTACAACAGACCTCCACGCAGAGGTCTGCCTTGGAGATGTGGCCTCAGTAATCCCATGGACACAGCCTCCTCTCCAAGTTAAGTCTGATCCAAAATTAAATCTAAGGTGGTTTCAGAAGCACTGTGCAGCAAAGAGGTCTAATGTGGTCCTTGAAAGACAAGATGCTTATTTTTTTAAAACTAGAGTTGAGATGTCATTCCAACTAAGCTGCATAAATTCCATTATAAACAATACCATGTGCCTCTTGAGTCCTCTGTTGTAATCATTTTATGGATTATTCCCCTTTGTTTCTTCCCAAATCACTCACTGGGACTGTTGCACTCTACAAACCCATTGCATTACACCTCCAAGACAGCTACCTCCTAGCTGAGATAATGATAGTGACAAAAAGACCCCACTCCTCAATGTGTCTATGGAGCCAATTCTTCCATCAGTTTGACTCAGTTTTGCCCGATGGGACTTTTGGCCCATAAAACATTTTGTGTCTACTTCCAAGTCACAGGTCCATACGAACTGAAACAATTCTCAAAATCCTTGGAAGTGGGTGGAGGGTGGTACACAATCACCAAGCCAGCTCCACAGTCCAGTATCAAAAACAAGAGCAGACCTGGAAAAATATTACAAAACTCTTCCACTGGCACCAGCGGGTCAGTGTCATTACAGGCAGCGGTGTTGTTCTCAGATACTATTTCTTTGGCTTCCTTCTCCTTTTTCCTCTCCCTCCTCTGAAGCACATTTTCTTTCCCTTGTATTGCACGGTAGGGTTGTATCCCTGGAGATTCACAGCGATGAGGAGGAGTAGGCAGAGATCAAAAGCACTTCTAGCTTTGAAAAGATTATTCCTGGCCTCAAACCAAGTATGGCAAGCTCCAATCCATCCATCTTATTCAAACAGTGTTTCAAAACTGGTCACCCAACCCTTTTGGATACTGCTTCCCTTTCAACTTTATATGGCACACAGAATTCTTTGATTTTACCTTTTAAAGCATGGCACCAAATTCTTTACTAGTGCAACGGGCTGCTCTTATTTTTTAAACCTGATGCTGCAGGCTTCTGTGGTGTTTTCAGTCTTTCTCAGCCTCTTTCCAGGCCAAAATCTCTCAACTGCTTTACAAACCAACTACACCTATTTTACCTTGGCTCATTGACCCTTCTAGAGAAATAAATCTAAAAATGTTCTCTGTATTACTGTGGAAATTGTCCAGAAATCTAAAGTACCAAACAAAAACAAAAGAGCCAATGATAATTACAAGAAGTTGGCCAAAAAATGGACATGGTCTGTTTAGAAGAATGCCAAGATCTACAACACTTGTCCAAAAGATCATTTAATTTTAAGAGCTGGGTGGGGATAGTATTGTCAACAGCGAAAGATGCATGAGTTGAGTAAATTCCTAGTGTATATAGAATGTACTCTACTTTCAAACAACTTTGACAGTATGAATATCACACAGGAAGGGATCAACAGGCTTCATCTTGTCCATCTCTGAATCACAAGTTTAGACAGTCACAAAAGGAATCAGATGTTCAGGAGTATGCTCCTTGGCTGTAAGCTATGAGACTTTCAAAAATCACAAACTGTTTTCCTTTTGTATTAAAAGTGTTCTTAGCTCCAACCCTTCAGAAGTAGGAAGTGCTTAGTAGCCCAGCCATCCATTCATGACTGTTATGACTAGTTAAAACAAAGAGATTTGGTTGTCTAGTTCTATCTGTGTATCACAGTGCATAAACAAGTGCAAATGGAAGACATGTCTCAGTGTCACATCTGCTGGATAAAATAGTAGAACGCATCCTGCAAGTTATTCCAGAGAGACGGGTCACAGTCTGACCATGCACTGGTGTGTTTGGAAAATGGATGATTATCCAAAATTGCCTAGCTTTTGGAAAACAACCAGAAAAAACTAAATTGCTCAAGAAAACAACTCCTCTCTCAAATTCAAAATGTTCTGAATGGATTAGGAAGGAACAACATCAGTTAAACCAGTCATTTTATTTCTCCCATATGCCTTGGAAAGTAGTAGGTCATGAATAACGCTTTGTGGATTTTAGGGATGAGATGTGCACACATATCTTGTAATGAGCACCAAGAACTTTCGGAGAATGTAAAAACATTTTCAATATTTAGGCTAAGTGCATCTAATATGTGGCTTCTCTAAAGACAGTAGCATGTTGAGAAAGAGGGGTATCTGTGGAAAGCAACAAAGCATGGGCCAGGCTAACACGATACTGCAAGAGTATTGAGAAGGCCATTCACTTTCTACATTTTTTTTTCCACGCAAGATAAATCCGAGACATTTATAGCCAAAAATTTAGCTGAAAAACAAAGATAGACAGAAGAGTATGGTCTGGATAGATAATATTGAAATAGCCAATTATTTGCTCCTGGCTTTCCTCAGCCCAGCACACAGTCACAAAAACAGGAAGATAGAACAACAACAAAAGTAATTTCTATAAGAGACTGGATTTATTAGCAGCAGATAAAGACATTATTAACTACTGTCATTAAAGCTTCAGTTTGCATCAAGCAATATCTGCAATCCAGTATGTCAGAGCCCCACTAAGACTGTTACAACAGAATCAGCTGAGCTTTTCATTTCAGATTGTTTTCCACCGGGAAATAAGGAAATAAGAAAAGAAAGAAATAAGGAAATAAATAAATAAGTAAATAAATCACATAAATAAGCATTATTCGTGCTAGATCACTTTGTAAGATTTGTCTTAGCCTATTCAACTACCAGTAAGTCAATCAATACCCTGGCATTTTTCCCAAGAGAATTAAACACAACCAGGATGCAGAGGTCAAATATAATTTGTTCAGAAGGTTACTGTACTACTGTGAAACTAAAACATCTCACATAGTCCTGTTCAGTACCAGGCAGTTCTTAGTTTTAAATTCTCTGAATCTAGGCCAGACCATTAGAGCTATCTGATTTGACTGCCTATATATTTCATGAATACAAGGTACAGTTTTTTCTCCCAGTCACTATCTAGTAAAACCCATTAGCACTGCTCAGTGAAACTGTGTTTTCTAGAAAGATACTCAAGTCTTATTTGGAGAAGACAAGGCATGAGAGAGAGTTCACTGTTTCTGGAGGCAGATTACTCCAATTAGCCTATTCTTCTCCCTTCCCCCTCACTGTTAAATAATATGCCAACTTTTAAGTCAACTCCAAGCTACTGATTCTTGTTCTGCATTTCTCTGCTGAATTAAAGACCTCTTTAGCAACTGCTGTTTTTTCCTTGGGAAGGTAATTATAGAGTAATCAAGTCACCTCTCATCTCCCCAGTTGCCTTCATGATTAGTTAAACAGATTGATTTCTTTAACTCTCCCATGGTGCAGGGATTTCTCCAGACCTAAAATAATCATGTGGTTTCATTCTGCAAAGTCTTGTTTTTCGTGTCCTTTCTCAGGTGTGGATTCAGAACTGAATGTAACAAGCTGGCGTCAGTAAATGTCATCTGAAGAGGTAATATCATCTGTTACCATATTACTTCTCTTTCAACATACCCTATGACCTCAACCACCCTGTTTAACTTGTTTTCATAACCAGAATGAACAGCCTTTTTCTAAATTCTATCTTAAGCTAAAACATTTGTACCGATGGATAGCTTTTCTGTAGGCATGATGTACTTACTGGCTTTCCCTAAGGCAGAAACTTTTACTGAAATATTTTCATTTGAATTTACCAAGTGATTGCTTTCACTATAAATCATTGCTCTAGCTATGTTTTTGTCACCCAGTATCCTTCATCAGCAAGGATTTTATGTCTATTACCAAATCAGTGATGAAATTACATATCCGAAATGAGCCTCATCCTAGAAGAGCAGCACTAAAAATGCAGTCATTCAGTCTTTTCCCATGGATTGAAATTTTGAGATCCGTCAGTCAATTTTTAATTTGTTCCTTCTGCATATATTGTTCAATACTCATTTATTTTAAATCAAAATACGGAGCACTAACAATTCAGTAAAACTAACGACAGTAATCCAAACATATAACATCTCTAATGAGCTCTCTAATGAGCCGTGTTTAATTAACACTGCTATACAGTAACTAGATTGTGATTGTCATTTTCAGAAACCATACTTAGAAGTTTTGCTTAATATTTTAAAGGATTTCTGTCTTCTCACTGGGGACGCAACTGCTTTCCTGTGATGGGGAAGTTTTTTTACATCAATACCCATGTGTTTGGAGGGCCCACACCAAATTCTCCATGGCCATGCCTGACTCTCAGCTGTGGCAAATATCAAATATTAAATCACAAATCTTTGCCACCTTGTTCTAACAGAGGATGTTGGATGGCAGTGAGAGATCAAGTAAGTGGGAACAGAACTAGTTTTCCTGCTGACTTATCTCATTCCTTGGAGTCAGACTTAAACAGTAGGGTACTCTACAGAAAAACACCAAGGCTGTTTGATGAGACCTTTGTCCAAAATGGTTTTGCTTTTAGGATATTTCTTCCACGATTCTTTAATCAAGCTATTTTACATACCACTTTTTATTTTTTGTAGCACTGATACCAATTTGGTGAATTAATAGCCCTATGAGGGCAAACAGAAAGGTTGAAATAGGTTCTGTTGGTTCATCAGAAGTGAGTTCCAAGGAAGAGAGACATTAAGACAGTGCCTGGACCTGAAAAGATGCTACAGCATTCAAGTTACTCTATGAAAGGCTATCACATTTTCTCACTAGGAGTGAAAGGTTCACTGTAAAAAAAAAAAAAGAAAAGGATCAGTAAATCAAATAATGGTAATGGATTAGCACTGAAAGATCTCAGACAGTTGTTATTCAAGATTAAAAAATAATTATAATTAAAAATCTGACAGTTGAGAAACTGACAAGAGTATTTGCAGGAAATCATTCAGAAGAAACTGAGAAAACTGCCTTTTAGATGCGTGAATTCATAAAGTGACTGTAGAGCTTGAGAAATGAGGATAGTTTGGTTTACACAGTAAAGAAAAGAAGAGGGAAAAGGGAGGTTACAGGTTCCTTCCAGTATTTTATTCCTTTTCTGTTTATAGTGCTGAATATAATGCTAATTCTACCAGATTTTAGCCCTGTATATAATGAAACCCATACCAGCTGCTGGAGAGAGCACAAGGCAATCTATGCCATAGGAATCTGTGAACAAAAAGAACTGGACCTCCCTCAGGTAGCAGAAAGGAAGACAAAGGCCCCTGCAGATTTGTCATCATGCTAAGAGATCTCTGCACAAATAATTCATTCATGTTGTGGGAGTGAAGCTGATGATCAACGCTCATTACTCAAGCTGGTGAAAGACCCAAAAGTGAAACAAGACACTGGGGAGGGTGAAGCTGTGATGATCTCTAGGAAATGATGAGAAAGAGCATTTTGATTGCCAAGACAGACAGCCCCAAGGATAGTGGCAGGTGATCACTTAAAGCTTATTGTGTAGACAAAAGGGAGACACAAGCAGAGCATCCTTTCCAGCAAAGTACAATCGAGAAGGCTGCTCCACATGATTCAAGAGCAAATACTGGCACTCTGCAAGAATCCTTCCTGTATGTAGTGGAGCTCTGTTCTCTGCATGCTGCCATACCACACCAGATAACCATCTCTGTTCCTTGTGCCATTCCCTACTGATGTTAGACCATCAGCTTCAGATAAGAGGCTGCCTTGCTACTAGAGACTATCGTGGGAATGCAGAATTACTTCTGTATGAAAGCTGCAAGGTGTCACCATGTTTCACTCCATCTCTCTCTGAGGAAATGAAGGACAGCCTTCGTTCAGTTACTGCCCGTGGTGGTTTAAGTACTCACTGAAGGCCAGTGACTTTAAATGTAGCAGACTTTCCTAAGCACCTAACCATCTGTTCAATGCTTTTGACAATGTGTTTATGTTGTCAGTCACATAGGAGAAAAAAATCAAAGTGCTTCATATTTTTTGTTAATAGAACATGTTGAGATGACATTAATCATACAGACAGGGAGCCTTCTACTCGTAAGTGAATACATACGTTAAATACTAGGGCTGTTAATGGACCCTGTTTCTGATCACTGCTGTCATAAGTGATAACAGGCCCGAGGCCAATTAAACCACTTTTCACATTTTTCTTAAGGCAAGGAAGCACTGGGAAAGGATCCTGGCACCAGAAACAGTGCTGAGGTGAGGGGCTTAGCGCTGCTGTAACGTGATCTCCGTCTGCTCAGATGCTTCCTCACTCCCCTCCACTGCTCTCTACCCAAACGCCTGTTGGGAGCTCAGCGTGGGCTTCTCTTCTTTAAGGACAGCACGGGCAGGAGCAAGCATGGAGCAACTGAAATGTGGGACTCGTGGGAATGAGGTCCCCACTGAGGAGCAGAGAGGTGACCAGCTGCATTTGGGCACTTGAGCTCAGCACTGTGTGATAGTCCAGTTGTGACCTGGAAGCAGCATGGATGCATTTTCAAAGCACTCCTGCTCATAAATAGTGTCTTATCTTTATATCTAAAAGACAAGACTTCTGAGTATTTGACTGGCATCCCACAGAATGGCTTGGGATGTTCCACATTACCAGACAAAATTTTCTGTTTTCCTTATGGACAATATTGTCAGTGGAAAAGAGAAGAAGATGCATTCAAACAAGCTTAAAAACGTGGTCACCCTGTATTTGTAAGATCCGTGCATGTAGCTGGCAGTAATAAAAGGCAAGCTATTTTTCAATCTGTAGGCATTTGATATTAGTGTATTTGTATGGTAGCTTGGACTATGTTTGGAGTTTGAAAGCTAAGGCCTTAGTCACGTAATGCTCAGCACTGTTCAAAACCTATGCATATCCTCATTCAGTCCTTTACAAGGTACCATCTTACAGATTCCAAGGCAAAAGCAACTTGAGATAGGCAGCTATATGGATCCAAGCACTTCTCTACACTCTCCTCTCCTGCCCTCCTCCCAAATTAAAGATTATATCTGCCAAACAAACTCCGAGTTGGGATGGTAGCTAGTTTCGCTGGTATGAGGAATGCTGAATTTTTCAGCAAGTTGTGAAAGCTGAAGTCCTTGCCAACTTTCCTTTAAGCTTTTTAGACCCAGTGTTTGCATTTGCTTTCTGTTTCAAGTGGGCAGAGATGTGACAGGCTAGCTAGGGTCTCAGTCCCTTTGAAAATCCTGCATTAAAGCAGAATATTAAGCAAACACTGGAAAATGATGGGAATCACTTGCTGATATCTACCTCCTTGATCTGCATGTCTTGCATGTATTTCCAAGCTGTAACTGAATATAAATCAAAAAAAATATATATATAAAAATCAAGAAAGCTATAGAGTCAAACACTCCTCTTTCCTTATATCAGATCAGTTTTAAAACAAAACAAAACAACCAATCCCCCCCCAATCTTACATGAGACACATTTTAGGTTTGTTTTTCTTGCCTTCCAGGTTTTGAACTCAAATTCGTTGTTTGAACTAATATAAACTGTTTCTCTCATGAAGGTTATACCCCCAGAGGTCTTCAAAATCTATTGCAGATTTGAAGAGTCTATTTAACCTTTTCTGACATTTAAAAGAAAACAGAAAGCAAGCTCCTGCCAGCTGAAAAGTGAGTTAAAGGAACCAGTCCAGTTTGTGTCCAACTGGATGAAGAAAGGATAGTCGAATTCCTTCCATTTTACACACAGTTAGTCATGAAATTGTACAAGAGAAAAAAAGAAAAGACAATAAAATACCCTTATTGTAACAGCTGAAGCAAACTTTGGGTAACTGTCAGCAGTGAAATGTCCAGAGAGCATTTGTACCATTCCATTTCATTAAGCTGAAGGGTGGGATTGCAGACTGTAAAAGATTATAGCAGAGCTCTTCAAAAATTTACAGCTCACAGTGCAGCGGAGCACAGGGGAAGTCTCCCTTTCTTGTGTATGCAAGAGGGAGCCTGGGTTTTGTCTCTCCAATGATGATGATGTGTAGAAGAAGGAGGTTGCCAGAAGCACCAATGGAAAATGAAATGTGCTCCGTGAACACTTTTTTTCTTCCCCGTGGCCTACAAAATGCATTTATGCAGTCAGTTTTATTTACTTCCTGAGCTCTTGACTTTGTGGGCTGGATCAGGACAGGAAGCTTATGGTTGGTGTTCAAGACAACATCAGATGCTTTGACGGTACGATGCATAACTGCAATGAATGCCTTGGAGGGGGGTACTCTTACCTAATTTCAAACAGTGTGACCAGCAGGAGCTACTCTGTTTTGTACCAGCTGAGAATCTCGCCCCAGGATCTTCACTGAGCTGCAACAGGAAGTTTAAATTCTGGGTAAAATAGCAATATGTCTACTGGAAATGCAGCTCATTACAACAGAGCAAGTATACTGGAAAGCTATGTTGTTTCTCAGAAATCTCTTTGGTTTCAGCGCCTTCCCCCTTTATACGAGAGCATGCCCCCTTATGTCAGTGCAACTCTTAATAACGTGCTGTGGAGTGAGAGAAGGTTAGGATAACAGTTATTTGTCAGCAGAAGAGGCACAAGGCTGGCAGGTGAGAGGGTGAGAAAGAGAAGTCATTGTAGATGTGTTAAGAATCTAACAGCCCTAAATACTTTTACTGGTGAAGATGGCTATAGCAGCTAATTTCCTCTGGCTCCTTTTCACCTATGTTGATTCACCAGAATTGCTGGGTTGTACTTGTCCTTGCCAGAGCAGAGAAGGTACCTACCAAAACAGAGGTGGTCAAGAGATTTCCACTGTTTCAGGTTTCCAGTGGGAATAGCAGTGTCCACCAAAATAATTTCCCAAAGTGAAGGATTTTCAAAATAACAATAGAGATGATGCAAAATGAAGTGTTGCAACCTAAATGAAATGCAATCCAAGTTCAGAAAGGCTCGGTTTTCATTTCTTTTAAATAAAAAATATATATTTTTTTGTCTTAATTCACCATGACGTTCAATTTCATTTCCTTGTTTGTGCATTGCTTTGTGGGACTTATAATTCACAGCTCTGTTCCCTGCTATAGGCCCGTGGTCATTTAGGGGACTGCAGCTCCCAAGAAATAACATGCATTTAGTGTGGACTGAATTATATGCTGCGCTGGATACTCATGTGATTCTAGTGCTGTATGGAAAATGTAGCTTGGACAGAAAAGTTTAACCATTATGAAAATCTGGGGGTTCTGTCCTTTTATCTACAAAGCCAGAAGACGGACCCTCACAAAAAGTGAAGATCGGTATTAACTGTATTTCAGGCAAATTGAGCATGTTTGGCAAACCCAATAAACAAAAGGAAACATTTCAATATAGGTAATTCTCCATTCCCATTTCTACTTAAGAACAATGAAAATATTGGCAATTCTGAGCAGGAATTAAAAGAAATTTCAGTTTTTGTGCAAATTTATTACTTTGGAAGTACTTGCTTCAGCTTAGAATAATAAGCTTTGACACGCTGGAAGTTCCCAAAGAGCAGGAATTCCAACTTTCTCACTGCTGCAAGTCCACATTCATTAATTTTCATGGTTTTTTTTTTTATGTGCAGGCTCTCCTCTGTGGGTTATAAAGGCTTGAGCAGTAAAGCCAAAACCTTTACTGAGGATTTGTACATGGGTAATTGAAGGATTTAATTCTTAAAAGTGGAATTGTGCTCAGTTTGGTTTTATAACCATTTTTTTTTTTTAATATAAGTTGTATAGGTCAAAGGAAGTGTTCTCAGTTGTGCTGCAGTGATCCCACCAAAAGCAATGTAAATGGATGAAAGAACCACTGAAGTCTGTAACAGAGCAGAGTTTGGACTCCTCTACAACCTTTTTTTAGCTTTATGCTGCAAATGATTAGTAGTACAGGCTTCTTGGGCAAAATTTTCAGTTCAGACTGGTTTCATAGCTAGATTTGGGATACGTAAAGAAAAAAAACAAATATTGTGTGCAGTGCTGTGGGGTTTTTGTTCTTTTTTTGTAGGCATAGTTTTTTCTCTCAACAGATCTGTTTCCATATTGCAGAATTGACCATTTTGATCACCAAAAAGACTCCAGAGAATTCAAACAAGCTCAAGGACTAGTCCCCATCCTGCTTATTATCAGTTTGAAGTCCCCAAACTAATCTGTTCCATTGTCAAATCTGGACTTATATGAAATAACCTTGATTTCAGATGAACCCTCTGAAGACTTTCAGAGATACAACAATGGGCACAAATTACTAACTGTGGATGATTTACCCTTGGGAGGTTCCTTTTCTGCCAGTGAACTTAAAGGACTTTTAAAGCCTCAGGAACTGTTCTGCCCTCAAACTTAAATCAACTATTTAAATAATGCCAACAGAATTGAACTATTGAGAGATTAGTAAAATATGACAATAAAGATTACCAGTTCTCTCACAGGACTCTTCATTTGCCAGCCTGGGTTTTGGATGATATCAATCAGAACTTAGAAGATGCTGAGGAAAAAGGGGTGAAGTCATAGGCACTTACACTGGCAGAATCAGACTGCTGTCCTTCCAGCCCTTTATGTTACATACCTTTTTCTAGGAATTGAAGGATGGCCTCCTTTAAAGGAGGATTATTCTGGATGAAATGTGAAAATACCAAATTTTGAGGGATACTTGCCATTTTGAAAAAGGCAATAACGAAGCCTATATTTTTTTCTTTAGAATGGCACACAGATCTCTGCACAGGGGTGAAACTCTTCTAGACCAAGAAAGAGGAGGCCAAAGTTTATTCTCAGTTTATGATGCAAGTAAAGAATACACTTCACTGATTTTCATGAGCTCCCTGGATAGAATTTAGCTCAAGCTTCATATCTTAGGGGGACAAAGCCAATGACCAGCCTACAGGAAATACAGGGTGAGTTCAACACAACAAGAGGTGTACAAAAAAGAAACCTTCCTTCCCTTTCCTATAAAAAAGGATGCAATTTTATATGTAAAACTTCCTGTCAAACCTGGAAGCCTTCTAGTATTTTCATGGTATATAGGAGGTATTCAAGAAAGGTGTCCACTTTCCACCACAGAATTGTATTGTGCTGAAAGTCCAGATAATTATATTTTCCCTTTTTTTGCAACAGATCATTTTGAAGTCGGCCTCACAGTGTTGCACAGGTTAATGATAGGGCATTCAAAATATGGGAAAAGCACTGGCATTTTGCTTTCTCTGAAAAACTTGTTCAGTCTTGAAGGCTATTGCCATCACTGCATCTTGCAGTTAGAGTACTTGAGATCAGCTTTTCACTTAATTATTCCCACTGTGCGCCTTGCTCTCTACCAATCAATCGTAAGATCAATTGTCTGGCAATAGTCACAGTTCTTCAGCCTGAGCAGATTAGAGATCAGCATTGATGCTCCACATCATGGGACAGATTTGGCCTACAAGCATCCAGAAACCAGGTCAGATAATTCTCATGAAAAAGCTCTGCTCCTGCTGGCACCTAAGATTTGTAGGAGGCTCAGTAGGACAGTGAGCACTGAGCTAGTGGATGAATGAAGAGCTCTTTGCTGAACCCCCACCTCCCCAAGAGAACAGAAAATTGGGACATTGAGTGTTTTGTGGAAAGCAAAACAAAAACATAACCTTGACTCTGGCCTGGATCCAGCCCTGTAACTGTTTTCCACCGTCTCTTAGAATTTATGTAAAGAATAAGGCAAAGAATGTAGCCGTTTCTTTGCAGTTTCTGCTCTAAAGTTGCTCCTAATAAATTCCCCTTTTTAACCCCATCTAATCCTCCATCCTACACTGGCACTCCCTGGGCCTTTGAGACTCCAGAGATCCCAAGCATCTGAAGACAAAGCCAGTGTTAAACAGCATTTCACATTCCAGGAAGCTCCCAAAGAGCCACCAATTTCCCCTTACCCCAGGAGGTTTTGCAGAGTCCAAAGAACAGCTCCCACTTTTCTGGGGAACAAAATCAAGCCTCAGCACCAAACAAGCATGGAATTGCCAAATATTTTCTTTTTGTCTTGGAAAAAAATAATAGAAATATTTCTAGTTTAGTGAATTTCACATCTGTGATGCCAAGGGAATGGAAAGGATACTTTGCTTCCAATAATAGCGAGGTACTAAGACACCAAAACTAGAGCATCTCAACTCCAAAAAGAAAGGGTGGGATGGAGTCCCTCTCTGGGAAGAGGCCAGTTGTCACAATCAAAATTGGGACAAGGCAAAGCAATTAGGTAAATGGCTAGCTCAGACTCAGTTTATGCTCTGGATCACATCAGTGTATTCTGTTGTTATTGCTTTCTTTTTTACACTATTCATGTATGCCAGTAATATGCTACTATTTAACTCCTCTGCTCCACTTCATCCTGGCTACCACTTCCTACTTGTCGCTCAGTGGAATAGGAGTTAAAATTCATTTGAAGTCCGTTTAAAGGGGGCAAAGAAAACTAAAAAGGTAACTTGGACTTTATCTGCCTCTCAGATCTGCATCTGATTTGCTCCATCGCTCTCTAATAAGTTATGCCAAGATCCTGGATTCTAGGAAGCTGTTGTGGTCCTCAGCTCATTATAGAATATATTGTACAGATAACTGACCTGTCTTCACTTGCAGGTGATCCTGAGCCTAGAGAGGCTGCTAACTCAGTGGTCAAGCCCTAACCTCCAAGATCAAAAAGAAGCCACTAAGGCTTCAGTGGGACTAGATTTCACACCTAAATTGCTCCATCTTCCTACCAACGAAAACATTGTGCTTCCAAGCCTTTATCTGGATGGTTTAGGGGTACGCAGAAACAATATTTCCTCCACTCTGTCACCAAGAGATGTGAGAAACCCTCCTATTAGAAAAAGGAACGAAAAATATTAGTTCAAGCAAGTGGCTTCATTTAGCAAAACTACTTCTGTGTCTGCTGGCTTCTGGAACAGATGGGGGCTGAACACGGTCTGTCAGGAGCCCAGACACTGTGGCGTGGAGCAAAGCACAAGTCCATACCCCTGTTTACAGAAGTGCCCCAAATGCTCACAATGAGCATTGCCAATCATTGTTTTGTTCAGAGATGCATCAGTCCCTTCCTAGGAAAATCACCCAGTCCCTCTTTTTCTCACGGAGTGTAGCACTTGGGCTCAGCAGCACAGGGGTAACCAATGTAGTTTCAATTAAAACCCACCAAAAACAGCTCTTACTATGCTATAAATTCTATATTTATCCTGCAACACTAGCCCCATCCTGAGTTTTTCTCCTCCTCCTTTAATTGTTTGCAGAAATTTTTCCATTGTGTTTTTTTCTTTCCATTTTTCAGGACCAGTATTGCAATATAAATAGTCTTTTTTTTCCTTTCTCTCTCTCTCTTTTCTTCTCTTTATTTTTGCTAATAGTTTGGTTTCTCTACTTGGCTGAATGTACATGACTGAGGTTTTGTGATATAATTGCGTGATTGCTTCCAAGTTTTCTGACCAATGGGGCATCTAATCAGTTGAAAAATTTCATTATCCTCTGATACATGATGGAAGGAAGGCAAAAAAAAATGGTTTCTTCATGTATCATTTATTTCCTTTTCTCTCCTCCCCCAGATTTAACCTTCTCCCTCTACACCCAAAGCTGGGAGAAAGTCAGCCCTGCTGCAAAAAAAGCAACTACAATTCTGTTAAGTGTTTGTGGTTGTACCATGCTCCTTCACATGGAGATAACCCCCTCAGATCAGACTCAAGGACACTCCAGCTTAAAAATAAATAAAAAATTTGTAGGGTCTGATGTATGGTATAGAGACATGTACTACCCTTATTTCCTAGAGATCTGGTCTCTGGCTTGAAATATCTGATTTCATCAGATTTGGTTATTTTATTCAGCCTTGCATTTACAGCCCAAGAAAAAGTGAGGTTTTTTTTTCTTCTTTTCCTCACCCAATTTTCCCTCTTATACTTGGTTAAGGATCTCTTTAGCTCTGACTTAATTGATTTACCACACAAGAACACTTCAGAGAAGCCTGCAACCTTCCATGTGCCATCATTTTTCTAATGAGGTGCCCAACTTCAAGACTCTGCTATGTTGAGCAAACAGGTTAAAATCACTGGTTAAGAATAAAAGACACTGAGGGAGGAAGGAGCATCATAATATCCTCCTCCATCTTCCAAAAAAAAAAAAATCAGCTTTAAAGGATGTAAGTAAACTTGGTGAAATAGGAAAACCCCTTTTCTCTGCTTCTCTTTGGCCTTGAGAGTGTAAAACCTAACCTTGGTCCATTTGGGGTCATTGCATCCCCCCCTCATCTCGCAGAATTGTCCCAGGGGCTGTAGATGCTGGAAGAGATAGGGAAAGGAACCCACAATCCTTTCCTCCACGCATCTCATCCTCTGGCTGTGGCAAAGCATGAAGTGCAGAAACTAATTCCTCCTCAAATGACTATTTAATGGTCAAAAATCTGAGTTCAAGTTTTCATATCATTTGGTCAGACTACTTACAAAAAGTATCACTATCACTGCTCAAAGTTTATAAGTACTTGCATTTGCACTGTCTTGCACAACCTGAACAACTTCAAGGTGCAGAATTCAACTTCACCTCCAATTTGTCTTTAAATTAAAAGTAACTCTTGAAAACCGGAAGTTTTCACTTACAATGAAGTTTGGTCCTTGATTCCCACATTCACATAAAAATCCCCTTCCAAACATTAAAAAAAAAAGAAAATCAATTTCCTTAATTTCCTTTAACAGCTCAAAAAAACACCTTCAACTTCTGGTCAAAGTTAGGATTAGTCTAAAAGTCTTACTTTAAGTCATTAGCATGTTTCATATATGATTTCTCATTTGTGAAGCATGAGATCAAGTGTATTTATCCACCTAAAATATCAAGAAGTCATTTACTACAGGTCTTTCTGAACAGGACTTTTCTATTTAAATATTCTTTGCAGACTGCTCTCTGAAGTGCCCTGGATCTCATTAGAAGTGTGGTATTTTCCTCTTCCTCTAAAATTAAATTTAGTTTCCAATTAAAAGCTGGCCCCTCTGACAGAGGCTTTGTTTCACTTTCAGGTCCAGATTTCTTACCATGTTGACCCTATCAAATGCCTCCAGTGACTTGTAAAAATAATAAGGATTATGCACAGCTGCACAGATCAAAAATCTCCCCAGCATTCAATTGCTATCATGAGTCTTTTATCAATCTGCTCTAGAGTGAAGAGAAAAACAATTTTCCCATCCCACATAACTGAGATTTCATAAGTGTTCCCTTTCCACCTTATGATGGAAAAATCTTTCAAGGTTTTGGATTTTTTTTTTTTTTTTTGAAAGACAGACTCTCACACCACAGGGGTATGCTAACCAAGTGGTTAGGAGAGTCTCCTGGGCCACAAAATAGCATTAGGGGAGGATTTCCACCTGCAGTTCCAGGCTACTTAAAATGAGAGAAGTAAGTTAAAATGAGAGAAGTAAGTTCAGGAGAGACACGTTGGTCCATCTCAGACTTCCTGCTGTGTTAACTTGGGCTAGTCCCCTCAGCTCCCTGTTCCTGAATCCCTGATCTCTAGATTACCTGGTCTCCCCTTTTCAGGATGATCACTACATGTCAAGAAAAAAGACAAGGCAAAAATGTGGGCAACTGTCACCTAATATAAATCTCACCTCCTGAGCATGAGGTGACAACAAAACCACATTCGGAACTCCTGACTCTTAAGTAAACTAGGCAACTTCTTTAATTAATATGCAATTGAATAGTGCCAGCTAATTATTAGAAACATAATAGCCTGTTACATAATCACAACAGCCTCAATAAATGTGGTTTGAGTTATTACATAGTACTTTATTAATAGACAAATACAATCTTAAATCTAAATTAAATCCTCATTTGGTAGGTACTTCTTTTTGAAAGGGCATCAGAACATGTCACTGAAGTAAAATGTCAGCATATTTAAAGTCATGTGACAAATCCTCATCCAGATGTTGTTTCAGATCTTGTTCAAGGGACAAGTGGAAGAATGTCCTTGGAGAACAGTTTCATACAGTACAGTCTTGTCTGTTGCTGACACGCTTTGTCTGAACATTTAATCCCTACTAGCACATAAGCATTCTGGAGGTCACTTCTGGGCAATATGCTCAGGAGGCTCTGAGGCAACAGCCAGATGGTGTGAGAGCACGTTGGTATTTCTAGCTGGATGACCACCCAGTTTCTCCTATAAGGATCCTATGAATGTAGGAAACAAAAGCAGAGAGGCTGAAAGCCAAGATGTTGTTTAAAATACGTGTCATGGTTAACAGCAACAAGATGGAAATTGCAAATTTCCTAAAAACAGATTCTCATAAGTACTCCTGAAAATGTTCCACCTCAGGGGCTGTATGGGTACAGTGCCTTGGCCCCAAGCAACCAAGTAGCATTGCCGATGGAAAGGGCTTTCCTCTCATTGCATCTTGCAAAGCAGCTCTATCCATTGCTTTCTGTTGATAACCTTCCGCAGCGGTATATGAGATTTCACAATGCAGGGCTCAAGTACTGTTAATCTGCTCTACCTGGGTCAAAACCAAGAAAGGTGGGGAAACTGCAGTCTACACAAAGAAATTAGTGAATAAACCAAGGAGCGATGTGAAAATGTATTTGATCTTTCCACATAGACATGATGGCTAGATTTCCATGTGCTTTAGAAATTTTCTCCACGCATCTGTTATGGTGACAGTCAAGTCAACAGAATACTCTGCAAGTATTTATTCCCACCAGATTAATTTGCTTTGAAGTTCATCATTTTGTTTCTTTGTACACCAGTAGCCTGGCAATAAAGAAGAACAGTAGCAAAAGCTACAAGTCCTACTATTTGTCCCACTGCTGTTTTCAGGAATGCATATGCAGAACAAAGAATAATTAAGATCAACAAATTTCTTTAAAGGCTACATGGGACTGTTCTGATTACACACGAACCTCCAGAGGAGCCATGTCAGCTGGACTTCTGAAAGAAAACTAGCACAGGTAAAAGGTTCCTTGGGTACAAAAAGAAAAAAGGAGGCACTGCACAGATGGGTGAGGAGAATCTAGGTGTATCTCCAATGTCAGCAGAGGATCTACTGGCTCACATGGAGAGGGTGGGATATTAGAACAAGGCTAAAAGCTGGAGCTGGTGGAATGGAGCTCAAGGCTTCAGAGCTACTCTTAAGTATGAAGGGAGACCACATGACTGAACTCACATGACTGAAATAGCAGAGAGCATAGCCACCTGGAAGTGAATTTTAACAACTGATTTAGAAACCATGTCTGATATTGACAGCCAGTTCTACTAAATTAGAGTAGATTTCCCACAGGTCTGTTTTAAAGGTAGGGAGGAGAGAAAAACTGTATGGACACATTGCTTAGGTGTTCACATAGAGACAATGAGAACCAGACCGATGGGAAAACACAGAAAACTTACTGTTTTCACTTCACCTGTGGTAACAGTAATTTGTGTAAATGCTAGGTTTCAGCCTAAGCTCAATTCTTAGGTAGTGAAAGAAGCAGCATAATTAAAGTCAAGTAGTAAGTAGCAAGTCTTTAACACTGACTGCTCTGCAGTTCCATAAGTTCAGAAGGAAAGGAGAGAGAGAAGAGATGAACTGCTCAGCTGCAGTCCCTGCCTCAAAGCAGTCACAGTAAGTGAGGTGTTAGAACGTGGGGGCATAGGGACTGATGGAAAACTTGAGTAAGATGCAAAACAAGCTTAGCAACATTGGGTTCCAGACACATCCAGTGAAACCCTTGTATATTACACCATCTTTCCTAAAGAATTACATATATGGTCAGTGATAAGTGTATAAGACCATCCATTAAATTGGTTAAATGCCAATTTAAACCAAATTTGGCTGGAGGCTAGTGTCTGAATAGAACCAACATCTTGCCATGGAGTTAATGGAGGTAGGAAGCCTTTCTGAATAAGATGCATACGATTTATTTCTGCTAATACATGTAGGATGTCACTGTATGCAGCAAAAGAAAAATTTATTCAGTCCTAGGTCTGTAGGCACATTGTGTGCCAGAGACTGTCAGCCAGTAGTGCTGGTATTAAACCCTAAAACTTCTGTCCAAGGCCTGCTGTTTAGGAAGGAAGAAGCTCAGTCTGTAACACTGGTGTCCTGGTCACTTGGACCATTAGCACTTCCTCTGGGAACTCATTCAAGCAGTAGATCACATGCAGACTTGGAAGAGAATTTCTCACATACTTTGAGCTCTTAATGGTCTGGTAGGGATTTTAATAAAATACAGGCTCATTTTTATTTCCTGCATGCAACTGAAATGTCCCTGGCATTGCTGCAATGTGTTGGAATCACTGTAGCTCTCATACCTCAGTCCACCATGATTTTGTCTTTGTCTACCAGGGAAAAGACTTCACCTCCCTTCCCAGCTCCCCAGATTGTCTGTATAATACTTATGAGGCTGTTGGCATAAAGGGAACACATTAACAATGAAACAGGAAACACCTTCAAATGTAGCATGTGGGGGTATGCCAAACTCTGCAACAAATGCAGAAGGCATTTGCACTGGGGATCACAAGAGGACAGATACAAAAGCATGGAAAGAAATCCATATCTGTATTTATGGCCCAATCCAAAGCCTTGCTGGCATTGATGGAAGAATCCAACGGGCTTCAAATAAGGCCCTTATTCCAGAAAGGGGGAAGAGTTTAGAAAACAGAATAAAACATTAAAAAGCCAAGGGAAAAAGAAAAGATAAATAACATTTCCCCAAAACAAACCAGATGTTTCACCTCAAATCCACTTTCTGTTTCCATGAGAATAAAGACAAAGAAAATCATGGCTCTTTCTTCGGGCCGGGCCACGGGGAGCCAGTCAGCGAAGGGCTCTCATGCACGTGGCCCTCATGAGCGCCCGTTGTCACAAATGACTCACGGCAGTAGCATATTCAAATATATTGGAAAGAATAATGTTAGTCTAAAGGGTTTGATTCAAGCAGTCAGAGGCAATAAAAGGCAAAAACATCTCCGGCTTGCCTCAAATGCACGTCCTTCCGTTTTCATATACATGTAGGAAAGCTCAGTTTCATTTTCTGCCTCAATCAGCCATGTGTTCGGGAACCCAGAGGAGCGCTGGAGGGTTGTTGGCTGGAACCATTGAAGTTACAGTCTCTGTGGAGCTTTTAATGTTGCTGAGGAAGCAAAGCCACCAGAGTTTCCCAAACAGAGATGACAGGGCAGAGCAGAGCTGTGAGCTGCTGATGGGGCACGCTCAGGCTGTTTTCATGGGACTTGCCAGCAGTCACCAAGCCGCAGCCAAGCTGGAAAGAGTCTCTGGGTCTTCTCATCTTAACATCCTTTGGTCCCTCCCAGGAGTGGAATACGAAGACAAGACCCTTTTGTTTTTTTTTCTGCATTTGCAGGCAGCAGCAAGACTGTCTTCATTTAAATGTGCTCATGAAGCCTTAAGAAACTCAGGGTCCTTGAGCTCTCAACTTTGCATACAAGTTCAGATTTGGGGTGAAATTGGTGCTGCTCCCACAAAGAAAGGGAGAATATTTGAATGCAGCTGCCTGGAAAGCCTTACCAACTCATGTTTCTGAACATGCAGACAATGCAGATGGCATCCAACTTCTTTTCCTCTTGCAAAGAGGCCTCTGCTTCACCATTGGTTTTAAAGCTACCCCACTAAAATGGCTCAACCTGAAATTTTCCATTATACAGCATCTGCTTCAGAATAATTTCCTTTGAAGTTTCAGTTAGAACAGTTCCAAAGTGAAAAAGGCATCCTTTTGCCCAAGTGAAAAAAGAAGTAACAGTCCCACTGAAAAACTTTGAAAATGCCTTTGCTTAGAATAGGAATGTAAAATTTGACAGAACAATTGCCCTACTCTCAAAGATGGCACTTGCACCGTCAACATAAAAACAAAAACCTATATAAATGTGGTCAAGTTGTAAACTTCAAAAAAAACCACAGACTCAATAGAAGATTTGCCAGTGTTTGGCAGCTAATGTTTTCAGGCAGTTCAGCATACAATAAACATGCTCTGATCCCCTTGCTTCACAGACGCATTCTGCATGCTTCTGATTTGCAAGACAGCTGAGCAGGGAGTTCCTGCACAGGCTGCTGGGGACCACTGTGGCACTAGATGGCAGGTAGACAGTCTCTTCTTTGCTCCATCTATTCTCCTGTTAATACCTACACAGACCAGAAGAGGAGTAGGCTCCTTCACATTAGAGAAATACAATTAAGACAATTTGTGATCATTATATGAAGGTTGTGAGAATTCGTTAAAAACATTGAACCATGCTTGAGCAGGACATTTTTACATCTGGCTTTCCTTAATTCATGAAAGCTTCATTTTGCTGCTTTTCTGTTACCTTTAAAAACAAACAAAAAAACTCCTGCTTTGGCTGCTACATAGCCCTGAAACACTGGACGCTGACATCTAGATTGAAACTAGAAACAAAACCTTTGCATCTATAACAGGTCTCCCCACCCACCACAAATGATTTTTAGTTTGTTTTCATAAGGGAGTTGGGAGTATTCATGGTGCCCTGTTGCCAGCAGTTTAATGGAGAATTTGTCTTTTTCCCCACCCTTTTCTGGGTAAGATGGGTGAAGCTTCTTTTGCAAGAACAGCCTCTGGCTGGCCTTCTGGTAGCCTAGTTTATTTGACTTTGCTCTTGGGTGACTGCCTGCAAGCAAGCAAAAGCGTGGAAGCAGAGAGCAAGCAAGCAGCAAGCTGATGCAACGGACAGGGCCCTCTGGGATCAGCTTTAATAGAGCTAAGCAAAATCAAACAGAATTGAAACAAGTTCCACCAAACATAAGTCAGTGGACAGGATTCCCTTCACCCTGCAGCCAATTAGAGCTAACACAGGGCATCTAAAGCAGTACCTAGATGAGTGGCAGATGCTAGCCTGAACACTGGCTGGGCAGGAAGGCAAACATGCAACTGAAGATAACACAGGGAAACATCTACAGAGCCCAAAATGCAGTACAGAGTAACCCGCAGGTTGATGCTCAAGAAGAGGTGTTTTCCCAGGGAACCTTCTTTTGTCTCTCCAAAGCATCCTTGATGCATAGCAGCCTTGAAAAACATATTTTACAAATTGCCCACTATCCTACTATATTGGTGTAATTAGGGCTCATATTAAGTACTTTAACATGCCAACTTCCATGCTGCAAATTCACAGGAAGTGCATACCAGTTAGAAGACCTGGGACTGATGATGTTGGGTTCCAAACACAGCCATCTCAATTTTCCCCTTCCTCCTTTTTGGGATACATAGAAAGGAGAAAGCCAAACTGCTCAGGACAATTTGTATGGTAAGTTACCTCTGATCATAAAAACTAGATACAAGTCAAGGCATTCCTTCAAGACCAGAGGTACTCCTCTGGAGCAGAAGCCTTGGACAACACCATGAACCTGATCTCTGAAGTTCTTGAAATGGGAATTCCTGCAAGGGGGTTAGGCCCCAAAGCTTTAGGTCATACAGTGAAGATGCTCATTGTTGGTCAAGCCAGACACATTCCTCTATAGCCCTCCATGGCACATTAGAATCCTTTGAGCATGCCACAGCAAATGGTGCCTCTGCCTTGTCTGAAGTTGCTCACCTTCCAGCACAGGCAGTCACAGCATTCAGTCTGAGCCCCACCAAATTTCCCCAAAGTCAGAGGTAGCCCTTTCTGGTGCAAGGAGTAGAACCATTCCCTTAGATTTGACCTGACTGAACTGCAAACTCCACAGCTAAGTAGTAACAGGAGAATTCCTTAACAGCAGTAATGGACAGCAATTCCTCTCCTTTCACAGCTTTTGTCCCTATAGACCATTAACACAGCCCACTCCAAATCCCAACACCTCCACCTTCACCTTATTTTATTTCTTCAGAGAAGAGTTTTTCACTTTTCAGAGGAAATTCCTGGCTGCCTGAAGACCCTCTGTATAAAACCCACTGTGAGCTGCATTCCACAGGTCTCACTAGAATTTGGGCTTTTGTTGCCCTCAAAAGTCTGCTCTGAGCTCCAAAAAGGAAAGGGAAATGATTGGAGCATTTGTGTCTTGCAGAAGCTGAAGTGAGACATGCTTATTTTTAATACAGGATATAAGGGATTCTTTTGACAATATCCATTCATTCTACCAATGACTGGATTTAAAAAAAAAATCTTTATTACCCCTCTAGTGGCTGCTGCAGAAAATATTTTTGCAGATGTGGGTCTGGTTCAAATTGCAACAGCACTACAAATGTTGTCAGAGTTGCTCTGATTTTGGGATATCCCCTTCCACACAAAGCAGATGAATCCACCATTTTTTCCTGAATTGTCTACATTCTCCCCCTTCTTAACCTGTATACTTGTTACACCTAGCCTAGTTATGGCCAGCCCTGTTCAAGAATGATGAAGCAGGTGCAGGAGACAGCTTACTAAAAGTGAAGTTAAGCTTACTTAGTGCTAGACTGAAGCCATTCATCACGAGCAGAAAGGAAGTATTTCAGCCAAAGTGAAACACTTGCTCAGAGAAAAGTATAGGGATAAACCAGCACCTAGGAGTGTGTCAGGTGGAAAATGTGAAAAAGTTACTTTAAAATAACAGATGAATAAGGCCCTTGTAAACTTATCTAGCAGAAGAAAAAAAGATGCAAGAAGCAGTTACATTTGGAAGAGCTGGAAATTCCCAGACATGAATAATGCTCTCAGCAGAGAACTACATGTGATGACCTAAGGTCTTTCCTGGTTCTAAATTTAACATTCAGCTGTCTTTTACTGACATCCACTACAGGTCCAGATGAGGGATTTGCTCTCCTGGACAATACTGTTTAAATCCTCCCCTAAGAGTCACATTCATCCTTCATTTCTACATCTCTGGAAAGCTGTAGCTGTGTATTTCCAGTATGCTGCCAGTCCACTGGTCAGGCTGTACCTAGATCTATTGACAAGGGTGTTTATTGCCAAACTGAAAGTCACCACCACTTCATAGTCCTTTGATCTGGATTTGGACTCCATGGAGGACATTTAGCAGACGTATTTTGGATACCAGGGATGGAGCACCAATGTTCCTTTTAAACCTTATAAATGTGCAAGTCAACAGGAAGAACACTACCTGCAAAGTGCTTAAAGCACTAGATGAGCTATGAAGAACTGGTGTCAATAAATGGCATTGTAATACAGATTAAGGTCTTGCTCTTCTTATGGTGGGAAAACTGAGGCTCAAAGTCAGCAAAGGGTTCACCAGGCACAGATCTCTTGTATTTAGTATAAGTGTGTACTCCTGGCAGATACAATGTCCCTAACATAAAACATAGTGGAACTTCTCAAAGCTTCTCTGGCATGGAAAAGCACATCCCATAACTTCTCCCAATTTAAGTAATCTTGTGTCTCACCTTCCTTATCTGGAAAGGTGTTTAAACCCTTACTATGGCCCAACACTGTGTTACTACCTCAGTGCCTCAAAGAGTTCTACCAAAAACAAAAACAAAAAAAAAACATCGTCAGGAAAGTGAGAAAGGCTTTTTAGAAATTAATTGGGGAAAACAAATATTTGAGAAGCACAAGTGTTTAGAAAGCAGATTTTTTTTTTTGTTGTTAATTGCTAATATAAACATAGCATAGAACTGCATGGGCTTTGTGCACCACCCAATATAGAACACTCAGGCTATACTGGTCAAGTACCCATGGACAGTTTCTTCAAGTACCCTGGATATCCAAGATCTATAGCTATCATTTACCGTATTGAATAAAGCAAAGAGCTTTCAAAGCTGCTTGTAGAGGCTTTTAAATTTAAACAACAGTGCATCTCTGCCAGCTCTTCCCCTGCTGACCATACATAGGGGAGCCTCACCCCAGAACATTAAAGGAAAACCATTTCAGCCAATCAGATCTATTTGTGCATATATTTATAAACTTGCATGATTTACACTACTAAAATTAGATTTAGATCAGCATCCAACTTGCAAATAAAATCAGTTCAGTTGTCACTAGGACATGGTACATGATCCAAAATACACAGGGACAAACATTTTGGTCTTAGGCCTAGCATCCAAAGGAAATGACAATTCAGCAATCCAGCTGTCTCCCCCTCCATTGGGAATTTCAGCCAGTTTCAACATTGTGACAGAAGTATCAGAACTAGTCCATTTTACTTGCATCTGAAAGCCTTCATGTGATCTGAAAGATACCTGGCTTGCCCTCATGGAGGAAAGTCAGATAGCTCAATAACATCAAGGTATCCATGCAGAAGAGTAGTTTTTTTAGTTCTACTAGTCAGAGTCACTTGTTTTCTTAATGACCACTGAAAAACAGAGGTATTATAGCACAAACCCTTTAAAAAGGAGCAGAGGTGGAGGAGCTACTGCATGAACGTAGCAACACAGGATCATCTTGCTTCAAAAACATTTTACTGTTTTGAAACAGTACACAAAGTCATAAAAAATAGCAATGGGCTTTGCCAAAAAAGCATCCAGAGGAGAAGAGGCAAGGAAAGAACAGAAGGAACAGTGGAAATAAATCTTTCCAAACAAAGTGACAAGTCCAAAAATAATGAGAACTAAAGTTCAAAGAAGAAATCTAAACTGAAGTAAAGAGAACAACCATACACAGGCAGCAGGAGGGGGGTGCATGTATGCTGGTCAGGGGGTGCATAGCAAACATCTTGTGCTGCTTCCTCAGCTAGCATTAAGGGTTCAAACTAGGACATCAGCACTTGTCAGATGTTATTTAGAAATTCATGTTTATATATTCTGCTACAATGTCTGGCCTTCAAAGTTTTCAGATCCCATCTAACACTTAACCATCAGGATTGTTTTCTCCCTACACCCAGTTGACTTTCCAATGCCTTTTTAGCCTGCACAGTGACAGTATCTTATATTTACATTACGACACCTTCCAAGTTGGTGACAACCGGGTGGTCTGGCTGAGATATTGTGTTTTCCCTTCCTTAGCCACACTTCCCAATGCTTCCCCTCTCACCTTTTATTCTCTCCACAATCAGAACAGAAAGAAACAAAGAGCAGCACAAACTAAACACACATCACACAGAGGATGTGGTTAAAGGCAGAGCTTTTAACCATAGCTTCTGAAGCAGACCACAGGGTCACAGGCAATGGATTAACTTCTTAGGAAGGCATTACATTCCTTCATTTTTTCATCAGAATAAATACAACACAGGTGACCATAACACAAGTGTTTTCCCTGCAGGATTTAACAGTCTTAGAGGAAGCTCATTTTGTAGCATGAGCTGTGTTCAGAATCTAAAGTTCTCTATAGGGACACAGAAGTGAGGGTGCTGAGTCATGATGCCTTGCTTTGGGTGCCTCTCAGTTCAGAAAACCTGCTATTTCCTTTGGAGAGCTCAACACAGCGAGGAAGCTTTCCTGCATACCACGCTGGGCTACAATAGCTGTCAGAGGCAGCTTAACCTTCCTCACCCACCGCACCCAGAAGTTTCTTCATCACCACCTCATGGGCTTTAACTTTTACAGCACCTCTACTTTGTGTGCTCTGCACACTGCCCCTCAACTCAAAGCAGAGGGATGCACAACCAGCAGAGGGTGGATCAATACAAAAAAAGAAATCTCTTTAAGATAAAACAGGTTAGAGAAGAAACAAGAACTAGTCTGAAACAGTATTCTCACTACTAAGTTAGCAGCATCGTATTAATAACCTGATATTTCTGTGACTCCCTTCAGATTCATACAGCATAGACACTAAAGCAGCAGCACAGCAAATAAGAGACAAAATTTGCCTACAGGAGGCATTTCATTTTCTTCTGTTCTCACACAGAGCCACCATTTTGCTACAGCAGACCACTAGCAACAGCTCTACAGAAATGAAAAATATTTTTCCTACCTTTTCCCCAAGTGAGGGGCTTCTATTTCTTCATTCCCCCTCCCCCAAGTGCTCCCAATCTTTTTCCTTAGTAAAGCATCCTATAAGCTGCAAGCCAGCCTAAGCTGAGGGTTTATATAAGAGCAATGAGCCACAGACACTGAAGATAACATTAATGACCTACAGATGTTGCCAGGTCCAGCTTTGATTTAAAAGGGATGAGGTAGGGAGTAGGGAGCTTTTAGGGGCTGAAAAGAAAATGGGGGCCCTAGAGCCTAGTGCTACTAGACAAAGGGCTGGGCAATAAGCTAGGATATTTTTATTTTTTTCCTCTCTCAGAGTCTATTCTTTTGCTATCAAGCCTAAATTCATATGGGTTATGCCTGACCTTATACATGGCTATCCTCTGTAAAGCTGCTCAGGTACAGAATAGCTAGGTTAATTCTGTGGAGCATAAATCTAATGTAGAGCTGAGGGTAAACTGGGTATTTAAATCTAATCTTCAGTTCTTCACTGTGGCTTGAAGAGGTTAAATCTACAAGAGCCTCAGGCTTGATCCTGGCACAGCTGATGGAACAGCTATCTTAGTTGCAGGGGTGAGATAGCTCAAATGCTTCGAAATCCAGGCATGAAATGCAGTTTATTAAGGCCAGAACTTTTTCTCTTCTGTTATTTGGTACCAAAGGATAGTTTTAAAGCAGTCTTCTATATAACATGTGCTGATTTTCCCTATGAAACAGGAGACTAAGCTATCTGAGTTACTAAATCACTTGTAGAGGGACAACAGAAATGTCTTTATTTCTGCTTTGTAGTGGCAGAAGAAAGAGCCATATGTTGGCTGACTTTTTTTTTTCTGCATTGATTGCTCACAGTCCTTGTTATAAAGGCTGGCAGTTTTATTATTGCATCTCCTCAAAATAACAATGCTCTACATAAGGGGGGGGGGAGAAGAGAGATTTCTGACTTGAATATTATTTCTATTAAAGTAGTTCCCAGAGGCATTGACAAAATCCAGGACTCTTTTATGCTGGGTGAGGTAGGAATGCAGGATAAGAGATGGCTCTGTTGTAATGTTAATATTTGCTTATGCTATAATGAGACAAGTCATGAGGCTGGGGGTGGAGCTGGGGATCATTTGTGAGGGGCTGAAGTGTAGGTGGACTAAGTGATGTGCCAGAGGTTACATGAGAATTTTAAGGCAGAATGAGGAGATTAACCTGCACCTCTTAAGTGCAAATTTGTGTTACCAAAAGAGTATATATATTTTTTTCCCTTTAAAGGGCTCTATTTGTACCCAACCACTGCCTTAGCTCTTTAAAACTGGTAGCTGCAAGTAATTCAATAACACAAATGTTCTGACAAAGTCATTTTTAGCTTGTTAATTATTCCCAATCACGCATTCTTTCCCCTTCAAGTGGAGCTAGATGACATCAAAGCTGTTTGAGGGATGGAGGAACACTTGAAGTATTAGCAAGAACAATGGAACAGACTACCCATTTTATTCCTATTCATTTAAAGGGGAAAAGACTGGATTTTGGCCAAGCTTTACCTTATGAACTGATAATAGGAAATGATGTGAAGTCCAGGTCTTACACTTGCTATTCCTTTGCAAGCCTTTTTTTTGGGGTTCCCGAATTGCCAATCTCTGCTCTGTTATGCTAATAGCCTAGAAAGGCATATGTAGGGATGAAAATAATTGTTTGGAAGTGACAGGGATCTGAGACCTGGTGGGCTTCAATAAAGGCGTTACCACACTTGTTGTAGAATCTAGTATAAAATTGGGAATTATGCAATTATAGAAGAAGAAATGGAAAGAAGAATCCCCCTTGCAAATGAAGACTGTGTTGCTTGAAGCTATTATTATAGATAGAACCCAGAAGGTAGAAGAGGAACAGTGGGATAGAGAGGCAGGATCTAGAGCATCCAGCTGGGATGAAGAACCCTGCTGGGAGGATTCATGAGCCTCAGGACTTTGCTGCATTTCACTGCCAGCTGGGGCTCGCTCTTTAGTGGTGGATTTGCCTTTTGGGGTCTGATCTTCTAAAACCTACTAAGAACTCATAGACTACATAAAATGCTGTCTGGATTGGCTGTGCTAGCAAAATTGCTATGTTAGGATTGAAAAGGGTCCTGTCTTCATTTCATCCACATGAGCTTTCTAGTGCTGGAATGAGCTGTGCTGTAATTAAGGAGGAAAACCCTCTAAGAAGGGTTTAGAAACACTCATGTATCACAGAACAGCATGGCCAAGTACGTTAGTGCCTTCCCCTTTACCTTTCTGCTAGCACTAATTTGGTGGAAGAGGGCAAAAACGTACTTCCTGGAGAAGCAGGGATCTCTCTCTTCTTCAGTGTGGCTTTGATGTGGACATATGAAGAACACCTTGGTGAATCATGCAAGGCCTAAATGCAAGTCTAATGAAGTCATCTTACTACTGGAGCTTGGGAAAACAAATTAGTTCTAAGGAGAAGCAGTTGAAGGAAAATTATGGGAAGTGAGATGTGACAGATCATGCTTTTATTTGCACTAAGAAATTTTCCACTCTCACATTGAACCCTTGTGTTTTTCAACGCAGAAGGAGATAACTGCTGTTAGGAAAATGATAATAGTTTTTCTACACTCCACAAACTGCAAAAAAAATAAATTACTTTTTGTTTGATTTGATGGGTGATCCACTGTATGCTCCAATAAGGCAGAGCATCAGATCTCATGCTAAATCTTGTTGATAGGCTTCTGAATGCACATCTACAAATAACAAACTCAGTCTGGGCCAGTGGTCAAAAACTGTCCATATAAAGTTCTGGTGTACAGCCTGCTCACCTAGCCTAAGAATTACACAATAGTATGGAGATTACTGTTGAAAGAGACAAGAAGTTAATCTACTATGCAAGGTATGCGAATGCTTTCCAAACTCAGACAATGTCTGTGTTATGTGGGTTCCTAAGGCTAGAACAGTCTCATATCAGAACCTTTCATCTGGCCTGAATCTTGGGGACTTAAGCATCTCTGAGCTGTTCCTATGCTCTGCTTAAATAAGGGTATGCCAGACATTGCCAGCCAGGGTTGGCTGTATGCTAAGAAGCGCAAAGCAAGATATTATTGTTAGGTGATAATATAATTCCTAGGTGTAACTTCATAGAGTTAGGCTTCTAAATTTTAGGGGCTGAAACTTAGCTGGAGAGTGGAGCCATTTGTATTATCATTCTAACCAAACAACTCATTTTTTGTGCAATGTTTTTTAATAGGGGAAATCTATAAATAGTTTTTTTTTTTTCCCTCTTAATGTTATTGACAAGAAACATGCATGGAGAATATTACAAGTACATGCATCAACACCACTGAAATGAAAATAGGACTGTTTGAAGTACAGTCTAAATGACTAAAGGCATTTTGTTTCTTTTCAGATCAAAATGGCAAGAAAATGTCAACAGCAGAACAGTTGAATTTCATAGTTGAGTGGCATCATTTTACACTAATTTCTGAATTTCTGGTTACTGGCTCAGCTGTCACAGTAACGTGATCAAAATGACAGTTCTGCTTCTTTTTCAGTCTCAGGAGCTGCTGTTCAGAATACAAGTTCTTTAGCTGCTGCTTCAATAAAGATGGACTTTTGAAATTAATTTCCTGATTTTTAACATTCTTAAATCTTCTGCCAATAAATAACGCAGTCTCAAAATGATCAAGATATTTGATCAATAACAATAGGGATCTTTTAAACATAACCATTTGGTAACCAGGGGTGAGAGTCTTTGGATATGGAGACTGCTGCAGAATTCCAGCTGCACCCTTTATTAAACAGAACTTTACTTTCCTTGTTCAGCAAAGTTGAAAAATCAGGGTGTTTTGTAACTGGTATTTCATTCCATCCTGCTTGTAGGTTGTCATTGCAATGGAGGTCAAATCCAGGCCAGCCGTAGGACCTAAAATCTCAGTGTAATCACTTCAGGTGGAAAAATGGGTGTAAGGCCTACCTCTATTCTAGAGAACCACCAAACATGAAAGAGGAGGTTTTTGTTGGTTTTTTTTTTGAATTTTGCAAAACCCAAAATGCAGCATAAAACCATATACTTTGGAAACAAAACAGAACTAGGAAAATGGTAACGAGCCAACTCAGACCTTTACAGAAATGTCCCCACCAGAGTGGAGAAAATAACACAACTATACAGAAACACAGAGCTTAGAAGTCTGAAGTTTTAGTAGGATACAAACTAGGGAACACGAACTGAAAGCACTGTCAAATTCAGGAAACAGAAATGAATAAAATGGCACAATTCTTGTATTAGCTCTGTTGTAAACGTGGAATTATTCAGTGAAGTCCTGGTGTTAAAGACACTTTATGACTTTCATTTGGATCTCAGGATGATGTACCTCAAAGCTACCTCTTTGTATACCAGAGTAGCACCCTAACGTGAATACAAGCAAGGAGGGCACAGGCTAGAAACACGTCAGTGAGCTAAAGGACAGATGTGGCCTTCCATATATTTATGGTGTAAACTTTGTTTACTGAGCACTAAAGCTTCACACCCATCTCAGCAAAAGGAGGCAGGAGAAGATGACTGTGCTGCTAAAGAGCCACTAACTGGATCTGGACAATGCACAAAGAAGGTTTTAGGCATGGACGTGGGATCTTTGGAGGTGGATCTGAGCAAGTGGAGGACAGAAGCAAAGTCCCTGCAGTGCTCTGAATTGACAACATGACTCCCAGCAATGGGGATAAAAGCATCAGGAAATTTCTGGGACAGTGTTTTTCAGTGGTTGGTTCTGGATCCAGCTGTGATTCGTTTCACCAGAACCTGTTTTTGTTGTGGGAAGTCATCTCCTATACATCTGCCTGTATCTGAGGGAAAACAATAACATTGCAATAAACCTGGAAAAGGATTAATCTCTTGTTCCTAGCAGCATTTTCTCATCCAACAATTCTTTTGTCCTTAGAGTCAAAAAAGAATAATATTATCTTGCACCTTCTTCCTTCCCGTGGTGATGGGATTTTGTTCCAGTAGGCACTCTCCTGCAGAGGGCCACCAGAATATAGTTTTTTTCAAGAAAAAAGTTATTTAAAAAGATCAAAACATCCAGAAGGAATTATCTTGGCTGCCCTTTAAAAATATTCTTTCTCATCTTCTTCCTTTCTTATTTTTTCTCATTCTCCTCCTGTAAAATGAAGCTTTCTTGGCAGAAGCAGTGGCAGATCTGAAATGTATGAGCTGAGGACAGGATATTGGATCCTCGGTAGGAGAGAGACGGAACCCAGTGCCTGTGTCCGTGTCTCCCTACTATGTTCAGCAGGGAAGTGACCACAGTGGAGCCTGAAATTAAACACACTGTTGTTGCTGTTAGTTTTTATTGTTGTTGTTACAATTATTGTTCCAGGGCAACAGAGCTATACAGGGAAGATGGAACAGAATATGCTGCAGATGGAAGGAAACTTAAAAAATAAAAATAAAAAAGAAAACAAAAAGTATATTTTGCAAATTAATTTAAGAGCTAAGAATGGTCCACTAGGCAGGCTATCAAACCACAGTGAGCTGGAGAGCTTAAGGCAATTTGCTGAGGTATAGTTTACAGCTCCCATGGCCTTCTAAGTTGAGATTTTGCCCAAAAGATAAGAGATACATTCTTAATGTATCTTCAGGTAAATTAAGGACACCCAGAACCAAGAAAATGAGGAAACAGGAAGTAATGCAAGATGGTATGCTGGATTTCAGGCATGGCCCTGGAGTTTATTGTGAATTCAGCATCCAGTCAAGGTTAACCCAGACTAACCAGTCTTCTGTGTCTAAGAAGTTTTAGTCTTGGACTGTATGAGAAAACAAGTTCTCTCCAGCACAGCTGGTCTCTGGCATGATGTTCAGGATGAGATAGAGACTTCAGATATACTCATGGTGGCTCAGCGTAGGAATAGGTGGATGTAATGACTTCCAGATCCGGATATGGAAATGCTGGAAATAGATTGTCCCCACCAAGGAATCTGCCCAGAGGGGTGCTGGAACAGCAAGCTGTTTGTTTAGCTATGTTGCTGTAACACACCAGGAGGTCACTGCCTGTTGGTCGTGAGTGGATACCATGGGATCAAAGCTGCCCCCTCTGTCCTTTATTGCTAAATAGATTGGAAAGGCAGTCTGGCTACCCAGGTGTTTTTATTCTGAAAGATATAAAACATTTTGCCTTCTGCCTTCTGTGCTGGGACAAATTCCATTTTTTCACATTTTCGTTGTGATGGATAAAGTGCATCAGGTAAAGACTGAACAGTTAGCATTTCTTCCTAGCTCTATCACTGTCTGGCTAGGCAAACATAGGTCAATTCTTTCACCTCCCTCAACCTCAGTTTTAATGTCTGTACAATGGCAATGCTGATATAAGCTGCTTTTGTAAACAGCTAGGAGATAAGGGCTGATAAGGACTATCTGATAATAATCTTTCAGTTATTATTATGAATTGTTCCTCTGCTTTATTTGCTTTTAAACTATCTTAAGTCTCGTCACTTTTTTTTTCTGTCTTGGTTCAGTGGGGCTCTGTATGAAGGGAAAGTTCTGGGACTAATCCAAACCACACGTCTTCATCCTGCCCTATCAAAGTCAAATTATTTTGTAAAAAGTTTTACATTCATCAAGGCATAGTTGGTTTTAAGCTCACAGAATTAAGGGAAGCAGGGGGGAAAAGGAGGAGTGGGAGTAAAGGTCTTCCTTCTCCACACTGTGACTTCGCAATGCAGTGGGTTGAGGAGTCCCACCCAAGATAGGGTAACCCAGACTGAAGAACCCCATGTCTAGGAGATAGCTTCCAGGAGGATATCTCCTCTGGGAGATAGGAGATAGCTGCTGGTGATTCTGCTGCAGTGCCTGGGCCCAGAAGAGTATGTTTTCCCATAACCATAGATGTCATACCTCCTGACGTCTATGGTTAACAAAACCATAGACATCATACCTCCTGGCGTCTACGGTTAATGTCTTCCATTTGCTCAAGGACGTGTCTGATTAGGACCAAGCTGAGAAATGCTGGCACTGCCTGGTTCAGGGATGACTTGTGGTGCACCCAGCTCCCTGAGGGATGTCTGGCCTGATGAATCCTGCTGGGATATTGCCTTCACTGCAGGGAGATGAGGGTTTGAGCCCTCTCTGGTGGAAAAGGCAACTTATCCTTGTGCTTCCTCCTGTTCTGTTCTAGTGCAAAATGTCCAGTGCTTAGCCATTAGAGGAATCTCTTCCTGCTTGTTTTTTTGTCCTGCCTCATCCCTGGAATTTTCCACAAAATATTATTAGGATGAATTTTAGTTAGATTAGCAAACAGTTCTTGCAACACCTGGATTTGTCTTTCCAAACTACTCCTCAACAGCACCATTTAAAAAACAAACAATCAAACAAAACAACAGTTTTGTTCCCTACCACTTACATAATGGACCCACCCTGAACTGCATCCAGCTGAAAGTCTGCCTTTGAAAGATTTGAGGCACATCAGCATTCAGAGATTCTCAAGGTACAGAACTTTGGCAACATCAGTGCATGCTTTCACACTCTAATGTCCTCCCTTGAAAGGTGAAGGCCTGCCAGTTATTGAGTATTATTATACAATTAACCCTGTTGGGAGAAATGTCCACACCATTGTGGATTGTAACTGTAATGCTTGTAACAAATCATCACAATGTAATCAACCCTACCCGTGCTGAAAACCTTTCTGGGGCACTTAAAATGTCATTTGCTATGTGCATTTTTCCCTTTATATGCTTTATTATTAATAATAATACAATAATGATGAAAAGATCCTCGAAGAAGCCTCAGGAAAGGAATTTTATAAACATTACCGTGGAATAAAATAAGCGCATTCCTTTTTATCAGGACATTTTCCATTATAAATGGCCAGCTTTCTCATCACCCTGCCAACAGCTTTGCCTGCCATCTGTTCACTGATGTCATACTATAAAGTTCACTCGCAAAACTGCTTGTTGGGAAGCCCAGGGTTGTGCTAGAGAAGTTTTGTTTAGGAATAAATATGCTGGCATCTCTCACAATTTCTTTCTTTCTTTCTTTCTTTTTTTTTTTCTTTTCTTTTTTTCTCCTTAAAAAAGAATGACTTTTTTGTTTGTTTCAAAGCTCAGATTGCTGTCTTCACTATGCAAAGATAATGACCAACATTCTCTGAAGTTACTGGAGTTTTTGGCTCATTCTATTATGGAAGAATTAATACGGGACATCTTGAGATAGAGAACACAGGAACCCATTTTCAAGAAATGCTGTATATTTGTCTTCTGGAAAAGAAACTCAATTGAGGCAGGCTAAGTTGGGCATCTGAAATCCCTACCAGTGCCTCAGAAAACACAGGTCAAACAGAGCTGCTTAGGAAGTGAAGTGGGTAGGGAAAGAGATATTTCCCTCAGGAAAAATGAAATCGTCTTTTGGGGGAAGAAAGAAAGAAAGGAGAAGAAAAATTAATAAAGAAAATAAAGAAAAGAGTGTAATAAAATGTGCAAGCAAGCAAACACCTTTCCCCTCATCTCTCCAGTTTCAGAAAAAAACAGAGAAATTTCAGGTGTTAAATGAAAGTAGTATGCATCTAATGCTTCCTCTCCCCCAAGAAAAAAAGAATTGTATTTGGAAATGATGATGAGAACGTAATGGAAATGATGTCAGGTTGCTCCTATGGCCAAGCTCAGCCTTGGCTGGACTGCACTTTCCATCCTGCTGTATTGGGTTTACGTGGCAAGGTTTTGGTAGCAGGAGGGCTGCAGGGGTGGCCTCTGTGAGCAGAACCCAGCAGCTGCCCCGTGTCAGATCAGAGCCAGCTCCAGCTGGCTCCAAAAAGGACCTGCCGCTGGCCAGAGCTTACCCAGTAAGTGAAGTTGGTTGTGCCTCTGTGAGAGCAGATTTAAGAAAGGGGAAAAAAAACTACTGTGCAACAGCAGTTGGGAGAGAGGAATGAGGAGCCCTGCAGGCACCAAGGTGAGTGCAGCAGGAGGGCAGGAGGCGCTCCAGGCAGGCAGCAGCAGTTCCCCTGCGGCCCGTGGAGAGGCCCCTGGTGGAGCAGGCTGTCCCCCTGCAGCCCACGGGTCCCACACGGAGCAGATCTCCACGCTGCAGCCCGCGGAGGAGCCCCCGGTGGAGCAGGTGGATGTGGCCTGGAGGAGGCTGCGGCCCATGGAGAGCCCCCGCAGGAGCAGGCCCCGGGCCGGAGCTGCAGCCCGTGGAGAGGAGCCCACGCAGGAGCAGGGGGTCTGGGGGGAGCTGCCGCCCGTGGGGGACCCGTGCTGGAGCAGTTTGCTCCTGGGGGATGGACCCTGTGGTATGGAGCCGTGTGGGAGCAGTTCTTGAAGAGCTGCTGCCTGTGGGAAGGCCAGGATCAGTTCAGGAAGGACGGCATCCTGTGGGAGGGACCCCACATGGAGCTGGGGCAGAGAGAGAGGATGAAGGAGCAGCAGAGACAAAACATTAGGGACTGACCACAGCCCCCATTCCCCGCTCCCCTGTGCTGCTCTGGGGAAAGAGTTAGAAGTGGGGGGGAAGGTGTTTTTAGTTTGCTTTTAGTTGTCACTGCTCCACTCTGTTTTTAATAGGCAATAAATTACTTTAATCTCCCTATGCTGGTGTTAACTAGTGAGTGACCTCCCTGTCCTTATCTCAACACATGAGCCTTTTTTCACCATATTTTCTCTTCCTGTTCCTCTGAGGAGGGGGAGTGAGTGCAGTGTGGTGGAGCTTAGCTACTCATCAGTGTGAAAACACCACAATGCATCATCACCACTTTCTATGTTTCTCAGCTCAGAGAAGTCCACCCTTTTCCTTCACTGCCCTAGTCACAGAAGCACTCAGAAGCACCCAGACCTATGGTTTCCTTGCTGGGGGAGCCATCTTGCTGTTAACATGAAGAGGTGAGACACGAACTCCCTGCCTACATCATGGAGGCTCGGAAGAGGTGTGGAGATAAGCCTGAAAGGGTGCATGTTGACAATCTTAGGGTGCTGTTCTTTGGTGTAGACCCATATAAAACACGTCAGGCATAGCCAGGAGAAGCCCCTTCTGAGCTTTTACCCCACAGGACTCTCTGCCAAGTCATCCACCCACCAAATCTCAGCCTGGGTGCTATGGCCTTGAGGGGGTACCTGTAGCCAGAGCTTCTGTTTTATGACCACACCTGCAGCCTGTTTCTGTACACATTAAACATGAGGTTAGCATAGGAATAAAATAGTTGGGCCCTAGAAGAAAAAGGGCATAAAGACCCTGTTTCATAAGAGAAAACAGGGAACTCTGCTTGCTTTTTCTAGGAAAACAGGGGTCAGGAAAGAATGGCTTAACTTTCCATGACTACGCTGAGGTTGGAGAGAGTAAGATGCCAGAAAGGGGAAAGAGCTATTTAAGTTGAAACAAAAATGCTTCATACCAAAACACATGAAGATAAACGGGGCCAGAAACAAACGAAAACTGGAAAGAAGGAGAGGGTTTTGGACCCCATGAAAAAAAATAAATATGGCCTCCCATAAAGAAGTGTAGGGGTAAAATAATCCAGCTTGCCCTCCAGTGAAACTTTCCCCTATATATGAAAAGGAGAATATGCTTTTTAGCAGGAGACATGCTGGCCCAGGACTGCTGCATCTCAGTCTGTTTGGGCTGAAGGGGATGTAATGTCCCCATACTTTCTGTTCCTCCACAGAAAGCCGAAGTGTTTGGCCCTGACTTCTGAACCATCTCCCTTCTGAATCCAGCATCATTGTCTATCTAAATTGGAACACCACATTTGTAATTAAGTCTCAGGCAAGATCTCTATTCAGTAAGTGGCCCTAAAAAGCCCTTTTTTTTTTTTTTTTTTTTTTGTCCTTGGCCAGATCCCAGATCACTGAAGAAAGAAGCACAGAAACTAAAAATGAGTCAATTTTATAGAAAATGGGAAATGTTCCTGGGTTAAGTGTGCATCTGTGCCTCTTTATATAGCCTAGTCTAAATATAGGTGCTCTGAGGGCTAGCTACAGATAACTGGAGAAAGGAAGGTGAAAAGAAAGAAGTCACTTAATTTCCTCTTGCCCTTCCCCCAGCCTACATAGCGTTTTCAAATGCCTGAGCTGTTCCAATTTAACCTCTTAAAAGCTCGGGATAGTGAAACTGCAAAACTGAGAGGACTGGAGGAAATCCCACCTGCAAGTAGAGTGGCAAGGAGAGGCCTTTCAGTTTTAATCTCCCTGCTTAATCCTGCCATTCCTAAACACTCTCAAAGGCTGGAGTTGGTCATTTGTTTTCTTAAATTACCATAAATTGGGATTTATGGGCCAGGTGATTCTCTTTGAAAAGGGTCCTTGTGTGCTAGGGAGGGGAGGGTGGGACTGACCTGTCAGCAGGGAGCTTTTGGGCTACTCCAAAAGCAATTCTTTGTTGTTCTCTCTTCCCATCAATGTTCCCCCATAGAAAAATAAATAAATAAAAGCCCTAAACCTTCATTTAACAGCTGCTCACAAAGATTCCTTTCTTAACACTTTTTTTTTTTTTTAATTGGTCCTTCCGATTCCTTGGCACAGCAAAAGAGGAATGAGAGAACTCTAGAGACAGTGGGATCCTCCTGCGGACACCTTGTTTTCTGTTTTTGTTTGTTTGTTTTAATAAGGACTGGTTTGGGAACAAGTTGGTTTTTTTCTTTTTTTTTTTTCTTTCTTCCCTTCCCCCCCCCCCCCCCCCCAAGGAAGATTGTTGTGGATAAGACAAGGATGCCTTTGGACTTGCAGTTTACCCCTCGTTATTGTGAACCTAGTATATTCTCTTTGCTGATGAAAAGGAGCATGTTTTTTGAGTTCCCAGCATCAGTACAGCTTTCCCTGGGCCAAGCAGTCTGAGCTTCTCTACACTGCATACTGTACACTTTTAGTGAGGTATATTCTAACATGTTTTATGCTGTCCTGCCTGGAGCTAAGAAAGGGAAGAAATTGCCTTCTGGGTCTCCAGTGGATTCTACAAGAAGTAGTGGGATTAAATTGCACTGAGAAGAAGTCAGATTAGACATTAGGAAACACTTTTTCAGGGTTGCAATAGTTAAATACTGGAATACATTGCCTCAGGAAGGGGTGGAATCTGTGTTATTAGAGATTTTTAAGAAGACGTTAGAAAAGTACTTGGCAGAAATGCTTTAATAGAGCTGAATCCTGCCTTAGGACAGGGGATTGGACTCAACTGGTGTTCCTCAGCCCCTGCTTACCCTCTCCCAATTCTTCCAAGGATGACTTCACCTTTCTGATCTAGGAGGAACCACAGTTAATCTAGTACAGTGTTTCTACAATAGATTGTATTTCCAGCCTACTGCAAACCAAACTGTGTTACTGTCGTCATTATCCACCCCCCCTGCCTCCCCGTCCCCCCCTCCATTTCCTTGCTTGCTCCCACATGTGGAAATGAGTGCATATGCTGGCAAATTAAGTTGTTGCAAAGTATCTGGGCTACTGCCTGATGCCTACCAGACCATGGACCACAGACTGAAGAATGTTGGCTGTAGTGACCTCCTGAGGTCCATTCCAGACCTAATTTCTCTGATCCTAGCAGTGCTCATGTGGTTCATCATCATGGCTTTATTGACACACGATAATTTGAGCTTTTGTAATAATTATGCTCCTGAAACCTGGGAGAGAAGGGACATCTCATTGGTGAGACTGACAGTCTGGAAATGGGGCAAATAACTTAAAATCCCAACCCTTTGATAAACCTTTTCTTGGAATGCTTGCAAGTCCCTTAGGTCTAGATTTATCCTTAGAGGCTGACATGCACTGAATCAGACAGCCTGCCTTTCCAGCCTCAGGCTGCATGTGCTATTTCTGCCCAGGGACAAGGGACATGTCTGAGATACTGCATGCCACCTGCAATGAATTGCAGAGGCATTTACTGAAAATGAAAAAAAGACATAGATAAAATTGGTATACTTATCACTTATATTTACATATGCACATATCTAGCCAGGTTCTTCAAGTTTTTAAAGGTGTGATGTAGCACTTTTGATTAGTAAGAAGATCCAGGTGTACAGATCAGAAGATTATCTACCATTAGCATTTTTTTAGTCTCCCCATAGAGAGTCCCATCAAAGATGTCTAAGAAATGTTTGGCCTTTTTTGCCTTCTTAGAACTTCATTCTTGGGAGGTGGGTTTATTTCATCTGAGTTTTTTTGGGAAGAAAATCTGAGGTACACACAAGACATCAACCTGTCTTGTGTTTTGAAACATCTCCCACTTATATAGCTGAGATGGAAAGGAAGCAAAGGGTGAGGGCAAAGTTAGGCAGTGGAAAAGTCCAGCAGGAGCATAAGACTGCCATGTGTTTCACACCTATAGAGAAACGAGTCCACTGTCATACTCTGACTCCAAAGGAACCTGAGAGACTTTGCCATTTGCTCCAGAGCTGGGTCAACAGTTGTCATCATCCAAGAGATATGTTTGATACTGGATATATATCTGGATATTTAAAGAGGTGATATAGCTCATATAGCCCTTCAAGAAAGACTTTTGTATTTATTTATTTATTTTTCCTGCCAAACTCTCCATCATCTACCCTGCAGGAATCTGATGAATCCAAATAAATATTGCACGAATTGTGATTCTCCATCCAAAGCCCTGGGGGCTCTTACTTCTCCTGTGATCCAGTTCACCTGCCCACACCTGCTCTGCTTTTCCTCTGCCCTTGTGTTGCTCCCCTCTGTCATATAGCTCTAATAGTTTCTGGATGCTCCCTGTGAGACAGGAATGATACAGTACAACAGACTTCAATCCAGGAGTCTGGATCATATACTCAAAATCAAGCCAGATCCTCATATACTGGAAATGGGTTAGTTCCTCTGAGTGACAGAGAGCTCTGCTTTTTATACTAAAAAGAGAAATGCTTCTTTTTTCCCGCCCTGGGTTAGGGACATTTAAGATATAGGATTTGCATTGTCTGGGATATGTTTGTGGATGACTGTTCCTTTCTTCACACATCAAATCCCTCAGCTTTAATGCCACAACTCCGGGCTCAGAGATTTGTGCTCTTTCCTTGTGTTCAACACCACTGGGCGCAATTTCCAGTAATCTCTGGAAGAATCACATGCTTGCTGTTCCCTGACCCAAGGTGACAAGAGGTGTAATTCCCTCTGCATGTTTCCAGCAGCTAGAGGCCTTTGAGGTCTTTGCATCCTGGAAAGGGTGTAGAGTGAGGTACGTCATTTCTCTTTTGCCTCTGGGCTGTGCTTTCCCTTTGCTCTGCAAGGGAAACCTGGATGTTTCCCAAAGATGGGAAAAATCATAAATGGATGAATGTATGCAGGCTGGAGAGTGAACGGTGCCTTAACAGGGAAGTCAGATAACATTCATGAGTGAGCTGACTGAGTGGCTGATATGGCTGATGCAGGCACTGCATCTTCATGTCTGAACTAGATTCAGAATTATCTTTTTTTTTTTTCTTCTTTTTTTTTTTTTTTCCCCCTTCTTTTTCTGATGGACCTGGGTTGCTGGGCAGCACAAAGGCTAATGGAATACCCCATCATTTCTGGAGCACAGGAAAGGGATTTGCTGACCTTCATAGAGGAAGGATGATTTTATAGGGCAGGCATTTGGATGGGACTCGTGGGACTCCGAGTTTTGCCACAGATGCAGGCTAGTCACTTAGGCCAAGACTTCCAGAAGCAATTAATGAAAGAGGAAAGAGAGTAACTCAAAATGGCAGTGTCCCCACCCATTTAAAGTGGAAGCTAGCTTGCTTTGGGGACAGACAACAGAAAGAGTTTGCAAAGTAGAAGCCCAAAGGCAACAAGGTATGAAGAGACTTTCTAAATAAAGGAGGAAGCTTGACACCTTTGCTAAGGAACCGTGATGGACTGGGATGACTGAAGGCCTGAAATTACCTCAGTGACCTTTTTAAGACAGAGGTTCCTTTGATGAACCTCCAGCAAGGTTTATTTTTTAATACTTTTTGTCTGATGCTTGTTTTTCCCTAATAGCTAAGCAATGACAAGCTGCCAACCTCCCTTATTAGATACCAGGAAATGCGCATGGTGAAGAAGTCATGACTCACAATATAATCTCTTTCGCAAACTTGAACACTGTTTGTGCAAGTGGCTTTTCTGATGCCCAATACAGCGTTATGCTTACATTTCTTAGCATTGACTAAGTATCTCTTCTGTAATGGGTCATCTATTTGTATCCAGTTTAACGTGTTTTGAGACCTCTGCTTATCAGTATTAGCTGTTTCATGTCTCTAATAATTGACCAAAGCGGTCACAGTTCAATCATAAGTCTTGTCTCTAGCAAAATAAACTAAAGATTTATGTATATATATGACTGCTTTTAGTCATTGCCTGGGATAAGGTCAGTGCCTAGGAAAGGTCAAACTTGGAGTTCCTGCTCTTTTGTGGTGGAGCCTGAAAGTACAAGCTGTGTACCATCGAAATACAGAGAGGAGTGATTTACAAAGAGAGTCCCTTTTTCATTGCATCTCTCAGCATCACTTGTTGTGATATGAGCAGTCTGAAGATTCCTGCATGGTGAAAAGGTTATCTTCACAGCCCAGTCTCTGGTCTCCTCCCCAAGTGCACAAAGGGAGCAGGCACTCTGAATGTCACCCTTCAATGCCAGGGCAGACACAGGGCTCTTGGCACCTCCTCTGAGCACATCCATACAGGATGTGGCTTTCCAAGGGCAAAAGCACATATAACACCTGCTGCTTTCTCATCTGCAAAATACCTGTCCCTATTTTGGTTTAAGATCTCCTGGTGGGTAGGATACACTCTGCTGGGAAAAGACAGGCATGACACAAACAAGAAGCTATCCTTCAAACTTAATTTGCATGACAATACAGGCCTGAATATCCAGAAAGTTTTCACATGTGACTGCAGCAGGATTTTATTCATTGATTTGTTCTTTCGTTTTGCTTCTTCTTCTTTTTTTTTTTTTCCTTCTCTCTAGAGCACCTTGGCTCATGTGTGTCCGTTTTACACCACTCACATTTATACCAATGACAGATTTACTGGGGAGCAGGGTGTCTTCATTACACACTGCCTTCAGCACTCCTCTGTTGGCCTTGGGTATTCAAGCTCTTTCATATGAAAAGGAATGAGGGCCTAGGTCATGACATATCTCTGTCACCATCACGAGTTCAGCTGCATTGAGCTCCATATGCTGACCAGCTCTGAATCATGAGAAATACCTCAGGGTCATATCCTTAGACCTACTAGTTTCCAGATCAGAGGCCAGACTAGTGAGTCCTCGAGCCAGTATATCTGATTATAGCTTTTGAGAGTAAGTAACTGATTAAATCCTCCAGAGCATGCCAATGTCTGAATAGAGATATAATGCTAAAGGAGGGAGAGGACAGGGAGGGGAAGGAGCTCTCTGAATCTTTGGTGAAACAAAATATGTTGTAAATAAAGCTACATACCATTAATTAACTTAGCATAATTGCCCTGTAATTACACTGATAATCATTTATCTTGGGCTCAGACCAAAAACCTTAATGGGGAAAATCCATCATATCCAATTTTTGTCCAGATGCTTAATTCCATCACTAAACTAATCCTAACGGTTCTGTCAGCTTCATTATGGTGCCATTAGAGATAGAAAAGTTGAAAGTGCTCGTAGCATCTCTGCCTCCCTCTCACATTTGTCCTAACTGATGGGGAGAAAGAATGGAGGAGAGGTGAAAAATGCAGCTGACCATGTTTCTAACAGGCCTTACCACTAGTTGTGCAAAGCCTGTTTGGCAATAATTTGAAAGGAGATCATAAGTAGGGGATTGATTGATCACTGCTGGCACCGAGTGAAAAAATTTAGAGATTGATGTTAACCCCAGGTGAAGGGCTGGCATGAGGAAAACAAACTGCAAAGGCCTCTAAAGCCTTTGCAAAGATTCAGATCTGGCAGCATGGAAAATAGGAATGGGATTAGGCTTCAGTTAGGCTTCCTGGGAAAATGTCATTTTTCTTGGTACTAACCTTGGTCTGAAGTTCTATGACCGTAGAGCAGCACTTTTGGCATATCTTGATTTGACCACTTTATTAATTACAAGGACATGGTAGAACAGGAAAAGAAATTATCTGTAGGCCACATGAGGAATGGATAATAGGATATTTGACCATCCTTTTACATCCTCAGATAGAAGCTGCTAGTTAATACAATTATCTGCATAAATTTATAGTGTATATAACTGTTACAGTCGCTGAATACTTGAATTGGTTAATTGAACAAATTGTTAACTCAAAATTAATGAAGCTCTTGAATAAAGTACATAAACTCTCATAGTTTAAACTGCCAGTCATAAAGATTGTGTCTTGTTATGAGACTAGATAATTTTGTAAAAGATCCTCTCAATCTTTCCAGATTTTTATCTTACCTTGCAAAAAATTTAGTACATGTCATCAATGTATAGGTTAGACTCTATTTTGCCATGGTAGTTTTAAAGAAAGAGACATTGCAAAATGAAGTCCTCCATTAAAGGTGGAGCTCTTGTTCCAGAGAGGAATATGAATGTTGGCAGCTTCTGTTTCTTTTAGGACATGCACCCTGTTGCTTATTATTTCCCAGTAAATATTAGTAAAGAGGTCATATACAGTGATGAATGCATTCAGGTCTCTGCAGTTAATTATGGCTCTGAAAATGAACCAGCCTTCAAGGACCTGAAACACATCACTGCTTTCTTGAAAAACAACACCTACTTCAACTTCAAATGCATTCATGCTATGCTCCTAAAATGAATTCTAATCACCTTCTCCCTTGCCTCCTGCTTTTATTTTATTTTAGAAAATCCAAGGTAAGCAAACTACTGTTTTCTCCCAAAGAGGAATGCACTGAGATTCAGTTTGTTCACTTCTAATTCATAGATCCAGCTGTCTGAATGAATGGGCAGCTTCTTTGTATGTTGTAAGAAATAAGGCTTCCTCCACTGGCGAGTGGTCCTGAATACCTTGACTGTATACCAGAACATGACTGTCTTCACCAGACAGCCAGGGCAATGAATGAGAGAGCTGAGTTCATGAAGGCCACGCTGGTAAACACTCAGTGTGAGCTAGAGAAACACTAGTCACTGCTGTCAGCCTCTGCAATCTGTGAACCTAGGGAGGGAAAAGCATCCTCCATGTTGTAGGATGGAAGATTACACTGGAGAGTGATATACAGAGTATGGATTTACTGAGCCAGAAGCTGTCTGAATTTTTCTTCTATTAATTTGTCAACAGAGGTCAGCATTAGCTTCCTCTTCATCCATATTTTCTCCAAGAGGCTTCATGAACCCTTCAGGGTAACAAGACTGAAGAGGCTGGAAGATGTTTGGATGGGCTGTTGTACGTGCCCATACAGAGACCTTGCTGCTCTTCCATCTGTCCAGTCCTGGTGCTGCTGTGGTGGAAGGAGGCAGACAGCTCCACAGGCTGACCAGGTCATTAGCTGCTGCGCTTGAAGAACCCAAGGCATCAAGATGAAATGTTTAATTATGTATAAGGTGTGAATATGCTCACAAGTATATTACTTATAATAGTTGACACCCCCTCTGCTCCATGTTCCAAGAACAGGGCCTTGGTATCACAGCTGAGGCCTGGTCACAGCTAGGCCTTCCTGGTCATCTCTGGACTGCATTTGCTGCTGCCACTCTAATGCTTAATAACCTTTTCCTAGAAATTTGCTGTCCTCTCTAGGAAGCTGATGACCTGATAGGAAACTCTTTCCCTCTCTCTCCTCTGCTCACACATACACACAACACGAAGGTGATCAATGGAGACCTTACTGGGTATTTATTTAACAAGAGAAACAAACCTAAACACAAAGAGGGATGGTTAAAAAAAGAATTTTTAAACAAACTCCAAGAACAGCAGCTGATCCTTCTCTTTTGTAAACAAGGCCTTACTGTAATCTTTTAACTCTCACCACAAGCCAGATTTATCTTTGGACATCCTGCCCAGAAATCGTAGCACTTCTCTGCAGTAGAATAAACACTGAAGGGACCTGGCCACATAGAGACACACACACAGAGGAGGGGAGACAGAGATCAATCCAGTGCAAAAATGTTTCATCACAATGGCAAGTTCTGGGCTAAAGGAAAAAAAAGAAAACAAAACATGAAATCAAGTCTCTGCCTTGATTGCGTGTGGGTGGATAACTCACTTCCTTCACACACTTCTTATCCACCGATCCCGCATGCAGCACACGAGCACTCCAGCTCCCTGCACCTTCCCATCATTTACTCCTTAAATCACTGCAAATATATACAGAAAAAAAAAAAAAGCTGTGAGATAAAGCTGGCACATGGAAAGAAATGCATCTTCCACAGCAGAGTTGTGGCAGTGTGACAAGCTCTTGGACCCTATCCAGAGAGCTGAAGCTGCTGAAGTTCAGGCCTGGAGCTGCTGCGACTGCTGCAGCGACTTCAGGAGGCCGAGGGGACACCTTTGCACACAAAATGTGTGCGTTGCTGTATGGGCATGGCCTTGGGGCCTCTCCACTGTGCCCCTCAGCACCCCAATAGCACCAGGAGTCACCCAGAACTTCATATTTTTAGCTTCAAGAGCAAACTTCTGGCCAAGTACCCAGACAATCAACGCTAGGTGCAGGAGCAGTGACCAATTAAAGTTCCTATGTGTAACAGTAATACTGAGATCTCTATACCTTTAGCAGAAGGAAGCTCACTGCTTTTCAGAAGGTTTATATTAGGTACTGTCATGGTCTTAGTAAAACCTAAAATAATGAACCTTAACACTGATGGTGGGGAATGGAGTTATATGCTGGTAGTTGCACTCAATTGAACATCCAAATTTTTTTCAGATTTTGTCAGATTCTGAATTAATCTCTTATTGCTATCCTATCAGGACAGGTGAGCAGGAGCCTAGAGACAAAAAATATTTGAGCCTCACACCGTGAAACAGTGTGTGTACAATGTGTGCACATTTGTTCTCCTACATATCAGAGGTGTATAGGACTGAATTGATCAGGAATATAGTTGGCAACATGGGGCCAGTTAGGAAAGAGACAAGTGAATCAAATGCAATCGGTCTGGGCATAAGTTCTTGCACTCTCCAGATTGGCCACAGGCCTATTGGAAAGGGGTTCCCAGGGCCAAGCATGCACTGCCAGCATGCCATTAATTACCGATAAAATTCACTTGATGTTACACTTGTGCCTGGTGCCAGCCTCTGGCCAAGAGTGACATCATTTTGTCTGTGATCAACATCAAAGAAAGGAAAGAGAGGCCTAGGAAGCCCACATAAATCTGAATGGAAGCAAACAAAGATGTGTCATCAACTCTGGGGATGGCATGGTGAGGAACAAATTTTTACTGCCACTAATTTTGGGAGGACCTGTGCAGTTTGCCCATGGCTCCGTGTGACTAATGTGGTTGTCCTGCATCCCCGACAGTGGAAAAAGAATAATTATTCTGCACTGTCACATATTTCCTCCCTCTTCAGTGGGTGAGCTAAAAAGCATCACAGATTTCTCCAGTTCCAAGAACTGTATTTTTGTCATTCTTTCATTGGTGATCTGCTGTTTGCATCAGAGCTTCCTGTTTCATGACAGGCCATTGATGGGGGCTTTCTCTGTTTTTCATTTTGTTCCTTACAGATGCAAAACTTGGGGAATCTTCACAAGCAATCTGGAGGAATGAGTCTGCGGTAGGAAGGATGGTGCCTGTGAAATGGTTACTTAAAACAGAGTTCAAAGTCTCAGGATGTTATCCTTGTGTGACCTGGGGAGGACTAAACTCCTACATAGCTGAAGAGCACATGACGTTGACTGTTGTGAGGAAACTTGCAGCTGTGGGATAATGGCCTGAAACTTTTTACTGGGGTAGCTTCTTTTCCATTGGAATTCTTCCTTACTTTTAACTCAAAAGTCTCCCTAACATTCTGTGTATTTAACTCTTTAATTTGGCTTTCTGGTTTCATACAACAAAATGGATATTTTTTAACTTTCCAGATTTCTCCAGTGCCTTCAAAGGATGCATGTTGCCTCAAAGACATTTTTTTCCACTTTAAGTTACATTTTTTTTCCCCAATATATGAATCTATAAACAGGCCATGAAGAAATCCATCCCATAAAAATAGCTGGTGGTGGTCAGGGCATGTGTTCTGCTACTCATGCAGAGAAGAGGAGCATCTGGTTTGAAGAGAAGGCTTCAATGGCTCCAGAAGCAATTTATAGTTATGAAGCTGTCAGCTTGCACCTGCCTTGTAAGCAGTAAAGGAGAAGGGGAAAAGAATGTCTCTTATTTTAAACTCAGAGTTATTCAATAGAAATCATTCTGAAAATTTCCTCTCAAAGAGGAAATGGACCCCAAAGTTTCAAACTACAGGAGAAAAGACTTATTAGCATAGCAGGGACTGAGGGCTGGTTTATGCTTCTTGAGCTAAAGAGCTTTTCAGCAATGAAAGGTCTAACTGGTGTCTGCAGCAGGAGTAATGCTTCAGTTGGATCCAAGTTCAGAATCAATTTTGAGTTGAACTTTACAGGTAAGACTGTCAGAAATGCATTTCACATCCAATCAGAAATCCAGAGAGGAATTAAATAGATTATCTTGGATTGATACAAATAATTAAAAACTCAGTTGATATTTAGAATGAAACTACTGCAAGGTCTCGACTTTTGAAATATCAAAATGACTATGTGAGACTCCTACTTTTTGTTATAGCTCAAACAAAATATTATGCATTCTATAACAAGACATATAAATGGCTTAAAAAGTAGTTTTAGCAATATTTAAATGCTTTAACTTGTATAAAAATAATTCAATTAGATGACAAGCTCAATGAAATGTTCCAAGGATGTCCAAATGCAAGTCTAATTTCAGAATGATTTATTCTTGTTGAAAACATATTAAAGCAAATCATGTCTGTTTTGACAAAATGTCATTTCCTAATGAAAAAATACCCATATTCCTCGCTACTCCATATTTTCTGGTTATTGACCTGTTCATTTTTCTTCTAAAATTGCAACTTCCTCTTTAAGGAGATTTCTTTTCCACTCCAGCTCATTAGAGACAAGTAAGTTGCAATTAAATTTCCCTAGTAAAAGGTCAAAGCTACTCTCTTTAATCATGCATCTTACAAGATTTGACTATTGTCAAAGAGATTTCAAGCAAGAGATATTGCCTGTGGAAGAAAATGTAATAATGTGCCAGGAACACAGAGAGAGATTCCCAAAGGAAAAAAAAAAAAAAAAAAAAGGTAGTGAAAGAGAGAGCTCGTCTTGTAGAAGCACCGTTTTGCTTTGGCCTGGGAAGTGAAACACCCGACATACCATTTCCTCTGTTAACTAAGAGGGGCAAGGATTAATCAGCCCTTGAAAAAGTAATAATTTAAGCAAGTGGAATGCCAGCAATGCTCACTTTCAGGGGAAAGTTTATAGTGCTTATATCCTGTCTGCTTTACTTTAATAAAATGTAAAATACTTTCAAATAAACTATATTTAATGGACTAGAGATACATATCCCCTGGCATTTTTCCCCCCATGTTCACATCCTGAAGTGTGTAATTCAGTATTTTTCATGTTGTATAATTTCAGTGTTTGCTCTGTCGTACTTGGCTCTTGGGGGCTGGAGTTAGTGTTCATTCACGGCAGTAGCATTGCTCCTCCGGAAAAGAATCGTGGTGAGATTGGGAAGGTCCAAACTGTATCCCACAAGCTTGTTTTGATAGCTTTATCTCTTTGCAAAGTTCATGTTGTTCTTCATCAGAGAGCACTAAAGCTCACAGAACACAGGAAGCCAACACAAAAGCAATATGTTCATTATTGTGTCCTTTGTCAAAGATAGTAACAGAAAATATAATTGGTCAACTGACTGTAAGCGATTCGTAGTCACAGTCCAGCCCTCACGATTATTTATTTACTGATCTTATTTATTATGGTTGTGCTCAAAAGATATCAAGGTGCCTTTCTAACAGCTCTTGGGAGGGCCTTCAACAAGAGAAGGATCCTGCAGAAATAGGAAGCAGCATCAGTGACAGTACAAGTTAATGAGGGCTGCCTGTCCTTGGTGATGAGAACTTCACGTTAGATAGCCTCTGGGTTGTCAGCGTAGGAAAAGAAGAGCCCCAGGCTGAAAGCTGCTTCCAGTCACTTTGGAGGAAAGGAGTATGAACTGCAGGTTGGAGAGGGTCTCTGAAAGTCCGTCATGTGTCATCAACTACTTAAGTGAAGCCTCTGTAACTGGCTCTGCTTTACTCCAGAGAGAATCTAGTTTTAAAACCATAGAAACCTGATATCTGAATCCAGTATTTGGAACCTAAGATTTGAAACATTTTGCTATTGTGCAGTGGGGGAAACTTTATTGGCTTTTTCTTCTTCTCTTTCTTATTTTGCACAATTGGTTAAAATGCTGCTCCAAAATGCTGCTAACGGCATTCAAGAAGAGAGAATGACTTTGAATCTCATGAGGTCCAGGCTTATCCCTTGTACACTGTGAAAAACTGCTACTTCAATGCTCCTGATAAGCACACTTGCACTAGACTTTTATGCGATTGTTCTATGCGTGGCTCTCTTTGAGCCTGTCCTCTGAGAAAGCAATGGCCACCCAGATCCCCAACACCTCAATGGGGCAGTGCCTGCAACAGCAGGCATCCAGAAAGGTCCCACCTGGAGCCTTTGTCTCCTGCACAGCACCAGAAGACTGGGTAATGTGTCCCCATTGCTGGAGCTGGGTAGCTGCTGATCACGATGGAGAAAAGAGTGAGTTCTTTGCTAGTCTCTCCACATTCACCTAGTTTGGAGATAATGCAGGATCCCACTGGAGCCAAGCCAAAATATCCTGTGGGCAAAACGGACAATTAGAAAGTTAATCTGTTCTTCCCCCATGTATCCAGTTGTCCATGTTATGGTAAACAATTTGTATTTAAAAGAAATGGGAAGGCAAGAGTCCCTATTGGTATCCTGGAGGCCTTATCGTCTTTGTAAGGAGAAAAACCAGAGCAGCTTTGAAAGGCAGCAGTTGTGTTTATTTCATTCTCTTCAGATAGCTGCTAAATCTCCATGTACAGTGAGGTTAGTCCCTGGCTTTCATCTGGCTATTTTGATGAAATAGCAAAGTCACAGGCATATGCTGGCTGTGAGGTGTACATCAAGACTCTTTCTCTGCCTTGAGCTCTTTACTGTTGTGCTTTGTTCCCAGGGTATTCTGCACCATAAATTGGAGAGCCTTTTTTTTGCACAGCTCTCCTCTTATGTCTACACCTCTGACAACTATTTCCTGTTTTGGGTTTAATAGCATTTGTGGCTTCAAGTAAAGGGTACCCCTACCCTGGTTTATAGTCCTACCTGACCTAAACTCTCTTGCGACTTCTGGTCTAGATGTAGGGGTTGTAGGTTGCACTAAAAGAGATTAAGGGAAGAGAGGCCAAAGGTATATATGAGTTCTTTCTTCTGTGGCAGTCTGAAGAGTATAGTTGCTTGTTGGGTGTCTTCAGATAAATGGCTTAGGGCTGTTCTTGGAGTAGGCTGAGAAAAGAACATGGTTACCCCTTCTGCTTTTATTTCTATTAGAAGAGCAAAACCGCAGACAGCATGTGGGCATGCCAGTCTTTTATCATAGACATACCCATACCATGAAAATGGAGAACCTTGGGCCTTTGTTGTGGTGGAAAGGATTTTTTATAATTTATTTTTTTCTGCAATAAGACTGATACTTTCTGTATTGAGAGAGATTTAGGCCAGGTAATGTCTAGCTCAATCCTTGCCAGCTAGCTGTGTCTCTGTTGCTGCAGATGGGTACGTAGGGTACATCTCTCTTGCCCTTTAGAAATATGTTGCCTTGAGAAGCCAAAATATAACTAACAAGAAAAAAATGCTCTGCACAATAAAACAGAATGCCATAAAAGTGTCAGTGCTTCCAAACCTTTCCCTGGTGGGTCACAGCAGAAATATCCATCGTTCCTGTGGGACATGTCTCCTGCCATCTGCTTCTCATTCAAATTCCCCCTTGTGCCACCCCTTGGGAGGATTCTGGAAAGGATGACTTGGCACCCACTGCCAGGAGATCTGCATCCCATGTTTTGATTTGAAGGGTTCCCTTCTCTGAGGGAAAAGTTGGCATTATCCAGTGATCCAAGTTAAAAAAGGAAAACAAAAGGATACGCCCAGTTCTGCTGCAACTCTCAAATTGATTTCTGAGATTCAGGTGAAAGGCAAGCCAGTGTTTTTCCACTTGATGGCTAAGAAGAGTTTATCTCTCCTAGTGGGAAATATCTGTCTCTGTGGCACATTTGTTTCAAAGCTGGCTTGGCCTGGCTGTTTGCTGGAGCTGGAAGTGGTTTTAACACTTGTGAAGGTGACCTGTTGCCTCAAGGCAGCTCTTTGAAGCATGAAGGCTATTTCCAGACTCTTAGGTCAGCTCACAACTGTGGGTTGCGACCCTCTAAAGTCCCAATACGTCCCTTGTGCCACTGTGGTGGTTCCCTCGCTGTCCCAAACCGATCCGGTTCACCAGGTGGCACAAGACAGAGCCACTGGCACAACCCTGAATCCCACCCCTGGGGTGGGAAGGGGTTGAGTGATGTGGCTTTGGCAAACCTGAGCCCCATGCTCTGGGAAAGCAAAGAGAGGTTTTAATGCCAGTGTGTCCCCATCTGTCTCTGTCCCTGTCTAACCTGGGAGAGCTTCTCACTCTATTGCTGACAGAACTGTCAGCCTGCTGTCCCAAAGGAATCCCCTCCCGGGCCTTCAGCTGACCAGAGGAGGTGATTTCCTCCACAAGGAACCAGCCCAAGAAATCCGAGCTTTTCACCCACCCTGTCCTGTCACTCTTCCTGCCCCAGAACAGATGGGTGTTATCTTCCAGCTGTATTCTGCCTTTACAGTTTGCCATCACTTTTTTTTTTAGGGCAGTAAAGCAGTGGCAAACTCAGCCTGCACTTGTGTGTGTGTTTGTGTGCCTTTCCTGTATGTCACGGGGAGGCTTGATAAACCCCAGCACTGTGCGGAATTACACAAGGTTTTCCTGTGTTGCTGCCCGCACAACTTTTGTGATTACAGAAATGACAAAGATGTACTCAAAATACAGTCAAATATAATCAGGGTTGCCATGACTCCTGCGCAATTTATCCATGCATCTGCACAAGCATGGCAAGGGAGGGGGCTGTAACTTCTGCATGTCTGCGGTCCAGTCCTTGCTACCTACTGCTGACAAAGTGGGAGCTTTTAGGACAATGCTTCTCATTAGGTGCGGTATTCGTGCAGCCTCGGTTTGCTTCATTCTTTGTCTTCTGGATGCATGAAAGTATTATTTATCCCTGGGATTTAGATCAGCACGGAGCTCAGCAGTCTAGCTTGTGGAGCAAGCTCCCACTGTCCTGGCAGCTGGGCAGCCGCCCTCACCCCAGAGAGCTTCTCCCTGCACGTAAGCCAGCAGCTTCCAGCAGGAAGATGGAAGGGAATGGAGACAAAAAGTCTGCCCAGAGCGAGGAGGAAGGAGCGAGCACAAAGGAGGAAAGGGGAGGGAGCAGATGCCGTCCATGTGCATTTGCCAGTTCCTCTCAGGCATGCTGTGATGAGCTCCCACAGCACAAGCTGCGCTCGCAGGGAGCTCACAGGAGGGAGCTCTCCTGTACGTACCCTCCATTTTGGCCTTCCCAGAAGCTGGAGTTTGGTCTCAGGCAGATGTCATCAGGCCAGGCTGGCAAAATACGACTCTCCCTCTGGCAAAGAAGGATTAATTGTTGCTTACCGACCCCAGAAAGTCTGGGTTACAAGTAGCTGCCTTGCAAGGGAGTTAATTCTAACAAGTGGTTAATTAAGGCCTTGTACCTTATTACTGGTCTCTTCTGTGAACATAAGGGTGTTATACAGCTGAGTAAGTGCTGCTCATATGCACTGAGAATCTGGGATGATAGTTAAGACAGGCAGCAGGAAAGATGTGTTTTACAGCTAGCTGGAAGTTGCAGCTTACTTTCCTGCCTGTGCAACAAGCAAGAATCACTTACTATACCTGCCCCAAAGACAGAGCAACTGTCTGGGAGGCTTCAAGCACTGCTAACTGTAAGCTGCAACTCTACCCCACTGCCAAAGGGCAGGTAGCAAAGAGCCTGAAACATATTGCTCAGTCCTGGAGCAAACGATCCCTCACCCTCCCCTTCTGAGATTTTCATTTTAGAGCTAGGGAAAAATGCACTGAAGGAAGAGAGAATTCTTGGCAAGGCGTACAGCTGGCTGCCAACCAGAACTTGGGCTGCAGCAAGGCGACCAGTTTGAAACCAGACTGTCCCGCATGGAGGACGACACTTGGCGAATCCACTGGGATTTCATTCAAATGGCTAGGGAGGGCAGGCTCACCAGATGATGCCGATTAGCATAGCTCAGCATTACCCCTCTTTGTAAGCGCCAGGAAATCTGTCCTTTATTGTCTAAGCAACCAAATACACACACACACACACAATAGGTCTCTGGGAGGACTTGTGTTGATGACAGGGTTGAATGCTTGGTGCAAAAGCTTTTGTGCCCAGTGGACTTTTGCGGTCTTTCCTGAGATGCTTATTTATATGTTTGTTTGTTTGCTTTTATGAAAAAGCTCAAAAGCTTTTTACCTTGTGCAAACACAGATGATGATATCAGCCCACACTCACATCATGCTTTTGTGGGAGTCTGTTCCTTTTTGCAAACAAGCTGTTTCCAGGCCTGAGTCACCTGCCTTCAGTTTGAATACCACAGTACACAATGTCCGGACAAATATTTAGACCAGTGAGGTAAATGCACAGGTCCCAGTATCCCCTTTTTGTGCTCAGCAGTCAGGATATCTTCTGTTATGCAGCTTAAATCCTTCTTCCAAATGCTCGGATTTTGGATTAAACAATAACAAATGTATATAACAATTCAGCAGAAAAACTAGTAATTGTATTAAGCCATTGATGACGCAAATAGCTTTCAAGCATATAACCAGTGCTGGCTGGCAAGAAGGGCTTTGTGGGTCAGGGTCTGTAGCTGAGAATTAGGGGTTTCTCTCAGCAGAGAAGTGAGGAAATGTTGGGAGTTTTGCAGGTGAGGAATTGCATTGTGAAGCCCCTGGGGACAGCCACAGCATACAGATGTCATAAGTAAAACACGGATTTAGCTCTCAAAAATCATGACTCTATTCCTAACTCTTCCAATGGCTATATGTACTTGGGACAATCGTGTCCCTCCTGGCCTCAGTTTCCGCATCCGGGAGATCAGGATCCTCTTTGTCATCTCCTCGGTACACTCTAAGATCTACCTATGGCAAGTGCTATAGCATAAGTTAGTTCCAGGGATAGTTTTGTTCCTAAGTGATACATTCAACTCAAATATTTGCAAATGTTCAAAAGAAAAACATTTGAAAAACATAAGATATATTTTTCCATGAATGCTTTGCAGACATCTAAAAGAAAAAGAAATAAAATCAAATTAAACATACACTCTCTGCTTTTGCTGAACATCATGCAAACATTAGAGTAATTGCAGTGTTAATTGCCGTCTGAAAGCCTTAATAACCTTCAAAACCAGATGTGGTCACCTAGAGTTATTCTTGGTTTTGTGTACTCTCACCTTTATAATTATCAAAATGGTACAAAAATCAGCATAACAGTTTACAGAGATTTTATGAAGGAGAAGAAAAATCTTTCTTTTCTTGATATAAGCTTAAAGCCGGTACTGAGAATCTGTTTCAGGCTTTTATTTTCTTCTTGCCTCCTACTCTGCACCATTTTCCCTTGTGCAACAAGACTATGCATTGCTATCATTCAAAATACTGAACATAACAGGTTTTGCTTGCTTTGCACAGCAATTTGTCTCTGTGCAAACTGGAAATATTAGACATTGGCTACCCATTGAAGGAACTTGGATAAAGTGTGCTTTTTTTTTTTTTTATTGAGTCTTGGTGACACTGGTGCACTATTAAAACCTGCCCCAAAGGTCTTAAAGGAGAATGAGCAGTAAAACAGCAGGCTCTGAGATTTTGAATGAACAGATTTCTGTGTCTGCTTGGGGTTACAGCATGCCCCTAGCCCAGACTCCAACCACTGTCGTTGCTAACTGGAGGAGGAGAAGGGGAATGTGGAAACTTTGAGGGTTAACTTTTAGGGGAGTGGAGGGGAAAAGAGAAAAAAATCTTTTGCTTAGTGGGTAAAATCAGAGCATTTCTTCTTCCTCTCCTCCCTCCTCCCCAGTCAGGGCAAAATAAATACTGTAATTTCTAATGAAATCAGGAAGGGGGTAATAGTTCCTGGAAGAGGAAGAGAGAGACTGCTAGGAGATCCCTGCCAATGGTGTTCAGTTACTACAGAGAGAGCACTGAGCAGCCCCAGGAAAGCACTTTGTGGGACAGATTCCTTTGGCTAACTCTGATTGAATTTCGCTTTTTTCATCGGGCGACAAATTTTTTCACTTTCTTGCACTGCAGCATGTTCCTTCAATGCATTTTAAAGCCAGGCTGTTGCAAACAGCCTCATTTTGTCGTTTCGTGCACGCCTGCAAAATGAAACACCATCCCATCCCTTTTTCTCTCCCTGCTGAGGTGCTCTGGGGGGTATATTGCCAGGAATCGGCAGTGCTTCCTCAGAAATGTTAATGATACCAATCAAAGCCTTGTTTGCAGGCCCCACACTGAGCCTTGGAAATTCTGGGACTTAAATAATAGGGATGCCACCGCTAAAGATCAGAGGGAGCATCTGGGAGGGACTGCAGTGAGGACAGCAGCATGATCTAGTATCTCTTTGTAGTCTGCAAGCACTGTGATTCCCAGCACTTCTAGTAAGTGATGCTGGAGCATTTCACCCAGTCAGCAAACTCTGCTGACATCCATGCATCACTGCCCACTAGCAGCTGGGTTGCAATATTTTTTTTCCAGTTTAGTGGCCGGGACCTGCAGCATGGTGAGGAAAAGTTAGAGCCTAGCCTCCATTGTTTCGCTGCAGCATTATTTATCACAGTGGCTGGTTTGAATTCATACAGCGCCCAGGGGAATGCTAGGCCATGAACCATTCTGTGCCAGATATTGTAGAAATGCCAAAGGAAAAAGACTGTACCCCAAGGAATTCATGACTGAAGCAAAAGGCAAGGGTTAAGATATTCTACAGATAGATGGGGAGTATGCACAAACCAGGAAACTACATGTTGGATATTGCTCAACATCATACTCAGCAGGATGTGATGTTCACAAAGATATAATAAAAGCCATTGGGAGAGCTAAAAGTGGATTCTGGATACCCTCACTCCTCTTTTTGCTTTAAGTCCAAAGTGAAGTTCCTCCCTTTCTTACATCCTGAGAGTTCTTTTAATGGTAGTGTTCAGCTTCTCTGAAGCTTTGAAGATTTTCAGTCCAACTGGAGTCATTTCTCCAAATCAATGTCTTTGTGGAGTATTCCTGGCTCATCTCAGTGACTTCTATCTGGACAAAACATCCTCATTCCAAACCTTCACAAGTGATACTCATGTGCATGGAAACACACAGAGGTCACATACCACTGCCATCAGCCTGGTTCTTTCTGGTTCTTTCTGGTAGCTGCAGGTGTAAGAGGGGAACCCGCTCTTCTGGACCAGAAGAACATGCTGCAAGATGAAGGCCATTCCTAGGACAGCAGGGTAATGATATATTTTGAGAAGGAAGTGACTGTTTGGGCTTTGTGGGTCTCTGCACTGCAGACAGAGCCCTGAGCTAACATGAAACTCTCCAGTGGGACACAGGCTGGAGTGCTGGGGGATTTTGCAAGTCGTGGGGGAAGACAGTGTGCCACGTTGAGCAGTGAAGGCAAGAAGAGCAGGGGGAAGGTTTCACCCAACTGCATGTGCAGTGCACACACACACACCCTATTACAGCCCTGAGCTTTGGAAAGGATTGGAGCCACACGCCCGTTCCATTAGCTGAAGTACCGAAAAGGGAGGTGTGTGTACAGGAGGGAGGGGGGAGAGCAGAAATAATGCAGTGCATTAATGAGATAAGAACTAGACAAGGACAAATAATGTATCATTACACTCCAGAGACAAAAGGGCAGCATCCAGAGGGCTGAAGCTTACACTCTAATCATCTTGACTTTGTAATGTTATACAAGTAGGGGCACATTCTGTGGCTTGGGAGACTTTGCTGAGTAAAACCCTGCAAGCCACAGAAAAATGCTTAAGCAGCCTTTTAAAGCCTGGCAATGTTCCAGCCTTCTTCCATTCCCCTCGCCCCCCTTCCTCTACCCCCACCCCACCACCATAACCCAGCCAGGGAAGCAGGAGAACCCTTGAGACAGTCAATCTTTATTGGTGACAATATAAAAAGCTTTTAAAGACAATGGGCGTATTAAAGCATTAGGGCCAGCGGCAGCATTCTTGTAAGTGACTGGGGTGGCAACAAAATATTTAAGACTTCGGGTTCAGTGAGGAGTAGGGGGGTGTTTGGGAGGGAATGGCTCCTGACCATGAGGTTTGATTTGTTTCTTAGTGCTACAGGGCTCAGCCCCTGCGTCCTGTCCCCCGGATCCTGATGGGGGTGAGGAGAGGATGGAGGAAAGGCTCAGGCTGTGCTGAGATGCGTCTTGATGGGGTGTGACTTTGGCACCCAAAGGCCATCTTGCAGCAACCCTCACTCCTAAATGTTACCCTACTGCTCCTGACCTCAGCATGCTGCTCTTGCTATTGCTGCTATTTCAGGAGGTGGCAGCTCCCTCCACGTTTGCCCGGAGCCACCAGCCTGTAATTTGAAACAGCAAAATCCCTTTTGGTTGAACTTCCCACTCCAGGATAAGGCAGGGCCTGTTCTCTCTCAGCTGCACAGTCACTCAGCACTTCCCTAGCTCCTATCTGCAGCGCCCCAGCTCTCAGCTCCTCAGGATAAGTGCAGCACAGTCAGCTCCTGACTGTACCAGCCACTGCTCCCTGCCCTGCTGTCATTACGACACACTTAGATCGTGGGGCTGATGTATACCACCCTTGTACTGGCACTGGCGATGAGGGACGGAAAGGTTGCCAATGGGAGGCAAGTTTTGATGATGTGAGGTGGAGCTGTGCCCATCCAGAAGAAAAAAAATAAAAATAAAAAAATCCAGATATATGCTGGACTGGTTGGGATATGTGCAGAGCTTGAAGGAAAACAGACGCCAGGAGACCTGATGAGGTTCCTCCAACCTGACTCCAATGCTGAGCAAGTCTAGCAGGAGTTTCACGTCTGTGTGCACGAATTTGCTGAAAGGTTAGTACTGTTGATGCTCTAAGGATCTTCCTGGAAAACTGTTGAGAAGAGAAAAATAGGAGCCACGATATGAAACTGCGAAGGGACTGTACTCAACGTGAACAGGTCCCAGGTAACCAGGGACTGGGCTGTAGAAGCACAAAGTGTCTGGATTGTTTTCTGAATGGCAAAACTAGCTCTCAAACACTCCCCAGACAGAAAAGGAAAAAGAGAGACAAGGAGGAGAGTCAGACCTGCTCCATGTAACTAAAAATTTCACCATAATGAGTAATTTCAGAAGACATCTGTGTTTCTTTGGTCAGGAGAAGAGCGGTTGCTGAATTAATTACAACCTATTTAATTTCCTCTGGTTTCAGACCAATGGCCTGTCTTCCTTCTCAGCACCCAAGGGCTTTCTGCTCCTGTAGAAAATGTCTCGGTTAAAAAAAAAACACACAGAGAACATTTTTCATTTTTGATTTCCAATGGCTTTCTTTTGCCTTCTGATAATTTTACTTCCTTTTCTTTGCTGAAACAGGAAGGGGCCCTTTTCTGGTTTTGGGCAGTGATATACTGAAAATTATCAAACTTGCCTTGTCTTTCATTGTACATTCAATTCTGAGTGCTTGATTTGTGCCTAAATCTGCTGCACTAAACATTCAGATCTTCAGTGGTTACTTTTTAAATTTTTTTCATTCATGGGTTGATGCACTCTAAAGTTTGTTTCCTTTCCTCCCTCTTTTCCTTCCTCTCTCCCTTCCCATACTCTTGCCTTCAAGTGGGCTAAGAGAACATATTTCTGTTGTCTACTCTCTATTCTTATGATAATATTCATAAGTGCTGGCACACTTTCCAGTTACGTATTAAGCACTGCAAAGAGCAGGGAAGAGATGGGAGTAGTGGAACATCATAGTTGGGGAAGGCTTAAATAAATATGCATGCATTCCCTCATGTTTACACTGCAGGAGGCAAGAAGGAAATCACTTGACGTGTAAATGGACCTGAAGGTGGTGAGGTTTGGGATGGTTCTCTTGTCCTGTGAGGATTTGTTTCAAAGTATTGGACCCACTCCCGGAAAAAGTTCTGTGTCTCTTCCACATGAAAGTTATCCTTATGGTAGAAAGCTCTGTGGTTCCAGGGGAACAAAGTTGTCAGACATCTTTCATCTTTTGCTAGTAGTGTTGCTATGGCTGTGATGGCAAAAGGAGATCATTGAGACTAGATTTGTCCGGAGAAGGAGAGATTTTCCAACTATAACTACTTCCTGACGCTACATGTCTGGCTTCTCAGCCCTGATCCTCCAGGGAGACTTACAAAATACCCTAGAAATCTGTTCTGGAAAGCTAAAATCCATAACTCTACTGTATACCAAAAGTGGTGACTCCAGAAGATTTTCTTGGTGTGTCACATAATACACTTATATAAAATCATAATTCAAACTGTATCCTGCCAGGGACAAGATTTCAGTATCTCATAGGCAGTAATTGTGTGCTAGGGGACAGATAAAGACAAGTGCCTACCTAATCAACTTTCCTGTTGCAAACATCATCTTTTCTTCAGGAATTGAAGGCTCCTTTCCCCTCAAAGTGTCTAATCCATTATTAAAACGATTTTAAACTTAGGGCAACGTTTCCCTATCCATGCATGCCTTGAACTCTGTAGCTTCTACTCTACATCAAGGCAAGGACTTCTTATGATAAACATGCATAGGTTGTTTCCAGATACATTATCAACTCTAACAAAAAGAGATTGCTTCTCTCTCTCCAAAAAAAAACCCACCTTTGTCTCAATTACCTGTTAATCAGACTTTTATGCAATCTTTGCCACTATTTTGAGTTTATTTTTTTAAGTTGAAAAAACAGTAGTTTTCTTTATGCTTTGGCTAGGTGATCCTACATAACAGACCAGAATTTAGCTTGGTATTCCTACACACACGAGAAAAATCTTAACAGAGACATCATTAATGTGATATCTACCCTAAAGCCAAGCTCAGTTGGATTTGGTCTTGTGGACTTGCCTTGAGCTTTCCTCTGTTTTTTACTAGGTTGGGATAAACTTCTTTTGTTTGAAGTTTTCAAAAAGATGAAGTTCTTATATCCAGCTATGTGGCTTTGCAGCAATCTGGTATATGGAATATACCAGGAGTGAGTAACTAACACTGGATTGTTTTCTGCCAAAAGGACCTTGTATCTCCTGGATAATTGCTGATAGCTGAAAACATTAATCATGTCTACTGCCATATGAAATGTACAACCTATTTGTCCAAGATTCCTAAAGAGATGTTCACTGGTCAGTACAAAGTTCAGCTGCTAAAAACAGCATGGAGCCTGCAAACAGCAATTATTTCTTGTTTCCTGCCCTCTGTTTGGCCTTGAATTACTTTAAGCTTCAACAACCTGTTCTTAAACTTTGGGATGGATTCATCCACAAGCTAGTTCAGAGATACTCAAGATTCAGACTGAGCAAATTTAGATTAAGATCTCACAGATTTTGTTTAAAAGCCTTATTTAAGGATATTGAGAAAACATTAATGAAAAAACATAGTGATACTCTCAAGCGTTTTCTTCACTAGTAATAAGGCAGGACAGATTAAGACGGTACCTCAGTTTTTGTGGCTTTAGGAGCTGAGAACATCCTAATTTTTGATACACAAGCTGAACAGATTGAGCCTGAAAATGACTGAGAAGAAATAAATCAAAAGTCACACAGTGTCATTTTTTGGGCATAGTCATTTTTCTGATGGCGGCCATAACCACACTTCAAGCTCTGTTTGCTTCAGTCCTGGATTCATTTGGAAATTTAAGAACAAACTTATCGGGGGGGGGGGGTGGGGCAGGGGGAGGGCAGAGCAATCTTTTCGGTAAGTGACTCACTTCAGGCAAGATGATTTATCTTGTGAAGAGCTGTGTGACACAAACAGCAAGGGATCAGCAGTGAGATATTGTATGTGAAGTGTTTCCATATTTTCTTAGGCTACCAAGTGGTTATGTGTTGGGATCATTCTGTTAACCAGTAGTAGGCAGCAGGGTGAAAATGTGTTGCTATTTTTTAATGGTATTTCAGAAATTGGACATGCTGGTGACTGAGGAATGATAGTTGCATCAGCTCCCTTTGAAAAGGTTAGTCTTGCTATTCTTAAGTACTTTATTTTAAGTATCCTTTTTTTTTTTTTTTTTTTTTTTGTATCCAGCTCTGTGCCAGAGGACCTGATGCTGTGCATGGAAATACAACACTATGTATAGTACATCACCACAGATATGTCCCACACTTTCCTTTCTAAGGTCACACAGCTCTGGCAACACACAGAGTCATGGTAGATGGGGATGGAAAGGAACCTAATTAGCTCATCTATCTCATTTGAAGGCTAACTCCCTGCCAAACAATTTTTAGGAATTTAGTCCAATATAACTGAAATGTTCCAAGCATTTAAGTTCTCTGCTTATCTCTTGGGAGACCACTTAAAGGTCAAATACATATCAAGAAGCACTATGATAATGCTTAAGCCACAAATTCCAGTTAGCTTCACCTTTTCACTAGGAACTCTGCTCCCCTGGGCTACCCTAAGTAATTCCTTTCCTTCCTTGACCCTTTCATGCCCTTCACAAGATTAGTATAGTGCTATTTATAAACTCTTCAAAGCAGAGACTGGATTTTCATTTGTCCTGGTGCTGCAGAAAAAAAAAAAAAAAAGAAAAAAAGAAAAAGAAAAGTGGCGATTATCACCACAAATGGCTAGAATTAATAACTCTGGCTTCCCAAGATATACTTATGTTTCTTCTCCAATAAATTTCTTAGTTGAACATTTTATATAGACGTAATGTAGAATCCAGAAATAATCACTAAGTGGGTCAGTGGAAAGTCACAGGATCCCAACTTCCTAACGACTGGCCACAGACACTTGTTAATGATCAAAGTTTCATCTGCCCTGCCATTAACCATCTTTTTAAACATATTACTGTATATTAAGGGCAACAGGATCCCATGGACTTCATGAATGATCTAAGTAATAGTTTCTTGGTGACAGTCTGTAGTATTTAAGAGAGAGAAGTACATGGCACTAAGCCTGACAATTACTTTTTTTCTTGATGCCAGGATATAGATAAAGTGGCTGTGGCTCCGGGCATTGTGACCACATGTAGGAAATCAGCTTCTGTTGCTGTTTCTTACAGAGGTAAAGCACAAGGTATGCACAATCAATGTCTGCCAAGTGTCTACAGCGTGGGGACACCCCAGGATTTGAACTTCTCATCCTTTTCAAGAGATACCTGAAAAGTCCTAAAGGGCCACTAAAGGATTGCCATTACCACCCACATAGCCAGGATGAAAGAGGGGGTGGATGGATGGATGGATAGATGGATGGATGGGTGGGTGGGTGGATGGAAACAAACCAGGTGACCCTCAGAGGAAGAGCCTGTCATGTGCAGGCTGTACTTGCACCTTAAGCATGTACCGTGTTCCTCCTCAATTTCACTACTATCTTGACCAAAGTCTATTGATAGGATGAACTGTATCATATGAGAGTTCTGAGGACAAGAAAGCATTATGTCAGCAGGGTTCCTCACAGATATAAGGCCTAGTATCCAGTAGGGCTTCTTGAGTCCTTGTGTATAATGTCTACCTTATGAAAGATCAGGTGAAAATGGGTCCTTCCTTGTGTCATTATAAGTGTGACTTTTGATCCATAGCCAAGCTTAAAACATTTCCTAGTCAGATATGTCAAAATGCCCCTATGTTACCTGACCTCTAGTTTCAAAGAAAGAGTGATAGAATTATAGATTAAGTTTGGAATATCAGGCAAATCCTTTTGAACTTGTCTTGTTCTCTTTTGTGTTTTTAATATATTTACGGAGTTTGTGCCTTGTTCACTTCTCTGAGGGTTACTCACTGAACTGGGGGAGCCAGCTTTTTCCTTGCATTCTAGTACCTAGATGTTGGAAATGCCATGGGGTGATTAGATTTCATATCCATTTCATCCCGTGAATAACTCTCCAAGGTATCAAAAGCAGTTACAAGCTTACAAATACCAAGAGCCAGTATTTCATCTGGATTTGAGCAAATCACATTATTTTCAGGGTCCTGTGTGGAGATTCTTCAAGAACCAGGAGGTTCAGTCCTCAGAGAAACTAAATAGGGCTACGAAGATGGTGAAAGGCCTGGAGGGGAAGACGTACGAGGAACGGCTGAGGTCACTGGGCCTGTTCAGCCTGGAGAAGAGGAGGCTAAGGGGAGACCTCATCACAGTCTACAACTTCCTCGTAAGGGGGTGTCGAGAGGCAGGAGACCTTTTCTCCATTAACACCAGTGACAGGACCCGCGGGAACGGGGTTAAGCTGAGGCAGGGGAAATTTAGGCTTGACATCAGGAGGGGGTTCTTCACAGAGAGGGTGGTTGCACACTGGAACAGGCTCCCCAGGGAAGTGGTCACTGCACCGAGCCTGTCTGAATTTAAGAAGAGATTGGACTGTGCACTTAGTCACATGGTCTGAACTTTTGGGTAGACCTGTGCGGTATCAAGAGTTGGACTTGATGATCCTTAAAGGTCCCTTCCAACTCAGGATATTCTATGATTCTATGATTCTATGAAATAAATGATAGTTATATGAGAGGAAAATTCACATGGGGATTACCTAGACTCCACCCAGTGCATTTGCGATCTAGTAGCACCATATGCAGCTCTCCAGAGGCAGAGAAAGCAGAGTTTGCCTCCTCCCACACTGCTGCTAAATGCATGGCCTTCCTGAGCAAGCCCTAGAGAAGCAACATCACATGAAGACTCAAGCTGAGGTGCCACTGCAGGGGACGCTGCCATTACTTTCTGCTCAGCTAGCAGAATATTCTTTTAAAAGAAAATTGCTATGAACTAATGTCGCAGCTGAGCTTGAGACCCAAACTGCATCTGCAGGCTTGTGCTGGGTTCTGTTACAAACACACAGAGAGGAACTGTTGTAATATAATTTGAGGTTGTTTAAGCTTAGGGAAAGCTGTTCAGGGAATTTTCTAAAAAACATTGATTGTTATTGGAATATGTAGATTCATCCAAATAGATGATTTTTGGGGGAAAGAGGTTTTTTTTTTTTTTTTTTACAATGCTGTGAATTTGAATGTGGAAAAAAAAAAAAGCTTGCAGATTTGTTGAAAGATCCTATTCCAACATTTTCAAAATGAAAAGAAGGTGGGATATTTGTTTGGGTTCAAAACTACTCCCTGGCCAAGCTGGTTTTATATGTTAAAAGAAAAACAAGGTTTACAATTGGAATAGAACCAACTTTGAAATGTTTCAACTGATGCAATGTGAATACTACTTACATAATGGGCTTTTGAGCATGCGATTTTTGGCTTTGTCCTCTTTTAGAGTTGGAGGAAAAAAAAATAAAACTCTTGAGAGCTTTTGGGAGAAGAGGGAGAGAAAATTCCGTATGTATTCTGCATATAGACATCGTAGAAATTAAATACTTCTAAAACACGTCTTGCAAAACACTCAAACAATGACCAAACATTGCTTAAAAATCATTGGAGATATTGATGTTGTATTTTGTATAGAACTCATCCTGTAAATATTTTACTGTGATGTTAAAACAACTTGTGAGAAAAAGTGGACAATACTATACAAAGTGATGTTGAAATATTTTACTTGTTTTTGTTCAGATCAATCTACTTTATCCATATCTGAATAAAGCATTGCCATTTCTTTAATGACATAGCCATCTGCTATCATTATCTGTAAGGGCATTTACATAAGCAATCTATAACAGGTAAGGTTATAAGGTGACCATGTGTACTTTCTGTGACTTTTTCTCTTTCATCTTCTCTTCTATTACAGTCACCATTCTGGCCAAGTACATTGCCTCCAACATCTGCGTCATAGCACAGCACTCTCCAGATGTCTTCAAGTCAAGCCTTTTATTCCAAGTTATTGAGATTTGATTTGACAGGCTTTATGGGAACATTTCAGGGAGTTTTGAGTACACATCTAGTGAAGATTTTACTCCTGCTCCTAGAAGAACCCCCCTGTTCCTCTGACAGAGGCTGTCAGGATTTTGTACAAGGCTGTCCCAGTGCTACCCAAGGTCTGGAGGACTGTGAATTAATGCACCAAGCCCAGGAATTTGGGACAGGGCAGTTGGTCTTTCTAGGCTAGCAAGGGCAGACAGAAGAGCAATGACATCATCGTAAGGGGGAGAGTCTTCTCCCACAGCTTTTGCTCTGGACAGTTCATCATTCTCAAGTCTATACGGTATCTCAGCAGGACAAATAAACAGGCTTATTTCAGATAGGGATGAGTCATTATATTGAGAGAATAATCTCTCTCCTTTGACTTCTCAGGGAGCCTAGCTGAGTGGCTTAGCCCATAGGCCTAACCTTAGATCCATTAGTGCATTTTGAGATAAAGCTAAGAAACACAAACCTCTTTCAGCCATCCTGCCATCGAAGAGCTCTCTTCAGCTAGTCTTTCTGTTCTTTTTTCTCTTTCACCTTTCCTCAGAGAGCTCTTTAGAAACATGTCAATATCATATCATACTGAAAGGCACCAAAACCTTTAATCACTCTATCAGACCTATAAGACTAACGATGCTTAGAGAGAAATGCATGCCTTGAGTGTTCTAACTGAACTGAGGTTTTCTGGTTGAATCACACAGTCCTTACAGGAAACAAGAGTTTATCATGAGCTGCAACAGGGAAATCAAAGTCTTGGTCGTGAGGAGAAAAGATATCTGCTCAAGGGGATTACATCCTAGAAAGTGGTGGTTCTAAGAGAGATTGTTAAAGATATGCTATCAGTATGTCTTCTCTGGTGTTTTGTTATCAAATAGATAAGCTTCTTAAAGAGATAAATAGATGTCATAAGGAAAAGGGTGAAGTGATATTACTGTAGTAGAAATGATACTGGAACACCAAGTCCAGTTTAGGAGTTCAAATTGGACTTTTCAGTAAAAGAAGTAAGAAATAAAAAGATTTCATAGCATATGCAACAGAACCATAGGAATTCCTGTGGGGCTGCAGAAGGACACTTATGAGCAATATTTCTTCAGCTTGCACTAAAACAGTGGTAGGGGCGTGTGCTGCCCCAAACTAAATGGTAGAGGCTGAACAGCTACATTTCCCTGACCATGTCAGGTGATGCAGACATATGATTGCTTCCACCAGTGGTACCAGGACGTCTGTGGAAAACCCATTGTTTTGTAAATGTTCTTGTAAAATTTTGGCCTACCTGGAGATTTGTGGTTTTTAACAGATTTAGAAGTAGGCTGAAATAAACAGAGGAAATATTTAAGAGAGACTTTAATGGGAGCACAGACAGGATTTTGATGCTGAAAGGTAAAAATTGTTTATTTGCAAAGGAAGTATGAAGGTTACCAAGCAGTATAGTATGGGATCAAAGGAATCTACAGGACTCCATCCAGCTCATCTTTTTGCCATGTCACTGCATGAGTAGGAAAATCCCACTCTATGCAAGTAGGGCATCATTCTAATTAAAAATAGGTATTGGCACTTGGGTGCTACAAGAACTGATAAACCTCTGAGCTCTCCAAGATCTCATTGTTCTGTGTCAGTCCTTGTTTTTGTTGGAGTCCATTGCTGTCTTGCAAACCTGGCTAGATTCTAAATGAATTACATGAATAACAGCAGAAAAAGAGTATTTGGACCTGATGTTTAGCTGATTATCTATCTGGCCCCATCTCACTGAAATGAGTGAAACTGTGGCAATTTACACCATCGTGGATGTCAGTGCCCACAGGTTCCCGCATTGCAAGTACACATGGTGCCAGTGATAATTAATTAAGAGACTTTTCACATTGATTGTATCCTCCAATTATTCTCTGAAAACTTTAAGATTTGATAATGATAGAGTATAAATATTCATTTTTATGTTATTTCTGTTTGGTCTTCTTGCATTGAAACTCTTTTTCTTGTTTTTAATTAAGATGAATGTGAATCCTTAAAGGTGCTAGGACAAATTTTCATCCAGTGGTAACAAGCATCTGAACTGATCCAAGATTTCAGAAAATGAGATCTTTTACCATGCTGGGAACACACTCCGTGATATTAAAGCAAGGAGATATCATGGCAGACCCTGCTTTGAGCAGGGGGGTGGAATAGAGCCCTCCTAAGGTTAAAGTCTCTTCAAGCTCTAATTGTTCTGTGATTCTGTGATCCTAAAATTTTAAGTACCATGCACCCTTTGTATCTCCTGTGCTTTTATTTCAGTACTGTGTTGCTCTTGCTGCAGCCCACCTTGCTCAGAGACAGATGATGAAAGAGTTGTTAAATGTACTTTCTTACTGATGTACAAGGAGTTGCAGAAGGGAAAAAAGCCTCTCTGTGATCCTCAAAGCCAGATGCAATCACGATACGAGATATTTGAGCCCAATACTGTGCAGCTACCGGTGTGTAGCCGCTTCCTCACTGGAACCCCAGGCCCCCCTAGGGATGGAGCTGAAGGAATACTTTCTAGCCCTTTACATTTCAGAGCTTGTTGCTGCAAGAGTTGATGAATAGCCCTCATTGTGGACGCTCCTTCCCTGCCGTGGCTCCCACCCTTGTCTCAACATTCCCATCTGGATATAAATCTTGCTTTTCCCTGTTCCCTTCCCCCACTCTCCTCTTTTTCTCCCCTGTAGCCCTCTCCATCCCCTCCACCTCCTCCCTCCCAGCTGCCTGCCCTCTGTGGAAAGCTGGAAAGCTGATAAATAAATCATACCTGCCTAGCTGACCAGGGTGATAGTCACCCAATCCATAACCAGTACACGATTTCCTTTGCCAAATGGTGGAAAATGAAAAACACACTGTCCTTTTGAACAGATCAGCATCTGTGTACATATAGAACTGTTATTGTGGGACTACCAACATATCTGTTTTAGGGTCTATCATTTTCCGCCACGTACTGACCCAGGCAAAAGCTTTCATTGAGCATGACTTACAGTTCACTAAGGGACCCACTGTTGATTCAGGTTATTATTATTTTGTAGATATTCCCTGGTCTCTGCCAAAAGAAAAAAAAAAAAAGTATAGGAAAGAAAGTGATTTAGTTGAAAGCTACGTAACTTTTCCAACTTTGCCACCATGCTGAAAACTATTTAAAAGATGAGCTTCGAACAGAATCCTACATGCAAATATTTTTGTACTTTTGCTCTCCAAACCTTGGAGAGGCATTTGAAGAGCAAAGAATAAAACGTGGAATTTATGCCATATTTTTGAACTAGCCCTGAAAATTGCATCTACGCAGCACTCTTGATCAGGTCTGGTCCTTTCTTCTATAGCAAATGGAAAGGACACATCTACGATATTCTGAGGCGCTGTTCAGAGCCAGATTTTGAAGTTCCAGACTGGTGTCTGGTGCTGTGCATTAGCCACATAGTTGCAGGGAACTAAAAAACAAAACAAAATAAAAGAAACAAACAAACAAAAAAGCACACAAAATGATGATGATTCTGAGAAAGGGCACGATGTGGAGAAACCATAATTTGGAACGGGACATTCATGTTGCATCATTTCCTAAGGGCAAGAGGTGCCAGGCTGCAGAACAGTCTCTGGAGATAAGTGGTAGATGAGGTATTGGTTGGGCTATTTTAAAGAATGACTGAACACTACTGTGGTGCAAAGGGAACATTTCTCATTACTTGTAGATCCTGCTACAGTGAATTACGTGCGTACAGCTTGTTACTACTGCTGTTCCAGGAAACAGGGCTGGTGTGTATGTAGGAAATGAACAAATTGTAACAATTTGCGATTCCACACCACTGTTGTGCTGCATCATGTGAGAAAATGGCTTAGATAGTTCTGAAATCTGCTTCCACTTGCAAAGAGATAAGAGAGGAAAGTACAGCCAAAGGGAATATACCAGTCTACAAGACTGATTTGAATCTGGTCTTGGGCCTTTCCTCTAATTATCTGACAAACAAAAACAGTGACCCACCAAGGGCAACTTTCATCAGCATCTATGGGATGGAGACTGATATGTCTGAAAAGAGATTGCAGTTCCCAGGTAGATGCAGTCACCCCCTGCAAGTTACCGTTCAGCCTGGGGAATGAATCTGGGATGATTATGCATCTAATTCAATAGTTCAGGTAGGTCAGATGAGCATAAGTCCGGATGCACAACTGAAGTATTGACTGCTGGCAGGGGAGGGGAAGAGAAGATTCAATCATTGGCTAGAAAAGGAGGGTGCTTTTCAAGGGGAAACAATCATGCCAATAGAGATGGACAAGATGTTTGCTTGGCAAGAAAACAACTGGGTTGTATTTGTACCCAATGGCTAGCTGGGAATATTTGTGTGGAAATTCCTTGCCAGTGTAAGAGCACTTCATCTCCATCTGGCCCCAGTTCTCCAACTTGAACTTTCCTCAATTCCTTGCTAAGCCCTGTACTTGTTTTTGCTATTTTTGTTTTCAATAAGAATTTATTTTGCAAAATGTAGGTTTGTGACAGATATGAAATCGTCAGCTGAGTGGATACACTGAAACGGTTACCGAGCTCAGCACAATAGCCCATGCAGCGATGCCACTTTACACTCTCCAAGGAATGGGTCCAATTTATTTAGACAAGCTTTCCTTGGCTTGAGAGTCAGGGAAGGGGGGGACACACACTTAATTTTTTTATTCTCCGGTGGAGGTTTGGAAACAAGCTGCACTTTTCTGGAATGTGGTAGGATCTTCTGCATGGTGACTTGTGATGTGATAAAAAGCAGGCGAAGCAATGTGTGCATGTAAGCACACACATGCATATGCACGCACACACACACACACAGCTCAGCCTGCTGGGCAGCCTGCCCACTTAGCACTTGATGCTACAAGCCATGATGCTTAGCAGAGCTTCCTCCTGCAGCCTGCTTGATAACAGGGAGATCGGCATATACAAACACACCTTCAGCTTGAGGGCAACAGTATTTACTTTGTTCCGACCAGGCACTTACAAGATCTCTTTGCTGTGACAGCTGACAAAAGGAAGGAGAAACAAAGCATTAATAAAAGATGATGTTTTGGGGTGAAAATGTCGGGAATGTAAAAATAAGAAATAAAAAATAAGTCAGTAAATACAGTCATAAGGACTGTATGTGCCAGTGTAGTTTCTATATGCCTTCCTGGTTAGACTAGCAGCCATTTTATTTCTACCATAAAGGGTCAGGATGTGATCTCAGTTACACTCTTGCTACTCTGGATGAACTTCTCAGCAGTCATGCAAAGTCACTGGAGTTGCTCAAGTCTTACACTGGAACAGAAGACACAGATTTATCTCCCAGCTTCTTCCCTCGCATCCCCTTGGCAGTTACTTGTCATCTGTCCATAGCACTTCCACATGAAACCCCTTCCGTGAGCTAAACTTTCCGTCACACCTACTGGTGCAGCAAGGGGGTTGACAGTGTAGCTGTAGGCTCATTGAACACATCCCACTTCAGAACACAGGAGCACATTGGACATCAAGGTCTATTGGACATCTGGAGCTCCGAGGATGGGCTACATCTGCTCCACATACATTTAGTGCTGGCCGATCAGAAGGATGAGGAGGAGGTGGTGTTTGAAAACTTGAGGCTGGTCTCATCCCATATGCTGAACTGAAACATAGTCTTTAAGTCATTCCTTTTTCTCTTCACATTTTATTTTTGATGGCTTGTGAGCAGAAAGTTTTTGCTTCATTATGTGTACATATGGCATACTGTACACTGGGAGCAGTGGTCATGTTTCTCCTGTGCAGATTTGGACACTCTCCGCTGTCTCTCCTGGCTCTGCTGGAGGAATTGTGTCATTGTCCAGCAGCACTGAGGCCAGTGAGGGGAAGAAATAAGGCTGGGTTGGAGGAGGAACTAACAGCCTTGTCCTCCTTTGGTAACCTGTGAGTAGCGAACAAGGCAACATCATTGGATGAACTCCTTCACCTTCCACTGAGCTCTACTGACTCAGTTTTGCAGGTGCCTTCAGAGGCATTATGTGAGTTTTTTTTTTTTTTTCATCTTGCTCTAAGTCTGTGAAGTCTGTGTGATCTACAGTGATTCTCCAGACATCAGCTGCACCAGTGGAAAGTGGAAGGAACAGAGCTGTTGATCTTCAAAACAGCACAGGTCCAGTGGTACAAAGCAGTAGAATATGCATGCACAAGTGCAGAAGATATATTTATGGAAAATCAGAACTGCAGATATGAAGACATCTTTCCATCCGGACAATTTGCTGGTTGGCATAATTTCACAAAGGCATTGCTGGGAGCTCTTTCAGTATTAGTAAATGGAGAAACTGCACCAGCTGTCCTTGCATCTTTAATACATAATGTCAGATGTACCTTCACTTCAGTCAGAATTGAGTGTGCACAGAAGCTCAGGACCAGGATTTTTCATCCAATTAAATTTTGAACGACAAACGACCTCCCACCTCCCAAAACATCTGGGGTCTAAATTTGATGTTAGTCCTTGGGGACCCACAAAAGTCTTGAGTTTCACCTCCAAGGGACATTGAAACTGGCTAGAACTTAGCAAAGTACAGGACAGTCTCATCATGAAGGCTGAATTTCCTGCCCAAGACTGCATTAATTCAGTTTCCAGGTCTTCTTCAAGCTTTGGACTATACTGGCATGCCAATTTCAGGTGTTAGCCTTACAGATAGCTGTTTTTACCCTCTTCATCACCTCTTAGAGGAGCAGAAGACCGCAGCCAGTGCTTCTCATGCAGAGCCAATATCTCCAGAAATAATAAGTTGTTGCCTGAGCAGCTGAACTATTGAAGCCAGATTTCCTGTGGAATTGTGTCCTCTTTTCCAGATGTTCCATTCTTCTACCTCCTCCATAATAACCTCATGTTTCTTATGTCCTTTCCACCTGGCAAGAGATGATGTGCACTGAGGCAGTGTGCCTTGAGAAAGTAAGAAAGATATGATCTTTGCATTCTGATCAGTCTAGGGGAAATGGTCTCTCCTAAAGCAAACTGCCATGGGAAGAAGATCTTTCTTTTGAGTGGGGGTGTTGTAAATGACAATTTCAAAACTGTTCATCATTTTGTTCTTCTCCTTCACTTTGTTTGTATAAAGCTTGTATATGAGCTTTTCTTTATTTGAACATAATATGAAAGTCTAAATGCATCAAATGATTCAACATAACTTTTATTTTTACCTCATTGAAACGTGTTTTCATTTACTGGACAGCATACTTTGATATTATGACAATGAAAACTTTCAATAGTCCCCTGTTGAAATTTTTAGTGTGTTCCTTCCACAAGAAATTTCACAATGTTGGCTTTCTATTCCAATTTGGAATACAAACTCTTCTCTTTCAAATGCCAGAGTATCCTAAGGAAAGGAAATTCTGGTTTCTGACCAGCTATAATTATATTCCAAAAGCAGCAAATATTTCATCAGGAAAATAATGCTATAAACATTGGGTTTCTAGCAGGGAGGAATGGTAGTTAATAAAAGAGACTGAGAATTGATTGAAAACCAACTAGCAAAGCCACTCTGACTTAATTCTCCATATATAACCTTGAAATGAAGACCATAGCAAAACATCCCTCAAAGGGTGGATCTCTGTCTTTCCAAACATTTGAAGTCCTTGAGAGCAGAGGTTCTTAAGCTGCATATTCAGAGAGACAGCTTTAGGTACATCACCCTTCCAACTTGGGGCTCACATTTGCAGTGAGAGAGATGCTATTCAGGGGGCTCATCTCTAATCAGGTATCAGCCTATATTCCTTGTGTTTCAGAGCCCTGCATCAGCATGGAGCTCCACCTTAGGGGTAGTACCCAAAGAAAACCCAGAGAAAAAGCAATGTCAGGACACTTGACAAGAGAGAAGGTGCTGGGATTCTCCACAGTCATTTTGCCTTCTGTATCATGTGGATTTTTTATTTTTTTTTGTTCTGTTTTGTTTTGATGTTTTGTTTGTTTGTTTGCTTTATAGTCTATTTTTTCCCAAGGCAATACATTGTGATGGTTTAATTTGTTTATTTACTGCCTACACAGTTTTTAAGTGTTTGAACATCACATATGGCCAATTAATTTTTTTTCAGTAAATGTACCCGTTTCCTACCTGAGGAGTTTCCAGGTTTTGGCTTGAAATCACTGTTTTAATTGTCTGTAAAACTTCACTTCATGTATTCTTTGCCCATGTGCCTCTTGCAAAAAAATTGCATGAATCTGCTACCCTTTCTTGCTAAAAAAATAAAATAAAGAATATCCTTTTGAGATTGGTAAATAGTCTCACAGTTTTAGTTGGTCTGGTTATGAAGAAAAAACAGTTTTGAAATTGTGAAATATATATGTAAGTAGGTGTATGAGATTTTATATATATGTCTGTAAGTATTTCTAAATACAATTTTAAAATATTCAAACTTGACTTTTTCACTGGAAAAGTTGGAAACTGTAGACCAAAACAGAAAAAAAAAATACTGTGTGGAAATTCTTTCTTCTTTCCTCTCAAAACCCCTAAAATGTATTTTGAGAAATAATAATAATAAAGCAGTGATTGAAACCTGAGTTCAAAAGCTTATTTAGGCTAGAGTGAAAAAAATAATTTAGTGAATCTACTACCAGCACATTGGATCATTTCTGCACATCAGAAATACATCATGCAGGATTGTGGCCTTTTGCTCAACAGAGGCTCAGAAATGGTCCATCAGGGAAGTCTGCCACTCATCAGGACAAATATCCAGTGTATGCACAGCATCATATGTAATTTTGGCATGGGATGGGGTTGCTGCTTTTAATGTTTGGATTGACATGAGTTGCCAGTGTCATAACTAGGGTTTGACATGCAGTAGGGCAAGAGTTTGGAGGAAACTGTTATTTCATGTTCAGCACAAATGACGGCTGTGTATGTTTACCCTTTTCAAAGACTCATTGCTGCCATGATCTTTACAGCAAATCTTACTTATTTATATACAAAATGTCCCTAAGAGTTGCCTTACTGCCACTTTCCAAAAATTAGATTAATCTGCCATTTCTACCTAAGAAGGGAATGTAATGAAATCCAAAATATCTTTCAAAATAAGTACTTTCATATATGATGCTTTTACATATATATATGCATGTGCACAGACATATATATATAGATGTACAAATACACATTTCCTTAAAATCATGACGTGCAAATCCAGAAGAGACCTCTGTGATTGATTATACCATCCGTCTATCCCTAACACAAGTCAAGAGGTTCTCTAAAATTAATTTTTGCTTGAACTAGATCATATAAAACACTTTTTAAAAGTCAGTTCAAACTTGACTTCAACACTGATGTTGAGAAAGCCTTCGTCATAGTCCTGGTTTGTACAGACTGTGTCTAGGTACTCATATGTGTACAGATATAATTGTATATAAATAGGCACGCGCACAAAAGTGACTTAAAAATTCTGCCAATGGTTCAGTAAACCAAAAAAAAATTGTCAAACACAATAAGCCTCTTCAGGCTCCTAAACCATTCCTAATCTTAAGATTATAACTGCTCTTTGCCAGGTCAGAATATGCAAGATGCCTGGGAGGCAGACTGAAACCTGCACTCCACTCCATAACCATGTTGTGTCTCTTCAGTTTAAAGCCATATGCTAATATTAACCAAAAAAAAAAAAAAAAGAAAAAAAAAGGAAAAAAAAAAGAAACATCTGGTAAGAGGGACTGAGCTTACAAAAGCCCATCCTGCAGTTCCAGCACTTGGACAGCGATGGGAAAAGGGAAATAGACTTCACACCCCCAGCACGCCATCCATCAATGGAGTGTGAAAGAAATGTGAGGATTACTGCCCCAGCCTTCAGGTGCCAGGCATAATTATCTAGAGATTGCAGAGTTCAGTTTTTACTCTGCTCTGCTTATACAGTTGAGAGCTCCCCTTCCTCCTCCTGTTCCCTCCTCAGCTCCCTCCCAGCACAAAGGTGCTTATGGAGGTAGGAGGAGGAAGGGAGCAAAAAAAAAATTAAAAAAAAATAAAAAAATCCAGCTTTGAAAAGAAAGCAGATGTTTCTGGGATCTTGAATGAAGTGCTTTAGCTATGGGTCTTGCCTGGGACTTCCAGAAAAGCAAATACCAGAGCCCCTGTTTATTGGCTGTTTCCTTGCTCACACTGCAATATGGCTTCCAAATGGAACAAGGCACTGAGCCAAAACTCAGCAGAATTGGCTCAGAAAATGGGGGATTTTTTTTTTATTTTTTTTTTTCAGGGGAGGGAGCAGATTGTTGCTTTCAGAGAAGGAACCCTCCTGCCCCCTGTGAACCTGAAAAATAGAGTCAAACCCTTGGCATATCCCACTCTCTCCTTGTGGGAGAGCTGTGGTGAGGGAGACCCTAATCGAACCATTCAATAAAAATGCATATGTCATCACTTGTTTTATTAGCATCTAATCAGGAGCGTGTGGAAAGAAAGCAGCGCCCACCAATGGTAAATGCTACAACTTTGGCATTTGTCAGGAGAAGGAAGAGGTATTTGGATTGTAAAGCTGTGAACATCTTGCCAGAAGCATTGTTGTTTTTTTCTCTAGCTTTCAGCATCAGTCTTCCTTTCACTTTTCCAATTTTCCTGACAAAGCAACCAGCTGCAACATCTTTGGGGTGTGAGGGTATTGTCTGTTTGAAGTTTCCCCTAAAAGACTTCCATTTCTGCTCTAAAGCCAAGAAATTGCTGAGCAAATCAGGGGTTTGCAAGAAACAAGCCAGAGCCTTCATCCTAGCTGATTTGAACTAGCTCACATCAGTATCTGGTTGGGACATATCCACAAAATCTGCAATATTTAAGAGAATGGACTCAGTCTTCCTCAAGGTGAGGCCCTTTATCAGCAATTTGTCTCTGTCAGGGTACACACTCTCACTTTTCTTAGCACAACCTGACCATGCATATCCTGGGTGGTGGCCTCTCTGGGCAGTCTGTTGAGACAGGAGGGGGGCCATGATTCTCTCAAGCCACAGTTTTCACAGGACACCATGGTGGCTGAAGAGGCAGTGGCTGAATATTTATTAAAGCCAATGGAATGAAATGAAATGCTTCATTTAAGGAATGTGGAAATATTTTGTTTTGGTTGGAAGCTGTGGCTGTCCACTGAAAATGTCCTCATGGCAGGCTTGCAGTGATTGACAAAAGTTGGTATTCTCTACTGAAAGCAAATGATTCTTTCACATTCAGGTTTTCCATTGAGGTAAACCCTCCATTTTCTCGCAGAAAGAATGACAAACAGTTGTGATAGAAAATTATAACCAGATCTAATAAACAGCTCTCTTGTATGAAGCACAACTGATCACCCTCTGTGAGGCTGCTCTGTAGCAAACAGTTTCCAGCCGAGCCTGCATCTCCATGATGCCTGCTAGAAAAAGACTGCTGCAGAAAGCTAGGTGGGAGGTCATGATGTTATAGTAAGTCTTCTACAGTGCTCTTCACTGGGAAACTGTAATATGTTTTTCAAAGACTATCTAAATGCATTTGAATTAAGTTGGAATTGCTATCAAAAGATAACTCTGTGCCTCCTGAATGGCCACAAAAATGCTGGTCTAGTTCACCTGTCACAGGGCATCAGCAAGACTTCAGACTGAAGCTCAGGCAAAGATGACTGTGAGTGTCTCCTAGAGTTAGAGTTACAAAGCAAAGCTCCTCTGCAGATGAAAAACAAAATTTATTTTAACCCTAGAGGTCAACATTAGGACTGAAGAAGTGATTTTTCTGGTAGCTTGTGTACATGGCTTCATAAGAGAGAAGCCCAATGCTAAGGCTTATGTGATCCAACCATCTACTAATAAGTCATATCAGCATTAATTACCTATATCTTACAATGGAGAAACAGATAAATTCACAGAGAGTTCCATAACACAACGTGGGTCACAGAAGGAGTCACAAAGTTACCTGATTCTCATGTCCCTCCATTTTCAGAAGGGGAAATCATGGGCCTTAATGCACGGGAAATGAAGGACGCAAATGAAGTATTACAGAAGGATCAATTTAAAATTTTCCTTCAAGCTTTCAAATTACCAGACTTTATTAATTGTTGACAAGGGTGGCAAGGATTGGAAAAAAAAAATGAGAAAGAGAAAGCATTCTTCTCTGTGGCCCTAGCCAAGAAAAATACACCTAATGAAGTTATGTACCATGACCAGCAAAGGCCTATTTCAGCACAGGAAAGTATAGGTTGGCTACACAACCCATCCATCTTACCTGAGCATTTGAGAGCTGTCATAGCAAACCCTAGAGGTCTGTCTCCTGCATGGTGACTTGCCCTTGTGTGTCATCTCTTCAGGGAGCTTTCTTGCTGCATCCAAAATATTTTTCTTTCTAGAAAATTAATGGGCTTCTATTTGTAATTGATAACCAGGAATACATAGCTGGAGGAGGTTGTGTCCACAGTTCACTGAAGGTAGAGATAGCAGCAGGGAAGAAAGGAAGCTGGTGGGGAGTTGTTTTTTTTTCAGTGCATCTGCAATTTCCATTTGACATAGAGGTTAAGACCAGTTGTGAGAGAGGTGTCCCCCTTTAGGTGTAAATGCACACAAGAACGCACACATGTACTACTTGGATACTTGGTGAATGATGTGTAATGGTTGTTTTTCCTCTTAACACCTCTTTATTTACTTGCTGAATTTCTGAATAATAAAATCATCTTTAGAATTTCAAGAAGATTTGGAATTAATAGCCATAAGGAAAATAAGCTTTTAATGGTTTTTGCTCTTTGCTGCCTGATCATATATATATATTCTCATAATATATTTAATTTATTTCATTGAAATTTGTCAGAGGTAGAGATCTCAGAGGTCTTTCAAATTTATGTTTCTGCTATGAAAAAAAAAAAAAGTTGTAATAGAGTTCAGTAGTTAGTTGTTGTTGTTATCAATAATTTTCTCTACTTTTTCTCCTGACTGGTCAGTTAGCACATACTCAGAGCCATCGATAATGTGTTGACTTTTTCCTCACCGGTAAAGGAAGATGAAGGTATGTGGAAGAGAGTTATTAGACATAGGAATGAACTTGAAGGTGTTGTGGACTTCAGGGATGAAACGTTGTGAAGGTACACTAGGGACTCGGGAACAGGAGGTAGAAAGGGGACAAGCGGGGTTGTTGACAGTGGGATTTAATGGTGGAGGACACACACCTGGAAGACATCATGTCATTCATTTCAGTCTGGCACCCACTGGGCTATTTGCTTCATTTCTCAGGGAACTCCCATCCTGAAACATTCAGGCATTTTGGCAGTTACTGCTATTGGTACTATGACAGTGTTTGAAGTCCCTAGGCAAGAACTATCTTTTGCTTATTGCTGTATATACTAAAAGTCTGAAGGCAACAAAGTATTTGGGACAAAACAAAGATAAGACGTACAGACCAGAGCACAGAGTCTGAAAATGACTTTGCTGAAGTCTTATGGAGCATGGGACTAATAGATGTAAGAGGAGTGCCAAATCCATTTTTGTCTCATTTGGGCCATAGAAAGTATTTGATATTGGTCAAATCACATGGAACTGGTTGGTGTTTACTGGAGAGAGATGCCTGAATGACTTAGCTGTTGAATTTGCCTCAACTTTGTTTGGGCTCTACTTCCTGTGCATTTTCAAAGGTATTAATTTTACTTACTGCGAAACATTTTATAGGTCAATGAAATTTTACACAAATATTGCAGAATAGCCACTGAGTGCAAATTTGTTATGATTATTCATGTTTACATTTGGTGGCTAATCCTATGGGCCACACACAAGCACTACCACAAAACCTATATGCTGAATTATAACAGCTTCGAGCTCTGACCTCCAGTACTGCTAGTGATCGGGTTTTATGAAGAAGTAAATAAATAAATAAAGCCACTAATGAGGTGCACAAAATTAAATGAGATGCACAATTAAGTCCATTAAAAGATTTTCATGAATCCACTTAGACTACACATATACCAGAAAAGAAAAGAATGTTTGGAAATATTATTAGGCAGTGCAATGAGATAGTTTGTACTGTTACACTGTTAGAAAGGTCCCTGTCAATATTTTGTCCATGCTGACTAATACTCTCCAAAATTTATTTCCAAGTGTCATTCAGAGACTGATCCAGAAACCTTTTGTAGAAGGCGCTTTTCAAGTAGCTAGCATGTTTTGGGGGTCTGGGAGCGCCTGCAAGGCAGTCATTGCATGCCAGTTGATTTCAATGCCAGAGAACATTCCTGGGCACATGTACACACTTTATTTGTATCAGTATAGTTGGGTTTTGGGTGTGTCTGGCTCAGAGGCTTAGAGTTAATCAAGTTGCTGGGACTGGGGACAGAGGGTAGTTTTTTCCCATGGTCACATTTGCCTTTGTGTTCCTTTAAATCAGGGGATAAAGTCTATTTTTGACTATTGTGGCAAATTTCTTTTTAGAGTAGGACATCCACAATGGCTTCTGTCAATTTGTGGCAGCTTCCCATCTTTTCCTACAGATTTCACTTTGCTATGCATTGGGAGAATCCTGCAGCTCCTTCTCTGTGGGAACATATGAAATAGAAGATTTGTAGTCCCGCTACATAAAAAGGTTATTGAAAAGCTGCTGCAATCATGGAGACAGGACCTAGTAACCCGGGAAAACCATCTGAGGCCTCTGTTCCCAATTTCAGGGAGGGAAAAATCATAATCTGTTTTTCCTCAAGTCATAGAATTTCAGAAAAGACTTAATCCAATTAACAAAACAACTTGAAATACCCACAAAAGCTTTTTTGTTACCAAGACAAAAGCTTAAAGGAAACAGGTTCTAAGTAACTCCATGCTTTGTAATCAGACCAGGCTAATGCTAATGCATGGTAAACACAGTAGTTTCCAAAATGCAGCACTTTGGGAAAAGTTAGCTTAACACCTAAGTTTTGCAGCTGCAAGTAATTAGTTGGCATGATTATTATTTTTGAGGCAGGTAAATAATGGGAGCAGGGAAAATCAGGTTTTCTGGAATTACCTGTGATTTGGGATTTTCAGTGGTTACCCAATGTTTAAGATTTTTATTTATACCTCTAACCACCATTGCTGACAATTTGCCTTTTGAATATTTGTCATCGTGGAAAACAATGGCAGGTGTCTTCAGTTGGCCATCTAAGCCTTTAACCACTAGACCTTCCTTCATCTCTACATTTGTCTTGAAGCAAAAGAGTTGTGACTGAGTTCAGACTCTCTGACTGTTTTGCAGCAGTTTTTGCTGTAGAGATGTGTGTTTTCTTTCTGTGTTCTCAGCTTACTTTTCATGTTGGTGGTCCCCCTTCCAACTGAATCTCCTCTTACTAACTCCATGCCGATATAAAAATCAACAAGCCAAAGAAAGATATTTTTGTAGAGAACTTCTTCCAGCACCTAGCTTTCTCCCCCTAAGTTCCAGCTGCCCTATAACTGAGGTATGCCTGAGCAGACTGAGTTCAGAAAAGGATGCAAGAGAATGTTGCACTCAAAGGAATTATTATTATTTTTTTTTCTTTTTCTGTTTCTCTAATCTGCCCAATCAGCAGAGGAAAAGATCCAAAACTTCAGAGAAAAGTGCAAGAGAAGGCTTAAAATCTCATTCCCAAAGAAGTCGATTTATCTTTCAGGGTTTCAGGATTTTTTTCTTCTTCTCCTCCTGCTATGCCTAAATTTGGCCTTCTAATAACATTTTTATAATATACCATTACACAAAGAACACAGCAAAAGCCCATTCAGCTCAAGCCCAGCTGCTTGTAAAGGCTGGATGAATGAGCTGTTTTTTCTTCGTGCTCTGCTCAGTGTGTTTCTCAACACCTCTGAATTTAATTTTTTTTTTTTTCAGGGAGGAATAGGGACAGGATTTTCCTGTTCATTTTATAGGTCAGTTACCTTTCACCAGCCCTGCTCCAGAATTGTGAGGAAGCATCTCCTGAGCTCGCTAGCTGGTGATCCAGCAAGCTCTTTAAGGAATATTGCAGTCGCTTGCAAATGAATACGCCTACAGGTTGTCATTTTCATTAGTCTTGTTTGTAGGCAAGAGAGGAAAATGTGGGCGTCTTTGTCACACACAGACATTGTACGAAGAGGAATCAGCTGGAGATCGAATAGCTGGGATGCTACAGTATATTCTCCAAAGTGCATGTCTTCTGTAGTCCTTTATCATATCCATTAGCCCCAAGAGGATGTATTTGCTACTGTAGAAGGTCAAATACAGTACTATTTCTGTGTTTTAGGCACATGATACATTCCAATGGTAGGGGAATGTCAGCCCAGGGTGCATGAAGAGAATATGCTCAGTCACAGAATCCCCTGTATGCATTTGTTTATATAATTTAATCTAGTACAAAACTATAGTTTCCAATGGACAAAAATGGAGCTGAAAAAATTGTTCAACACCTCTGCAGGAGCAGAGAGGATGCACACATGGTTATTCCATATGGAAAGAGAAATATGATTATTGGCATGGTGATAATGAATAGAGAATGATTGTCCACTCTTTCATTGTTTCAGTGAACGTCTTCTGCTTCTAGTAGAATACCAAGAGGCAAATTGAAACAACCAGAACTATGTATTTCTGTGCACAAGGCAGAAGCTATGTAATCCATGACCACAGCATGCTGTGGATAATACAATTTACACAGCTTCAGGGAGAGTTAAACTGAATGAATTAATGGAGGAAAAAATCCATCCTGGGCTGTTTAAGATTCTACCTCTAGTTCAGGTGTACAGTGAAGAAAACATAGCAGCAATTGGGGTACTTCTCCTTTTCTTCAACTGTTCCTAGGCTCTGCTGTGAGTTCCTGGCAAAGAAGAACACCAGGTGAGATGGATTTCCTTATTTTCTTAAAGTTCTGTCCAAAAAAAGAAAAAAAAAAAAAAACATTTTGAAAAGTCAAAATGTTTCACTTCTACTTGCCAACTTAAATCTGTTTTGTTTTACAACTGAGTCAACTTCAGACTTCAGAAAACATTAAAAAAGGTTTTATTTCACAGTGAATTAAACTTTCTGTGCTTTACTCAAGTGGATTTTTTTTTTCTTTTTTCCTCTTTTGGAAAGCAAAACTGACATTTTTGTTTGGGGGTGACATGAAACTTCTCTTTTTCTTTCTTGACCTGCCTCCCCAAATTAATTATATTCATGCAGCTGTCCTTGAGAAAAGAGCTGCCTTTTTTTCCCATGCTATCAAATTTGCTATTGAAACAAAACAAAGAAATAATAGCAATGGCCTAGAGAAATACTCATGGAACATTGGAAACCGAAAGGAAAACATTGCCAATTGCAGTCAGTTTTCAACCTTGAGGGGGATGAGGGGGTGAATATCATTATATAGTTTGCTAAGTCACTTGTAAAGCACTTTGGGTTGCTCCAGGATGAAAGGCATTATGTGAACACAAGCTGTTGTTATTAGGACTTGTGAAATGTGAAGACATTATTAAAGATTGTGGTCAAATTTCCCTAGGCAAAAAGAAATTCCCCCATCAGTTTTGCTCACTCCAATTGGATGTTTACAAGGTGCTTGTAATTGGCTGATTCCCCTCTCAGTGTTAAACCCCATTTCAGTGGTCATGTTCCTTTTCATTGGCAGCATGTTATTTAATTTCTCGGAAATGAGTTTTACTGGGTAGGTCCCAGTGCTGCTGGATGTCAGATACCCAGTCTTAATCACCATTTGCTATTGACATTTCTTCTCTCATCCGTGAGGGGTAAAGCTGGACGCTTCTTCATAGATGAGGTCTTGCCATATGGGAACACTATTCTCTGAGGTGAGAATGATCTAAAGGCAGACCTTTCCCGTTGTCTTTCCCAGAGTGCAGTAATCAATGACACTGGGCACAGACAGTGGCACCAGCATGTTCTGCTCAGACTCCAGGTACAACCTGCAGATTTGATCAGAAGAAATAAATTCATCTGCCCTCCCTCTTTCTACAGATGACTTATGCCAAAAAAGTGCATGCTAATGTTCATGATTTGGTGCATGGGAACTTTTATTCTACCTGCCAAGCATTCCCGTTACGCCAGGGCTCTTCCTGCCCTGTCTCTGTCCCAGGCTTTAAAGACTGACAGTGAGGTTGACACTCTGACAGGCCTTCTTTGAAAATTACCTCCAGCATAGAAGATAAAGGGCCTGGATTCAGTCCATGTTTACCTGGAGAGTCGCACATTTAATAGTAAATACCACAGAGATAATGTGCTGCTAAGTTTTACAAGCAAATTCACCCAGCAGCTAGCTTGTGGTTTCTGGCACCCGCCCAGTGCTGCTCTCCCAGAGGGTCACAACACGTGAAGAGAAAGGGACGAGTTAGCATCCATTTTACGTGCCAGGCTGGGAGGGGAAGGGGATAGGTACAACTCTCAGGTGTGTCTAGGTGGGGACTGCTTCGCTATATCAATTCAGGGAGACTCTGAGGAAAAAGGAGCTGAGCTGAACTTTTGTACGAACATGTCAGTTGGATCTCCAGATCCTGGAACAGTGAACGGAAGGGCTCTTCTGATACGCTTACCAACCTCCCCCCAGTAACTTGCCGGATGCAGCTAGAAGTTGCCGTGTGTTGACATAATGAAATCATTCTGTCTGACTTTGCACTGTCAGTTTTTACAGGCCTAGAAAGATGAGCACAGTCAAGGAGTCTCCTGGCTCTTTAAAGTGCAAATCACTCGAAATGAAGCAGCAGCCTGGGAGACAATACTGGCTGTAGCACATTTTCCAGTCTGCTGGCAATGACTTCAGTGCTTCCCCTCACAGATGTGCAGCATGTGCATTTCTTTAAGTTAAGCCACAGGTTTCTAAAGGAATAGTGCAAAAGGCCCAGCAGACTGAGGAGCACATGGGGATCTTTTTTTTTATCTATCTCAGCAGAGGGAGAAGCAAATCTGTTGCTGCCACCTCCCCTCAGGTGTGACATTTTGCCAAACCTGGGGCCTAAAGGCCTTCAGCAGCCTGAGGGCTGCCGAAGCATAGGCCACAACAAATGTCACAGCGGCCTTTTGTCCCTCCTTAGAAGCAGCAGCTGCCTATCCATGGAAGAAGAGAGGGCCCCTTCCCTGGTATCCTAACGCTTTGTTTCAGAGTCGAAATGATCCAGGATGGAGATTGGGAACTGGATTCACTCCAGGGTAAAAAGGTGGGTGAGGAAGCGGGAGGGGGCTTTGGGAGAGGCTCATACTGTAAATTGATTTAAACTGCTGTTTTAGGTTCTTTGAGGTAGGGACTCAACAAGCTCCTACAGTGCTCTTGCCATCTTTGAATGCAAGCACTTTAGGCTATTTTAAGCCTCCGCAAAAGGAATAACAGAGCAGCATGTAAAATTTTCTCAGCTGACGCTCAGGGGAGAGGAAGCTGCAAGTAAGGAAGAAATAGCCTTTGAAAATTCCTGCCTCCTCCACTTCGAGCCACCTCCGGGGTTGAATTGCATGACCCACTGTGCTCCTCGCATAGCTGTGGAAAGACCCCTGAGGTACTTGGTGGAGAACTGCCAGAGCCAGGCATCTGACTTGGAAGACGGGTGCTCGGCACAAAGATTGCTCCTCACACAAGGGGAGGAGGTGATCACTAATACCTTGCTTTGCATTGGTACATTGCAATCCAGAATGAACAGGGGATAAAACCCAGTCAGCTCCTGGCCTGCAAGTAAGTCTTTTCTTCTCAGTCTCTACATCCCTTTAGATTGTCAGTGTATTCAAGGAACCTTCTTCTGCTTTGGTTTGTCTTTTGCAGACTCCAGCTGCACGGTTGCCTTGGGAAGCCAGGAAATGGGCCTGTAGGGCATCTCTATGAGCAGAAAGAGGACTGAGAAACCATTCCAGAAGGATTCCTGTCAGTGCCAGAGAGGTAGACAGATATTGCAAGTCTTGCTGTGTGTGATATGCTTGGTATATTCTGGAAACAAAGGAAGCTGCATTTTCATCCATGTGAGAATGTGCTTCTGTTCAGGCCACTTCACATAGTCTCGACTATAAGAAATTTACTGGAGAGAAAAGGGATTGTCATACCAAAACAAAAAACAAAAAACCAACCAAACAAAAAAAAACAACCAACCAAACAGACAAACAAAAAAAAATACCACAGAATAAGACATGAAAAACAGACCCACCTTCTGAAGAAAATCTGCAAAGATTAATTTCTGTTACAGTTGATAAGAAGACACTTGCTGCTCCTGAGATTAACACTCTGAACCTGTCACAGACCTCCCAATCCTGTTTGCACTTAATATGATAAATCCAGGGTTGTGGCAGGTTTATTTTAGACACCTATTTCCAAGATATTTCTAGAAGCCAGAATGGGATGCCACTACCACGCAACATCTCTTTGTGAACTTAACTCTGTTAGAATATGCAATTTTTGACACAACTCTGTCCCTGAGTTCAGTGGATTCAAAAAGGGAGGATCATTGTTTCTTTTAGATTCATTTACATTTAGCAGAGCTTTGTCCATGTTTACATGGCTCTGACTACAGAATGGAGTACATAATGTTAAAAGAAAACAAAACAATAAACAAGTAGGCTCCAGTTCAGAAAATTACTTAATCACCTGTGCAATTTGAACTCACTGATTAGTCCTGTATAAAAGTTATATGAATGCTTAAATATGGGATTAATACTTCAGCTGTGATATGTATATGGCTTTATTTAACGACATTTCATTGAGTTAGGGCTCATGCTCTCCCTAATTCCTGGTTCTGCAAGGATAGAGTTTCTCAGCCTCCTTAGGTCACAACCCCTTTGTAGAAGTCAATCATTTTTGTGACTCCCCATAAAAGTAAGAGTGAAAAATCTGCTGGTGATAACATGGTGAAGTCTTTCTAACGTATTTGTAGTCAGGTTTTCTGAAATCTTGGCACGGAATATTTGACCTTGGAGATGAAGCTGGTACAGGGAGGAGAATAGCAAGATTTCTTGGCTTTCTTAGATTGTAATAACATTTCAATGCCTCATAAACCCCCATGATTGCCTTTCTGACCCCTCACTCCCTTCCCCTCCCCGATCTAACCCTGGTTTTGCAATGCACAAGTTGAGAAACATTTGTTACAGTGGCAGCTAACTTAAGTATAGTGGTTTCAAGTGGTAGAGAATCCACTGCTTTGAGCCGTGAAATGCTTGACCCTCCCTGCTACACAAACAGAAAACAAAATAATTTCTAGTCTAGATTGGCCAAAATGGTGGGGAGGAGAAGGAGGAGGAGGAGGAGAAGGAGG